>NW_027528417.1:2063096-2286265 GCF_008692635.1 Crocuta crocuta
TATAAGATTAGGGTCTCTCTGGGCTCTATTTCCTCACCTGTTAAACAGGGTTAGCAGCAGCAACATTACGAAGTTGTAAAAGAATATATATATATGTATATATATATACACATATATATGTACATGGATCTACAGGTGTATACTGATGTAAATATATACAGATACAGATTATATGGCGATCTATGTACATGTATCTGTGTATCTATATTCCCAGTAACCCTTCAGCCCTTCACACATGGTAACGTGGTCTATGCCAATGCTTGTGACCACCGCATGGTACAAACCTTCTGTGTATAGGAGGTTAAGGAGGGGACGGAGCTTGTGAGAGATTCTAGAAACTACAGGAGCTAATGACCGGTAGGGAAGAGCCTGTCTGCAGAGGGGATCAAGAGTAAATATGCAGACATGTGAGGGGGGCTGTCTGGGCAGCTGGGGAAGCAGAGCTTTATGATTGGTCAGCGATATCAGAAGCTGCTAAGCCATCCACACCAGAATGAGGATTGAAAATGGGCAGTCAATTTTGGTTTGACATCTAGGTATAGGAGGCTGCCGGCTTCTTAACATACTGGCCCATATTTTATATTCTTTTGTTAAAAATTTTTAATGTTTTATTTATTTCTGAGAGAGAGAGAGACAGCATGAGCAGGGGAGGGTCCAAGAGAGAGGGCAATACAGAATCTGAAACAGGCTCCAGGCTCTGAACTGGCAGTCAGCACAGAGCCCGACGTGGGGCTCGAACCCACGAACCTTGAGATCATGACCTGAGCCGGTCAGAAGCATTTAAACGACTGAGCCACCCAGGTGCCCCTTATATTCTTTAATTATTTCATTTAACTGTCTACTATGAACAACCTCAAAAACACTGAAATGGAGAAAATGGTATAATGTATTCCTCACATGGATATGACAGAAATATTTGAACATGCTTTTGCTTCATCACTTCTTTCTGAAGTATGTAATAAAATTATTATGTCACGTTATATTCATCCCTCATTATTTCAGCTTCTGTTTGTAACACATAGGGATATTTCTTTATGCAGCCACTGTATCATTGTCAAACCCAATAAAATGAACAGTTCCATATTATAATCAAATACCAAGTCTACAGTCAAAAGACCATTTTCCCTGTTGTCTCACAAATGACCCTAGTCAATGGCTTATTAAACAGATTAAAATTTAATCTTTACAAATTTAAAAATATTTGCATATGAACATTGTGTCTAATTGTTTTATTTGCATTCAGCTCTTAATAAAATTTGGTATATTTTCCCATGATCATTTGCCATTTTTATTTCTTTTTCAGTGTACTGGATTTCTTATTCTTTGACTTTTATTTGTGTAGGGTCCCTCTGTTTATTAATATTGATGAAAGTTCCTTGAAATATATTTTAATCGTAATTATACAAATATAAAATATGTGCAAATTATACCTTTAGTTTTCACTATCTTTTAACAAAATCTATCTTTAGTATTAATATTTTTTTATGTTTATTTTATTTTTTGAGAGAGAGAGAAAGCAGGGGAGGGGCAGAGAGAGAGGGGGTCAGAGGATCTAAAACGAGCTCTGTGCTGACAACAGAGAGCCCTATGTAAGGTTCAAACTCATGAACTGCAAGATCGTGACCTGAGCTGAACTTGAATGTTCAACAAACTGAGCCACCCAGGCATCCTCAGTATCGATGTTTTTAATATTTACTTCAAATTTAAATTTTTTGTTATAATTAGAAATGCCTTCCCCTTCAAATAAGATACAAACCAACCACTCATGCTTTTTTAGAGTTCTTTTAAACACATTACTATATTTAAAATTTTAATTGAGGGGCACCTGGGTGGCCCTCAGTTGGTTAAGCATCTGACTTCAGCTCTGGTTATGATCTCACTGTTCGTGAGTTCAAGCCCTGCACTGGGCTCTGTGCTGACAGCTCAGAGCCTGGAGCCTGCTTTAGATTCTGTCTCCCTCTCTCTCTGTCCTTCCCTTACTCGTACTATCTCTCTGTGTCTCTTGAAAAATGAATAAATGTTAAACATTTTTTTAAATAAATAAAATAAAGTTTTAATTGAGCTGCTGTTGTAGTATATAGAGAGAAGTTTTCAGCATTCTTTTTCTCTTTTCCCAAACATACAGGATCACATCATTTGTCTGAAATATTATCCTTATCATGTTTTTATTCCAATATTTATTTAAGGCTATGTTTGAAATCCTTTATTTCATTCATTTTTTATGTCTCTTTGAATGCCACAATAAAAAAAAAAAGCTATATATCATCTCTTATCTGGTAGGCCTCTTTCTTTTGTGCATGTTTATTTCTTAAAATTCATTCTTATCAATTTTACTGTATTATTTTCCAAGGCTGTTTCCCTTATTGCCTGCCTTTAGTGTCTTTTCTCTCTCTCATCTCTCTCTCCCAGTCCTTCCCTCTGATGCACACAGACACACACACACACACACACACACACACACACACACAAACCACCATATACAAATCGCTATTAAACTAAAAGCTTCTTATAAACTCATTTGAAATGAAATTATAAAGATCGTGGTGGGGAGTACTGGTGTTTTTGTAATGTTAACTTTTTTTTTTACCCAAGACCAGTCAGTTAAGTGCTCTGCTTTATGCAAACCTTGTTTGATGCTGTTAAGTAGTGTTTAAGCTATTCTTCATATAAAATTTTACTTATTTACTTCATTCAGAGCCATCTCCTCTCTTCTGGTTAGTAATGTGAAAGGGACTTCTTCTCTCATTACATACTCTAATGTGTTATTGTTGGCATAAATGAAATACATTGATTTTGCAACCAGACACTCTATTGGATTCCTATATTTTCTTTTTTATTAAAAAGTGTTTTAAAATGTTTTATTTATTTTTGAGAGAGAGAGAGAGAGAGAGAGAGAGAGAGAGAGACAGTGTGAGCAGGGGAGGGTCAGAGAAAGAGGGAGGCACAGAATCTGAGGACAGGCTCCAGGCTCTGAGCTGTCAGCACAGGGCCCGATGCGGGGCTTGAACCCATGAACCGTGAGATCACGACCTGAACCGAAGTCGGGCGCTTAACCAACTGAGCCACCCAGGTGTCCTATTTTTTCTTTCTTTCTTTCTTTCTTTCTTCCTTTCTTTCTTCCTTTCTTTCTTCCTTTCTTTCTTTCTTTCTTTCTTTCTTTCTTTCTTTCATTTTACGTTTTCCAGCATGTATTGGTAACATCTTCAAATAATATTTTTGGGTGTTCTAATCTATATTTTCATCTCTTATTTCATACTCTTAAATAATTGCTTTGACTAGGATAGCCACTGCTAAATCATAATGATATTCCTGGGAATTTTAAAATATTTCTAAGCATTGTCTGTGTGTGTGAATTTGTGTGTGTGTGTGTGTGTGTGTGTGTGTGAGAGAGAGAGAGACAGAGAGAAGTCATATCAAAATTACACATCTATTTCTATTTCTTTAAGAATGTACCAACAGAAACAGCTATTGGATATATATTTTTAGCAACCTTTGTAGTTAATTTAATTAATTTCTACCTTTTTGAAAAATACACCCAAAGAGTGGTCGATATATTCAATGGAATATTATTCATCCATGAAAAAGAATGTAATCTTGCCATTTGTGACAACATGGATGGGCCTATTATTCTAAGTGAAATAAGTCAGGCAGATAAAGAAAACCACAATATGATTATATTAGGAATCTGAAGAATAAAACTTGATGAATAAAGAAACAAACAAAAAGCAGAAACAGACCCACAAATACAGAGAACAAACTGATTATTGGCAGAGAGGTGGGAGTGTGGGATGGGCAAAATGGGTGAAGAGGAGTGGGGTGACAGGCTTCAAAGTTAAGGAGTGAATAAGTCATGGGGAGGAAAGGTACAGAATAAAGAATAGAGTCAATGGTACTGTAATAGTGTTGTATGCCGACAGATGATAACTGTACTTATGGTGAGCATAGCACAATGTATAAACTCACCAAATCACTCTGTTGTACACCTGAAACTAATATAACATTGTGTGTCAACTATAGCTCAGTGCAAAAAATAGTCACTTAAAGAAAGTGATAGCTATAAATTTTAGAAGTGCATTTTCTGTAGAATCTTCTCATATTGACGTCATTTTAACCAGAATCTAAATGTGCAACTCAAAAAAAAAATCCCAGAGACTCCATAAAAAATTAGGATTAATAAGTGGATTCAACACAGTTGCAAGATAAAAAATCAGCACACAAAAATATACTATCCTTCCACACGCTAAGCAGTAACTATCTATAGAGGAAATTAACAACACATTTCCACATAAAATACTCTGAAAAAGAATAAAATACTTAGGAATAAACTTAATCAAGGTGGCAAAGACTTATACACTAAAAACTATAAAACATTTCTGAATGAAATTAAAGCAAACACAGATAAATGGAAAGGCACTTTAAAAATACACCCAGTTTTTATAACTTTTCCTATGGTTTTATATCTTTTCTCTATTTCGCAAGATCTGATTATTTACTTTTGCTTTTCTACTAATTTGCGATTGAGTTCTCTTTTTAAATCTATTTCAAAAAACCCAGATGTTATTAGATTTGTATGAGTTTATTGTATGTATTATTTTTGAATTGTATGAATTCTTCATATATTTCAGATATTAACCCCCTATCAGATATTATGAGTATTGATCTCTGTATCAATGCTACCAAACTTTGCCCAGTCATAAGCGGCTTTTGTACGGCCTGTGAGCTAAGAATGCTCTTTAGATGTTTAAAAGGTCAGAAAAAATTTGAAAGGAAAATAATATTTTGTGACATGTCAAAATTATATGATTTTCAAATTTTAGTATCCGTAAAACAAGTTGTACTGAAATGCACACACACACAAAATGTTATTAGATTAAAAAAATCAGTACCTAATTTTATATACCAAGACTCTTTTTTAACACCAACTTACTAAGTCACTACTTTGTGTGTATTTCTTCTTTACTACTAGTTATCTTTGTTTTATATATATATATATATTTTTTTTAATGTTTGTTTATTTGATTCTTTTATTTTTCATTTCTGAGAGAAAGAGACAGCGCAAGCAGAGGAGGGTCAGAGAGAGGGAGACACAGAATCCGAAGCAGTCTCCAGGCTCTGAGCTAGCTGTCAGCACAGAGCCTGATGCGGGGCTTAAACCCACAAACCATGAGATCATGACCTGAGCTGAAGTCCGACACGCAACCGACTGAGCCACCGAGGCGCCCCTCTTTGTTTTATATTTTTTAATTGTATTGTTCTTTTCCTTAATGATTTTGAAAAAAAAGTCATTCTCTTGTTTAATAATGCAAGTGTTTAACACTCTGCAATGTCTTCATGCAGTTTAAATGCTTGATTTCATATTCAAAGAATTTATTATTGCTATTTTTGTAGTGTATAGTTGGGATTTTGATTTTCTCTGCATTTCAGAAGTTGTTCAAGAGAGTTTAAAATATTTCCAAGTAGATGAGTTTGAAAACTTTTCTAATGATGCCATCATTTACTAAAGTCATTACATGGTGGTCTATTTAGAAAATAACAAAACACATGGGTAATTTTACTCAGACCATCTAGTCCATGTATTTTGGGTAGCTCTTTCTTGACTAATTTCGTATCTTGTTTGGGTCCTATTTGTGTCATCATTGAGTGTGTGTGTGTGTGTGGGGGGTGTTATTTGAAGGCTACTTTCCTATCTACTCTTTTGTCGTCAAAAGCAGCAGAACCGGGGTATAAGTAAAGAGAAGATAGGTGATACTTGGGATTTGGGGATATTGAACCCTTAATCATCATTGGAAGAGAGATTGTCAAAAAGCATTTTCTGTGTTTTTGTTTGTCTGTTTGTTGTTTTTTTATGATTAGGGAGTTCTTTCCTGTGCCCATTCCTGCATTTCTCCTTGCCAGGGCAAAATCAATGGCAAATGAACAATTTTCCTTTTATCCTTTGAGTCATTGGTTATCCACAAGGAAACATACATGGGTTTTGTTTTTATTTATTTTTTGTTATTTGTTGTTGTTGTTTTTCCTAAAGGAGTTTTCAGCCTCTGTACATCTGTGTCACAAATGCAATTCCTTGTCTTCATATCCTTCCTTCTGAAGCTATCCATGAGGTATTTCTGCTTTACTTTGCGTTTAACGATTTGATCTTCTTGTCTTATTGATTCATTAGTAAAAGTTGAATCATGTGTGGTTTTATAATATTGGTACATTATTAAATGATGCTGGTATATTTTGCTAGGTTTTGGAGGAGGGGGTGTCAGTCTCCTTGTGTGTCATTATTTCCTCCCCTTTTCAGAATCTTGGTCTTGCTCATTAAGTGATGACAAAGGCTAATCAAGGAAGCTATAATATTCATCATGGAAACCAAAGACCTTGTGGTCTTTGAGCCCGTCAAAAAGACTCCTGTACTTCCCAGGAAGCCCTTTGTCACAGTGCAGATAGTACAGCACCATCTCTTCAAATTGTTGATGTCTTCTATCATAACAGAGTAACTATCCACATTATATGACAGCAGCAGGAGAGAACATTATGATAAAGACATGATAAATTAATTCAGTAGTAAAGATTTATTGAATCCCTAATATGGGACACGACATAGGAGATGATGAGCGAAACAGATATCATTATGATGCAGCTTTCAGTCTAGGGAAACACACGGGCATATAGTCACACAAACTATAGAGAATTACAATGAAATGAATTGCTAGTGAAAAGATGCATGCGTTGCTAAATGCTATAATGTTGAGATGAAATCTCATCTGGAAAATCAAGGAAGGCTACACAGAGCAAGTAAAAATTGAGCTGAGGTCTAAAAGAATTGATAGAGTTAACTAAAGAGAGAGACAGATAGACAGACAAACAGAGAGAGGGGGAGGGAAAGATTTTGTGTTAAGGGAGAATGTTCTTAGTAATTCAGGTAAAGGCAAGGGAGGAGTATGTACAAAGACACTGGGGTGGAGAAAACATATGGCATCGAGGAACTGGGAACAGTGTCACAGTAGCAAGAATAAAAGAGCTGGGGTGTGGGTGGTATAAATCAAAGACGTGGGGTGGACACGGTATAAATTGAAGCTGAAGAGCTATGTATGGGCCAAATCGTGCAAAATCCAAAAAAGATTTTAAGAAATTTGGACTTTATCCTAAAGCAATGGAAAAGGATAAAACTGTTACAAGAAAGAAATGAAAGAGAGAAATTTTGTTTTTGTTTCTTTATATAAATTGGGCTTTTGAATACATAAAGAATTGAAAGAATGAAGGATGCATCACCCATCAGAGTAACCCTTCCTTTATCTTTTAAAACCCATCTATTCTTTGCAACGTATGGTTCTTGTGATCCTCAATATCCACATAGTTATACTGATGAATTCAGGTTTTGCTAATACTTTGATATTTGATCCCTTCCTTTCATTGATACAGTGATCCTTCATATAGAGTAGGGACAAGGTAGAAAACATTCTAAAACAAAATGTTTTGAAACTATGCTAGGGTGTTTCTGTTTAATAGGGAGCAGAATCAAGAGCTTTCAAATTACTTACTGTACGACATGAGGGAGCAGAAATAATGCCTAAAACGTCAGACTCCAAATTCTTATGTAGGGAGAATTCTTACATACCTAGACCTTATCTCTACTTTAGATGGAAGCCATCCTAAGAAGTAAGATGTAGCTTAGGACAATTTGGGGTCTAGAAACCAATTTTTCAGAAACTCCTTGGTTTGGAGTGAAATAATTAAGATCATTAGTTAACATTAACCAAATGAGAAAGTATTTAGTCAAGGAATACCAATAAGCCCAAGGAAATTAAAACAGAAAAAAGACACCAAGTTAAGGAGGAAAGAAGATAGATTCTTAAAACATTATATGTTATAATTATGTTATATAACATTATATGCTCTGAAGCCTAAAGTATAGTGATTTTTATATAGCAATAGCTTATGTGATCTTTATTGAATGAGTATACTTATTTCTCAATATTTTGGGCAGACTTTCCAAGAAGTAGTCTAAATTAATGAGCCCTAGTTGTTTGAAAGAAATTAGGCTTTCCGAAAAACAATGGAATAGACATCAATGATCACTTGCCCTGAGAAATTTAACCACAGATGTACAATAAAATCCCAGACCAATGCACAAAGGGAGAATTTCACTGTCAGTAGGTCTGGTAGGCCTCAACATGAGGTAGTTGTGTTCAATGAAATATATAAATTAATTCCTTCTATACCATAATGTATTGTTAAAATAAAGATATATTTGAAATATATCTCCAGAACCTTGTTTTCCACCACTCACTTGGTTCTTATTACAAAAATATCATTATATATTTTAAATTACTTAATTATTTTTTAAAAATCATCACTTCAAAGTTCTTGGTAAAATTGTTTCTTTAAAAGTGTCACTTAGGGGCACCTGGGTGGCTCAGTCAGTTAAGCTTCCGACCTCATCTCAGGTCATGGATCTCACAGTGTTTGCGTTTGAGCCCCACATCAGGCCATCAGGCTCTGTGCTAACAGCTTGGAGCCTGGAGCCTGCTTCGGATTCTGTATCTCCCTCTCTCTCTGCCACTCTGACTCTTGCTCTCCCTCTCAAATATGAATAAATATATTTTTAAGTGTCATTTATATGCTGTGTGTATACAGGTAGCCATGATCAGTACTCACCTTGGATACCAGCTATGTGAACTTAAGAGGTTGGCATAGCATTTGCCTTATAGAAAGATAAATGTCCATGAAGTGAGAAAAGGAAAAGGGCAAAGAAAAGATAGTCTCCTATCAGATGACCCATTTTGCTAGGAGACTTTCTTGCAGGCTTTGAGAAGCAAATCATTATCTTGAGAACACCTAATGGCAAGAGACAGATGATGGCCTCAAGCTGATGGCCAACAAGAAAAGGCTGTCAGGCCAATAACCCCCAAGGGATTAAATGCTGCCGACGACTCCATGACCTTGGGAGTAGAATCTTCCCAGCTGAGCTTCAAATGAGACTGCAGCCCCAACCAACACTTGGATTGCAGCCCCGTGCGACTCCGAGGCACACCCCCCAGTTATACTGTTCTGAGACTCTTACCCAACAAACTATGTGGTAATAAAGGCTTTTTATTTTCAGCTGTGAAGTTTGCGGTCACATTGTTATAGTTGCGTGTAATGAATATAACATCCAATATAACTTCACAGATCTATATTTTTCAATATAAAATATTGTTTTTCTTAGGCATCATGGTAGGTTAACTTCCACAGTATTTTATCTGGAAAATGACCAAAAATTGTATAGCTCAATTGTATGTTGTTCAACACATATTTCTGAGTAATTTCTAATATTACACTCGTTTGGTATTTCTGGGATAAGCCAAGTGTGGTCATCAGCATTAAATTCAGAAGACTACACAGTTTGGGTGTAATGTTGGATCAGATCTTCTAATGTGTTTAAAAATTTTACAGTGAAGTAACATAAGTGAATTAGACTTGAATGATAAAAGCCAGAGAATGGCATAAGATAAAGGAAAAACACAGGTGTGCTCTGTCATGTTTGATTTGTTTGGAGAATATCTTAATTTGGTGCGTACTTTTGAATAATGTTTCTGAACATAAAATTTCAGGTAGACGATTCTTTGTCCTCATAATTTTAGAAATATAATTGAACACTTTCAGCCTTTGTTTTGGTTTTGAGGAATCCTCTGTGTCCGTCTTATAATGCGATACTTACTTCTTGCCTTTAAACTTTTCTTTTCCTTTAGTGTTCTACACTTTTCCTAGTAAGAGAGGATTTCTTATTTTTTTAAGTTTATTTATTTTGAGAGAGAGAGAGATCACAAGAAGGGGAGAGGTGGAGAGAGAGGGAAAGAGAGGGGATCACAGGCAGGCTCTGAGCTGTCAGCACAAAGCCCAAGGTGGGGCTGGAACCCATAAACCAGGAGGTCATGACCTGAGCTGAAATCAAGAGTCAGATGCCTCACCGACTGAGACACCCAGGTGCCCAGGATTTCTTTTCGTTTACTGTCCTTGGGATCCATTATGCTTTGTAAAGCTAAAAACTCATGCTTTTCATGAACTCTAATAAAGTATGTCTTTCTCTTTGAATACTCTTCTGTTCCAACTCCCTGCATTTTGTTATCATGGAACACTCATTATTGTGTACGTTAAGTTTTATTTTCATATCTTCTCTCATTTCTCTTAAATTCTTTCCTATGTTTTTATTTTTTAACTCTTTCTGCTTCTTTGGCATACGTGCCTTAAATCTATCTTCCACTTCACTGATAATTTTATACTTGTTATAACTCATAGTGCTCCTATCTAAATGTGTAAGTGCATGTGTGCATATATGTGTCCATATATGTCTATCCCTCATTATACAATTGTATAGTTTTACATTGTCCCTTTCTCCTCTTCCTGATAGTATTTTATTTCTTACAGTTTTTATTTCCTTTTTAGCTTTTCTCTTTTTTGAGCATATTTGAGCAGATTGTTTAATAAACTAAATTGCATGCATAATATTGTTATATCTTGAGTCTCATGTGTGTATCATATAATTGTGATATGGATCTTGTGCTCAAGACAATCCTGTAGAGTGGTTACGGCCACGTGGCTGCCTCCACCAAGTAGGGCTGTGTTTATGTTGGGTTCTTTGTTAAGAGTTTCCAGACCATCCAGGCTGTTTAAATTGGATGGAAATCCAGGCAAGGTGACCTAAGTACATTCTAAGTATTTTTTTGATTTGGGGCAAAACTTGAGCGATCACCTGTGCCCACCGAGAAAGGCTTATTTCTCACCTGCCCTTGGACTGCACCCCAGCCGCTCTGATGTGTCCTGCTTCACGAGGCAGTCTCAATGCCAAGGCCACCCCTTGAAAGAACAGACCTTTCCATCTCCTCTCCCTGCTGTGGAGTGCAGGTTCCTCTTACGCACTTACTGCAGGGAAGCTGCAAGAATAGATTATGAAGTCCCTTTTCTGGTTTTCGGTTTTCTTAATGCCTTCCTGGTCCTTGGCAATTTTCTTTGGAGGCTAACTGAGGCCATTTGTGCATTTTATCTAACATTTGTTATTATCTGTTACTATTATATGTTAATATTTGCTATATTTTCTCTAACATTTTTAGTTATTTCTACATAGAACTTTCTCAGAGTACTCAATTTTCCAGAAAGCTTTTTCCAGGCAAAGGAGCCCCGGCTTAAAGAGGTACTGCAATGACAGTTTTAGGGATTTGCATCAGATCTAAGATAATCTTTCCTCTGTAACAATCTCTTTTGTAAAAGACAATACCTTTTTATCTTTGTATGGTTCTGGGCTCTCAATTAATTTACTGGGAATAATCAGTTACCAGCACAGAGATGGAAAAGAAACTGACATTGATAAAAATGCCCAAGTACATACTACAGTTCTGTTTCTATGCAGTTTAAGAACATAGAAAACCAATCAATGGTTATAGAAGCCACAATGGAGTTACCCATGGGTCTAGTGACTGGGTAGAGGTCAAGGGTAACTTTTGGAGTGTTACAATGTTTACATCCTGATTACACTGATGACTATACAGGTGTTTACTTATATACAAATTCATCATGCTATATACTTAAGATTATTATATTTCATGGTATATTTATTATGGCTTATTTTTTTAAATACAGCTTATTATCAACTTGGTTCCCATACAACACCCAGTGCTCATCCCAACAAGTGCTTTCCTCCATGCCCATCACCCATTTCCCCCCTCTTTCCCACCCCCATCAGCCCTCAGTTTGTTCTCAGTCTTTAAGAGTCTCTTATAGGTCCTTTTTAAAAGAAGGTACTGGTGAACCCATATAAATGTCTACATAGGAACATAAAATAATGAAGTGAGAAAATGTATGGAGTATTTAGAGTCACAGAAGAGAATGCATGCTGTTCCTGTTTTGTAAATGGGAGTGTTTTTCCTTTGTTTTATTCTCCTATACTCCTATTGAAAAAATAATTTTTTAAGGGACTTCATTTTTTAGAGCAGTTTTATGTTCAGAGTAAAATTGATCGAAAGGTAAAGAGATTTCCTGAATACCCCCTCTTTCCCCCGGACACATAACACCCCCATATCACTCATCAGCATGGTGCATCTGTTATAGTTGATGAAATCACGCTGGCACATCATACTCATCCAAAGTGCGTATTTCTCTCTAGAGCTTTCTCTTAATGTTGTGCATTCTATGGGTTTGCACAAGTGTACAGTGACAAGTATCCATCATTATTAATATCACACAGAATATTTTCACATTCTCTGTGCTCTTAAACTTTCTCTGTGCTCCAACTACTCATTCACCACCTCTAGCCCACAGAAACCATTGATCTAAACTGTCTCCATAATTTTGCCTCATGTGTACTTTTATCAGTTCAAAGTTGTATTTGGCTAGTAATGTTCCCCAAACTTCATATCAAAGTAGTATCCAAGTAGATGGCATTTATATCACTTCATAACATTCCAATTTCCTTTACAACAATGTGTTCATTGCTATGGTAATTACTTATGAAATATTATTATTTCTTTAAAAATAGTATGCTATTGGGGTGCCTGGGTGGCTCCGTCAGCTGAGAGCCAACTTTGGCTCAGTTCACAGTCTCAGGTTTCATGGGTTTGAACCCCACAATAGGCTCTGTGCTGACAGCTTGGAGCCTGGAAACTGCTTTGTGTTCTGTCTCTCTCTGTTTCAACCCTCCCTCACTCACACTGTCTTCTTTATCTCTCTCTCTCACAAAAATAAAAAACATAAAAAATTTAAAAAATAGTATGCTATTATTTCTCTCCATTTATACTTTTTTTCTTACATGGGCCCACTAGTAATATAAATAAAGATTATAATGAAGTTGGCATCCCAACTATACTCAACTGAAACTGGGATAATCTGAGTAACAAGATTTTTTTTTCTACTGTTACAATAAAGATACAATTTAGAAAATGCTCTGAATTTATATCTGACTGATGCTTCTACTTATAAAAGAAATAGCATACAGTACTTTCAATTTTTCTCTATTTTAATATACTTTGTGAACAACATTCATAGGCCTTTTTTTCTAAGATATCCCTCCATGAAATTACTTAGAAACACCTAGAATACTCCACAGATCCTATCAGAGATGCAGACAGTGTGCAGGGGTGCTTCCCATAGTATTGTCTCTAACAGGAAATATTTAACTGGGGATTGACTCACTGATTCCGTAAAATATTCTGCATGCATTAAAATTATGTTTTGAGCAATACTTAATCACATGGAAAATGATAATTTTATGTATATACATATATATATACATGTTATGATGAAAGTAAGAACTTTACTTTGTTAAATGCACAGACAGAAGCAAGCAATGGCCATCATTATATTAATTAAAACACCGATATTTAAATTTTTTATGTTTTTCTATATTTTCCTCCTTTCATAATGTATAATCATGCAAATATTAATCATTTTAAAAGAAGAGCCAGCTGAGCCAGCTCATTTGTATTTAAACTTGGATTTGAAAACCTGAATGCACTTGACCACAGTGATCTAATGGTGCTGGGGAAGGTCATCCAAAAGATTTGACCACCAGCTGACCTGTGGGCGGGACCCAGGCCCTTAGATGTCCTAACCCCCTCCCCTGTCATTGGAACGTGGGTCCTGCTTCCCTTCCTGATCCCAGAGGCTGCTCTAAGGACATGGTGTTGTGGTGGTTGAAATATCTGCACAGTCTATGATTGATGCCCTCTTTATAAACTTTAAGATGTGGTGGGCAGGTAGGGAACACCATGTATCTTCCTGTTGCTCAAGACAAGCCTCATATGCGTTTTCCTTTTACTTCCTACGTCTGTCACCTGCTTACCTGGGGTGACCTGACTTGTTCTTCACCTCTCCCTGCCCTCTGCATCTGGGAGCCAGTTCCCCCCAGGAAGCCCCAAGGAGGTTACAAACCAGCACGGATCCGCTGTGTCTTGGATATGTTGACAACCTGAAAAAGGAAAGAACACAATTGAAAGAATTACCAGTGTTAATGAACCAGACACTCACTGTAAAATTATAACTGTAAACGATAAAAGCATACTTTTCATTCTCAGAAAGGTCAGTCATCCCACACAGTCCCTGCATAGTGGGTCTAAATAAGCCCTGCTTCTCCATTCTTGGACTTAAAATATTAGACTTCGTGGTGTCCAACCGAGAGGGTTTCTGCACCTGTTTGTGAGGGAGTTGGGTGATAAACTTGTGATTTTTTTTCTCATTAATTTTTGTATAGTATATGCAGAATGTTTATCCTAATACTGAAAGGAATACTAAACAAGACACATTTGTATCTTCCAGGAAGCCCTCCACTCGTCATGCAGTTAATGCTTCACTCTACCAACAATGAATGCAGAAAATGAAGTTTCTTTTTTTTCAAGTTATTTTGTTTGTAAAAAGGAAAAGTCCATGTTGATTGAAATTATTTTAGAACAAAATGAGAAGCACAATAACCTAGCTGTTTAGAGCAGGTGTTCCTGGTACATTATATCCCCTATTTGCATGGGAATATCCATCCATCCATTTATTTATCCTCTTTTTAAAGCTTATTTATTTATTTTGAGAGACAGAGAGAGCAAGGGAAGGGCAGAGAGAGGTAGAGAGAAAATTCCAAACCCTATGCCAGTGCCGAGCCCTATGTGGGGCTTGATCCCATGAACCTTGAGATCATAACCTGAGCTGAGATAAAGAGTTCGATGCTTAACCGACAAAGCCACCCAGACACCCCTAATTGTCCTCTTTGAAAGCAAATAGTCTATTTGCACTTGAGAGGCACTAAAACTTGGTTATTAGGTATGGACTCTGAATGGGGTCTCCTGGGCTCAAGTCTATTCTGCATCATTCTTACTGTGTGATTTGGACCAAGTTAAATAACCTCTTCTTGCTTCCATTTTCTTATCTGTGAATAGGAATAAAAGAGTAATTTTTCTCTCATAAAATTATATGTAATACATGGATAGATAGATGATAGATAGATAGATAGATAGATAGATAGATAATAGTACATAGTAGCACATCATAAGTAGCATAAGTAATCATGAATACTATTATATGCTCGTTGGGTTTTCTGTTCTATAAAATACAATGACTAATATCTCAGACTGTTAGTGTTGGTCAATTCTTGTGGCAATTAGCAACCAGCAAGGCCCAGTGGATTTATAGATCGCTAATGTGATCACCATAGTTTTATTTTATATGTAAAAACTGGAAGGAAGGAATTTCTAGAATTGCCTGAGATGCTGTCGTTCTCAGGTGCTGCCTGTGGCCTGGCTTACCGATACAGGCTGGTTTATCACTGAGAGCTGATAAAGAATACTCAGGCATTCCAGCCACAGAGCTTACTCTGCAAGGTTTCAGAGAGCTTAGGTATCTCAGTGTTTGTTCGGACATAAGGAGTCGACTGCGGAACAAGTCCAAAAGTCACATATGTCATATATGTCAAAAGACTGATGGCATTCTCTTCTTTTAGAAATAACAATAAACTGGAAGAGCATAGCATTTTCTTTGCAGAATAAACTATTTCTCACTTGTTCCCATGAGGATGGCTTCGAAGGGCTAGTGATGCTTCTCACTGCCCACCCCCAGCTTCACAGGGGTCGGGTGGACTGTGGTCAGGTGGATAGAAAGCGCCACCTGAACACTGACCTGAAATCAAAGGCTGTGTCCCCTTCAGGGTATACTGTTTCCAACCAGAGCCCAACCTGGCCTTGGTTGTGCTGGGGCTTATCCCTGGGCAAACCCCTGGCTCAGAGGAGAGCCAGGTCCCTGCAGGTCCAGGTGTGTGTATGCCCAGGGAGCTCAGAGTTGCTCTAGCAAATGAATACTCATGTTGGATGAGCTTCAGGGTACTTGACCTTGGGTAAATTGCTCAACTTCTTTGGAGTCCAGTGTCCTCCAAGTGTGTCTGCAGGATCTGTGCTTTGCCCTTTGTCATGTGGCTCTTAGAAGGACCCTTCCATCCATGAGTCTGCAGGACGCTTACTTCCAACAGCCGCTTTTGAAAACATTTTATTGCAGTTGTGCTGGTTCATCTCAGGGTCTAAAGTGCTTGTGGTGCCCTGCCCCCTGCCCCCCCCCAAAAAAACTAAATACACATGTTTAAAATAAATAAAGTTCCCATTACCTCTCCAGTCGCACATGTTGATGGAGGGTTTTTGCGTGCTTCTGGGTCTTCTGCAACAGGGCACAGGGCTTCAAAAGCCAAGGAAAAACAGAATTTGTTGGTTTTGTTGTGAGTTGCATATGGAAATGGATGACTGCTTGCGTGTGTGTGAATGAGGAGCTCAGCTTAGGGACACCCGGGGGCTCAGTTGGTGAAGCCTCTGGCTTCGGCTCAGGTCATGATTTCCCAGTTTGTGATCTCACAGTTCATGAGTTTGAGCCCCATGTTGGGCTCTGTGTTGACAGCTCAGAGCCTGGAGCCTGCTTCAGATTCTGTGTGTCTCTCTCTGCCCCTCTCTTGCTTGTGCTCTCTCTCTGTCTCAAAAGTGAATAAATACATTTTTTTTTTTTTTAAAAAGGAGGTCAGTTTAACAAGGGGCCAATAAAGAAGACATTCCAATCCTGATGTCTAAACTCCTGGCCCAGCTGCCCTGGAAATGCATCCCCACTATCAGGGTGCATCACTGAGGACCATTACTTAGGACCCCACGGCCCCTGCACATTTGTCCTAGATTTCCCTTTAACAACAGGTGCATGCATAACTGAGAGATGGTTTTATGGCATCTTGATGTCATGATTGCAGCTGCTGGAATATAAATCAAATGGAGGCCATGACAGGACTTTTTGTTTTTTTAATCTAAGTAATACATACAAAGAGGAATGTCTTAATATGTTTCAGCTTTTTAACAGATTAGGAGACTGTGAAAACTTCCTCTGCAACTGATTTTCTCATCTCAACAAAGATTCAAAGTCAGTGATTCCTTTGTAGATATCAGGCGGCCATTAGAGGAGGAATAAATTAAGCATAGAACATGGTAGTATGGGTTAAAGCATGGCAGTCAATTACTATTTTTGCAGAGGTGTGGATTTCACTCCAATAGTGTCTTTTTTTCTCCTCTTCTTTTCCTGCTCTCTAACTTTTCTACCATATGACACCAAGAGATTATAATCATTGAAGCCAGTCTGTCTGTAGGCAAAGGAAATCCTCAAACATCCTGGTTAAACAAAATACTTTTCATTTGCACTCAACAAGGTGAGAGAAGGTAAGAGGTTATCTTTGGAAAACTGGTGTGTGTGTGCGCGTTACCAACGTTCTTTTCTTCTTTCTGTGTGTGTGTGTGTGTCCCTCTTCACCATTGCTGAAATTGTGAGGTTTAATTTGGTGGTACAATCTCTAGTCTGTAACTAATAGGAAAATTAGCTATGGCTCCGAGGAGCTTTCAAAGACTGGATACAACAATGAAGTATTCCACTCTGCCACCATCCAGTCTTTGAGAACGGAAGAAATGGAATTTTAAGTAACTCTTTCAATACCTTCTTTTCAACACATGTTTAATAGTACATGTCCTTTAACCAAAGAACACAGATGGTACAATGAGGTTTTAATTAGATTTCACATTCAATGCAATTAGTTACAGTCGAAAATGTAAAATCTACAATAGAACGTTAAGAAATAACTTTATCAAGCCACTTCAATTTGTTAGGTCACTGGCCTTTGTGGATTGTAGTGGGCATATATCAGCTCAAGATAACAGTAGTGTGAATTCACATTTAAAACATGCCATAGGTCAAACTTGTGTCTGATTTGCAGGTCCAGAAATGGTCTTTCTCAACTTCCTTGCAAATGAAAATATGAATAAAGATGAAAATCTTACTGACACTGATAGAAAGCCTCATTTCAGAATCTGGAGGGAACTCATTCTAATAATGAAGTCAGTTGAGCTGGATTTGAAATTAAAGCACAGCCACAGACATCTGAAATGAAGGAGAGAGAGAGAGAGACCAGGGGGAGCATGGGAGGGGCAGAGAGGGAGACACAGAATCAGAGGCAGGCTCCAGGCTCTGAGCCGTCAGCACAGAGCCCGACGCGGGGCTTGAACTCATGAACCGTGAGATCATGACCTGAGCCAACACTGGATGCTCAACTGACTGAGCCCCCCAGGCGCCCTCAACATTGTTTATTTACCAAGCCTCAGTAGTGCACTACTTCCATGTCTTCATCCTCACTTAAAAAAGGGGAAGAAACAAAATAGTTAAGGAGAGGGAGGGAGGGAAACCCTAAAAGACTCGTAAATACTGAGAACAAACTGAGGGCTGATGGGGGTGGGGAAGAGGGGAGAGTGGGTGATGGGCATGGAGGAGGATACTTGTTGGGATGAGCACTGGGTGTTATATGGAGACCAACTTGGCAATAAACTATTTAAAAAAATCCATTCAAAGCAAGAATCAGGGGGAAATAGGCCTAAGAAGTAGGGTGGGGATGGTCAGAGAGTTAGGGGTTACATTTTGATGGGGTGTAGCTTCTACAACCAAAGCAGGATGTGTTGAGAAAGAAGATCCTATGAGCAGAGCATTCTGGAAACAATCATGGCCCCTGTGCTGTAGTTCTCTCACAGAAATAGAGGAAGAGGAGGTGGGGACAGGCAACGATTTCCCATCAGTCAGTTAGAGATATATGGAATGAGAAGTAGGAATTATGCTTCTGGGAACTCACCAACTCTGACTGGCTGGCAGTGAGTATCCTGGGTCACTGTGTTTAATAACGCTCCATTTGCATTCTTAGTAGAAAGAGTTACGTGACAAAATATCACTGTCTGCCATGGGTGAAGGGTGGGGAGGTGATCGATTGTAAAGTTCCATGTATTTAAAAATCACCTAAATATCTGCCCATAGCATTTGATTTAATAGATCAAAGTACGCACATTGTAATGGTTACCTGTATGTGTTAGGCTGTCTAGACCATAACGTGCCCAGATATTGGGTCAGATATTAATTCTGGGTGCTTCTGGGAGGTGCTTTAGCATGAGATCAACATTCAAATCGGTGGACTTTGAATAAAGTTGACTGCTCGCCATGATGTGGGTGGGCCTCATCTAATCAGCTATAGGTCTTAGAACAAAACAACCAGCCTGCCCCTGAGTAAGAGAGAATTCTCCAGATGACTGCCTTTGCATTTCATCGGCAACATTGAAGCTTCCTGCCTAATCCTTTGAATTGGAACTTCAGTTCTCCCTGGGGGTCCCATAACAGTGGCTCACTCTGCAGTTTTTGGACTTAACCAGTCCCTATAATTATGTGAGCCAATTCCCTGTACTAAATCTTTCTCTCTTTTCTACTCTGTGTACACACACAAACACACACACACACACCACTGATTAGGTGAGGCCCACTCACATTATGAGCCTCTGTGTGTGTGTGTGTGTGTGTGTGTGTGTGTATTTTATATGTATCATACTAGTTTATTTCTATAGAGGACCCTGAATTCTTACATACACATTAATGTGTTAAATCATTTTATTATTAAAATCACATTGTAAAGAATATTTAAGCTCAGAAAACACTCATTACTTTGATGTAAAGTAAAAACCAATACTGTCCATTTACACAATTGTATAATATTTGATTAGAACACAAAGAGAGTTTGAATTAATGTAGCAAACATTAATAAAGTTTACCTCTGGTTCCTAGGATTATTGGATAATTTCATCTTTTCTCCTTATTTGTCCAGATTTCTAAATTCTTTATAGTGACTATGCAGTGCTCCCTAATCAGTAAGAAAGAGGCTCGTACTTTTTTTTAACATGTAAGTAGCTAAAACATCAACTATCATGGTTAAGATTTTGTTGCTCGCAGGAAATAATAAAGAATAATTCGGTTCCCGCGAGAATGAAAACAAAGCATGTGTCAAAAACCTGAAGTAAGTTTCTATCAGTAGGTATCCTGTCTGAGCAGGTGGTATTTAAGAAAGAAATCACTGCATCTTAATAGAAGACAGAGGTACAATTTCCTTAAAAGGCGACATTGAAAAGACATGACATTCAGGGTTATCCCAGCATCAGCCCCCAACTCTGTATATATTTGTAGCCATTCTTTCCACAGAGATTTGTTTTCAGGGGACCAGACATCCCTGATCTTCAGTTTTTGGTGTTGACTAAAACAGGAGACACTATAAGAATAAAATTAAAGGGGAAAAAAACGGTTTCAGGTTTCCTACTGTGGGGTTATGATTTACTCTTTTCCTTGAAGATTAGTAAAACACGGTTTCATGTAATGCTGAATAGAAATCCCTCCCCAGGCCTGGTCATTCATTCATTCATTACTATTAAAGGGACATATTTCACCAAAAGCTTAACTTGCATGTATAGTGAATAATAGTGAATAATACAGATATATCTATATATGTACATACTTGTACATACATATATATTTGTATAGATACAGGTATATATGTGTGATATATAGAATACATGTGTGTATATTTATTTTTCTGTCTTCTTTCACCTTCTTTCCTTTTCACCCATGGTTGTGACTGTCTCATTCTGACCTTCTTACTTCTTTTTTTTTTTTTTTAAAGACATTTACTTAGTTTTGAGAGACAGAGAGAGACAGAGCATGAGCAGGGAAGGGGCAGAAAGAGAGGGAGACACAGAATCTGAAGGAGCTCCAGGCTCTGAGCTGTCAGTACAGAACCTGACGTGGGGCTCAAACCCACAAACCGTGAGATCCTGACCTGAGCCGAAGTTGGAAGCTTAACCAACTGAGCCATCCAGACGCCCCTCATTCTGACCTTCTTACTTCTTTTTTTTTTTTAAGTGTATTTATTTATTTATTTAGAGGGAATGCAAATGACGGAAGGACAGAGAGAGAGGGAGAGAGAATCCCAAGTGGGCTCTGGCTGTCAGTGCAGAGCCTGAGGTGGGGCTCGAACTCACAGACAGTGAGATCATGACCTGAGCCAAAATCAAAAGTTGAATGTTTAACCCACTGAGCCACCTGGGCACCCCGCGTCCTCCTCGCTTCTTAATCTCCAATGCAGGGACCATGTGGGCTGGTGGTGGTTCCGGAAGTTTCACACTCACGGGTTGTTGAGTATTTTATCTTGCTTGTTTCTTCATGGCTAGAAAAATAATAAACAATGAGCTGTTTCTCCTTCCTATCCCCCCTCCTTCTCCTTTCCATTTTTGAGTATCTAGTTTCTAGTGTCTGAGTAACTTCCTGGGTGACTGACCATGGTTTTTGGGTGTAAATCTGGGGCAACAAGTGCAACCTTGCAAGATTCTGGGAGTATCCAGCAGCTACGCTGTTACTAGCTAATCTTCAGGGAAGTTTTGGGTATTAGGAGCCCTGCTCCACACAGGTACCTTCCCTCCCCTATTCTCTCAGAGAAAAAAAATCATATTTCTTTTCTGTGTTTTTTTTTTGTCTCTGAGTTGTAACTGTTTCTTTTTCCCCTTCACCTGCTTCATGAACTCCATCTTCTTTCTTCACTTCTTTTCTACCTTTTAGATGCAGATGTGAGAAAAGGCCAACAATGACCTGATTGCCTTCGAGAAGAGGGATGGGGAGCAATTCACCATCTGTCATGAGCCCAGACCTCCCTCAGGCACAAGGAAGAGCTTGGTGGGAGGCAGAGAGAAGCAGAAGCTTGGGCGCTTGGTCGGCTTGGGTGAATGCTCTTCTTACAGACAGCTGCCCGCGTGACCTTGACTAGATTCCCTCACATTCTCTACTCCATTCCTTTTTCTGTAAGTGGTTTACAGTAGTTTTCTTATGGAGCAACTATCAGTTTTAAATGTGTGACTATATGTGAGTAAATTGGATGAAATGGCTGGTTCTGTGGGCAGAAACTGACAAACACTAGCAGTGCCGTAGGTTTCAGCCTGACATGTAACTCTCAGGAGTGGATAATGCCAATCACTCCATAAATATGAGCTCTTCTGGTTATTAGGACCATCATGCAAAGCAACGACCACAAAGTGTAATGTCTCATTTAGAGTCGAACAGCGTCTGGATGGATCTGAGGCTGTGGGCATTGACTGGACCGAGGCTGTGTGGTGAGTGGGGCAGCCCCTTCCCAGAACATAAATCCCCAGAACTTGTGAACGTTACCTTATTTGGAGAAACAGTCTTTGCAGATGTCATTAGCTTAAAGATCTTGAGATGGGGAGATCATCCTGAATGATCTGAGTGGACCTTAAATCCGGTGACAAATGTCCCTATAAGAATGAGACAAAGGGAAATCTGACCAGAGAGGAGGGGGGCTGGTTACACGACCACAGAGGCAGAGGTTGTTGTGAAGTGTGACAAAGGAAGCAACGCCAATGGCCAAGAGAGATTGAAAGACTCAAGGAATGGATCCCCCCCCTAGAATTTCTGGAGGAAACACAGCACTGCTGACACCTTGATTTAGCCCAAGCGATGCTGATTTTGCACTGCTGGCCTCCAGAATTATGAAGGAATAAATACCCGTTGTTTTGAGTCACCGAGGTTGTGGCGATTTGTTCCAGAAGCTCTAGACCAATATTACCGAGGGCAACTAAATTCTGTGTCCAAGTCAGGTGATTGGGGAGAAGATGTTCCCCCTCTGAAGTTCTAATCCTTCCCAACCCATCAGGTCTCATTTTCAATTTCATGGATCCAATCGGCTGTTGCAGTGGACCTTCAGGAAAGCCTGTGAAGTTGAAAATTGGCATTCTCCTAAATGCCTGCAAGTGTAATGACACATGGCTATCTCTCCTGCTCACCAGACGACAGCACCTGCATGCTCTGTGTGATGAACAACTCACAGACGGGGGAAAAATACCCGCTAAATTGAAAAACAATCCTTCAGGTATTCCTACATGGTCCTTGTATCCAGGAAAGTGCTTTCCAGTGAAGCAATCTTACCCAATTGTTCCTTCATTATATAACCGTTATTACAGAATAAATTCATATGGAGAAGTGAGTTCCGATACATAGCAGGTTCTACACTGCTCCAGCTTGATTTTTTTCGTGGTTGTTCAGGATTATTAGGCCTGAAAACAGTCTCTTGTTTACATCCTAAAGACCTAAAATGTCTGTCAGGTTTTTAGACTCATGTATCAGATACTTTAACCAGGACCTTCCACCTTTTAATTTTTCTTTTCTATTTAGAAGCATGAATTGACATTTACCCTGATATTTAAGGGATATATGAAAAGCATTTTGTCTTTACACTGGCTTTCTATTTCAAAGTTCCTTAAGACTAGTTCTAAAGTGAATGATTATTTTGATAACTAAAGGATGCAGGTGCTGGTGGGGCAAATTGTTTCTTTGCCGTGTAAGCAATTGAAGGTAGCCAGTCACCTTTGCTATATTGTGTTGATAACCTAAGTATATGCTTCGGTAGAAATTCCCTTTGTCACATTGACCTCTACTGGATGGAATGTCACACCAACCCAGCTCAGTATTGAAACTTCTTCCTATTGCTCAAGGTTTCAGCCTAAAACCCCAAGGGAAATTAAAAAAAAAAAAAAAAAAACAAGTGCAGAGAAGAAGAAAGGGAAACAAGAAAAGAAAACAAATAGTGATAGTACAGAACAAAGATTGTAGTGAATTGAAGTTAAAAAAAAAAAAGGAACGTGTAAGAGACTGAGGAAGAAAACTCACAACCCCATCAATCTCTAGCTGTCTCTAGACGCACAATTTGACACTTTTCTAGTGAGTTTGAACATTTCACTAATTGTCCATAACCTGGATCATTTTAGTTATTTTTTTGTTTGTTTAGATTATCTGAATTAGATGAATGTCTTGGCGAATCACACATACGGGCACCTATCACGTCTCCATTTTGCAAGTATCAGTTTCACTTGGAGCTGACTCTGCAGATTCTCCATAGAAGGGACCCAGCAATGCCAAGTCTCAGCACCACGTGAGCGATCCACTTGCCCACAGGCTTAATGACCTGTCAGTTATTTAATGATGGATCTGACGATTGAAGTTTGAAGAGTCCAACTCTATCCTTTCTGGACAGGAAGATGTTGGGGAATGTGAGATTTACCCTTCCTCATCAAAATTCTTCTGCCTGTGGCTCAAGTTCCCCCTTCCAACTTTCTAGCTGCTCACACCTCAGTGTCATGGGCTGCCTGGGTTGTGCAGGGAGGCTCTTTTCCTCGTCAGCCCTGGGGACAAAGAAAGCATCACCTCTGTTTAGCAAACCCAGTTTCCCTGCCCTGTTTGCCGCATTGAGCAGCAAGTCCTTTCATACCTGCTTTCTGTCCCATCAAAGGCATCTGTCCAACAGGGCACCTTCTCAGGATTGTTTTAAAAAAAATAGAACCCCCCCCCCCCCCCCCCCCCCCAAAACCNCCCTCCCCCCCCCCCCAAAAAACCACCTCTCCATCTATCACTCCCCTTTGTCTTTCTCTTTCTACCCAAGTTTTTTTTTTTCTTCCCACTGCAGCCTTCTACCTTTGAGAAAGGTATGCTCTATAATGCAGCTTGACTTAAATTATGAACCTGCTGCACCATTTCTTTGAGCTGCTATTTTCCCTGCCTGTTCCAGCTGCTGAGCACAATTGCTACAGCTCAATTATTAAAGAGATGCTAAAAATAGCCCCGTGCAAGGCTGTCGACAAAGAAAAATCATTCAAACACAGCAAGAGACCCAACCTGGGCATCGAGCTCTCACTGTTATTAGATCCTTAATTCTCCCCACCCTCCCCCCTTTATGCTTTCCTTTTCTTTCTTTCAGCAATAATAAAGTAATAGGCAGCTTAAAAGGTCCCCTCTTTTGTACCCACAGGAATTTGCATAAGCTGATGACTGCTTTGCCAGGGCACAGGCTCCTTAATAAGAAAGGAACAGGCTGGATTTAGGAGCCAGGTTGCAGTAGCTGCGTGCAGAGGAATTTACAAATGATTCTCTGTCTTGCTGGTGTCTGTGTGAGTCCCATCGGATGGGGCCAGCCAGTCCTTCACTGCGCACCTCCTGAGATGCCTCCCTTTGAACTTGAAATCAAGACTTTTCCTCCTGGGGCTCATTTTAGAAAAATATTTTTTAAATATTAGAAATTTAAAAAACTAGAAATATGAGAAAGGATAGCCCCACGTTTTAGAAACTTAAAGTTATTTAGTGTTATAAGCCTCGGCTACAATAGATTATGTGACTGCTTAACACAAATTACTTACCCCTCTGAGCTTTACTTTTGCCATAGATATATTTTTAAAAGCGTGTTAACTGAAGATATTTTTTTTCTCATAGAAAAGAGAGGAGCATTGTAGTATGATCTGCCTAGGAGAGTTGTAAAATCCTCTGTGCGTCCGTTCACCTGTCTGTCAATGGGGTGTGACACCCGCTTTTGAGACCATTGTGAGCATGTAATGAAAAAGATGTAAAATGTCAAGATAGAAGAAAATAAATGTTCAAGTAAATAATACCAGATGTTTCTGAGAGTAAAGAAAATGTACTTATTAGTAGAAACAGCTGAAATTCAGGTGAAAGGAAGGCAAAGAGACTGATTACAGTAACATTTGTAAGCTCCTGTTGTTTTTCTCCGAGAATCTAGGCAGGAACACGTATACACACTCACACTTGAAAAAAAAAATTGGTTATTGCTAGTTTGTCTACAATGAAAAAAATATTGTTGACAACAGTTTTATGCAGCATTAAGTACTAGTTTAAATAAATAGATAGGGGCGCCTGAGTGGCTCAGTCGGCTAAGCATCTGACTCTTGATTTTGGCTCAGATCATCATCTCAGGGTTCATGAGAAGGAGTCCCAGGTCTGCTCTGTGCTAGGAACATGAAGCCTGTTTGGGATTCTCTCTCTCTCTCTCTTTCTTTCTGCTCCTCCCCTACTCGTTCTCTCTTTCTCTCTCTCACAAAATAAACATTTTAAAAAGTAAAAATAAAAATATGGATAAATTCTTACCAGTTCTGGGAAAAAATAATCATGTGTGCAAATAAGTTATTGCATTTATGCCAACAAGAAAAAAAATCATTCACAGATATTTAGTTCAGATAATTTAGTTCAGATAATTTACTATTCTTGTTCCTTTCCTGAAAGTGTTACCTGAAGAAATAGAGTGGCCAGTAAGACTAAATCAAAATAAAGATATTATGAATGGAGAAGACGTAGGATTGAAGACAACAAAAGTAAATGTAGAATTTCTGTCTTATTATTTGTTAATCATGTATGATACGATATAAATATCCAAGATAATTCTTGATAGAAAACATACAGGAGGCAAAAAAAAGAAAGAAAGAAAAAAGAAGAGAAAAAAATAGTGAAACCCTGTAGACTTACAGTAAATGTGGGAAACTGGCATTGGGAAGTATCATGTGAAAAGTTACAATTTTAAATAAATGGTCAGTTACTCTTGATGTTTGTAGAAATGCACAGATATATAGGGGTTTGCTTTTATATTAAATATAACTGCTACTAAAATAAAAATAAGATTAATAATTTATAAATCAGTAAAGAACATAAATATCTTGAGTTAGAGGAAAAACGTAAAAATTTTATAAAGCAAAGAGACATGAAAGAGAATGTAGACATTAAAGATAAAGAGAATAAGATTGTGCCTATTGGCTACCACAGTATTTGGGCATGAAGCAGAGGGGAGTAGAAAATAATTTTCCTCTCCCTTTCTAGGTTCTTGGCTGAGGTCACTATACCAAAAGACAAATTAACAACAGAAAATCAGGGCGCCTGGGTGGCTCAGTCGGTTAAGCGTCCGACTCTGCCTGACTTCGACTTAGGTCATGATCTCACGGTTTGTGAGTCTGAGCCCCGTGTCGGGCTCTGTGTTGACAGCTCAGAGCCTGAAGCCTGCTTCCGATTCTGTGTCTCCCGTTTTCTCTGCCCCTCCCCTGTTCATTCTCTCTCTCTCTCTCTTTTTTTCTCTCTTTTTCTCCACAAAGTAAATAAACAGTAAAAATTTTGAAAAAAAAATCAGAAAAGCAATCGTAAGCTTATTAACATGTGAATCTCCTGTATTCATGGGAGGTACACAGGGAAAAATGGATTCAGGCTTAAACACCAGCTTCATAGGGAGAGGGCAGGGGTGTGCGT
The DNA here is from genome assembly GCF_008692635.1 of Crocuta crocuta. NCBI lineage: Eukaryota > Metazoa > Chordata > Mammalia > Carnivora > Hyaenidae > Crocuta > Crocuta crocuta. The sequence continues at coordinate 2,090,040 of NW_027528417.1, forward strand.
TCTACTCGGGGCAGAGTAAGTGATGTGGAGGAGCCATGGAAGGGCCCTTGGAAGTACAGACGGGAGATGTGACAGTTTGTGACCCAGTGTGTCCAGGTGTGGTCGGGACTCCCAGTCTCCTCTCCCGTGACAAGTGTCAGTGCTTCCCGGTCATAGAAACTCCCGGGGAGAGGATTGCAACGGAGTTCCTTTGGGGGCTCTGTCTTCAGGCCTATTGGGAGAGTCTGAAAAAGACTCCCCCTTTTTTTGCTCTTTCTTGAGGGCCTACAGCCCTAAATAATCAATGTGCCACAAAGGCACATTTCAGGTGGCATGTTCTAGTCTTATATAACCACATTTTTAGGTGGCATATTCTGCCATCTCTCAGAGTATAATTTCTTTTTTTTTAATGTTTTTTATTTATTTCTGAGAGAGAAAGAGACAGACAGACAGCGTGAGCAGGGGAAGGTCAGAGAGAGAGGGAGATACAGAATCTGAAGCAGCTCCTGGGTCTGAGCTGAGGTGTCAGCACAGAGCCCGAGGCGGGACTCGAACCCACAAACCGTGAGATTGTGACCTGAGCCGAAGTCTGATGCCTAACCGACTGAGCCATCCAGGCGCCCCTATAATTTCCAGATTGAAAACAAAGACTTTCAGATTTAGTAAGAAAAAAATCAAAATGTCTTCCATACATAAGAACTATGCCTAAAACAATGTGATACAGAAGAGTTAGAAATCAAAAGAATAAACAATTTTGACTGGGAAAAGGATGAAATTCCTTTCCTCTGACCTACCCTTAGAACAAAAGCAAAATGGAGACTTGCCAAATGCAGATGTGGTAAAAGTGCCCAGATGTTAGGACAGGAATGCAGCTGAGAATTGTTGGTGCAATATCACACCCGGACGATTGAAGTCAGGACCCATCAGTGATTGCACCTCTGCTTTGGATGATGAAATAGCACTAGCTCGTAGCTGCCCAATGCCAGTCTGAATGCACTGGGGAGCTGCTGACACAGCCAGGACTCAAAGGGGTAGAATTCCAGAATAAAAGAAAGCTAACTTTTTGCAAAGCCCATTTGCCTTCAGGAAATTCGTCCATTCTTGGTCTATGGAGATGAACAAAATGAGAAGTTGAGGACAGGAAGGCTACCAAGGGTCGCAGAGGTCGGGAGACTTCCAGCAATCCCAAATGCCTAGGAAGTAAAACCTTCTTTTGCAGATTACCAATATATCCAATTCTGGCGAGAACAACATCCCAGAGAGAAGGGCAGTGAGAAGTGAGTCCCAGGAGTCCAATCTTTTGGGCTTTTTCCTCCAGAGAGCTTCTACTATGTAAGTTTTTCAGGGTGAGAGCCTAAAAGCTGTGGAGATGATGGTTGAAAAACAGCAGAATTTCTTTCAGCAGTCTTGTTGTGCCAAGGATAGCAAAGATGAAGTTCAGGATTTACCAAGGAGAAGGGGACCTTATAAACTCCTTGGTTCTCATTTGGAGTCCCTGATGGGTTCAGTGTGGTGAAAATCAAGGTAGATTAAGCCTTATTGGTATTGCTGCTCTAGCCTAATAGAGGCGATCTGCTCTTATTCTAGCTGCCCTCCAAGAGGCCAGAGAAATGCTTTCTGGAGGAGGGCACTATCCTTTAGAAGTTCTACAACTTTTCATTTGAAATATCCAATATTCAGGAAAATATCAGCATACTAAGTCCCTAAACAGAATTAGGACATTTTATTTCAGAAATCTACCTTTCTTATAGCTTTTTAGTCAATTTGCATTACAGGCAAACATAATTGAAATCTTCTGCATTTTTATTCATGTTACAAAATGGATAAAGTTCTTATTCTTATGCAAGAAGTTTCCATTTCAATACAAATTCACATGCCTGTATCACTAGGTCATAAGTAAGCAATTACTTTCTTTAGAGTTCAAATTTAGGTCATTTATATGCAATGTGATATAAGTGAGAAAACATACAATTACCCTGCCATTTTCATCTTTGATTCTTTTTTTGAATATTTAAACTATACAGCTATTAAATTATTCAAATAATTAACAATTGAATGAACAGGCATCCCTTTGTTTCAAAAATTACTGACTTGGATTTAGCAGTATAACAAATCTGTAAACCCCTTCCACAAGTCACCCAACAAGCATTAACAATGAATACAAGTCCATGTCTTCCATTTCGATAAACATCTCCATAAAGTATTGGTTGGTTGTATCCGTTCAGGATTTATACTGTTGGATTTTAGTGGCTATGTCCACGATATTTTTCATACAGTCTGCTGTACAAAACTGAGCACCGAAGTTTTAATATGTACCATACAATGCAATAAAATAATAAGAGAGCATCCAAGCTTCTGATCCAGCATGTAAGAAACTTGGGAGTTACCACTTTGTCCTAACGTAAGTGAATAGCTGAATGAACTGAAGATTCAACAGCTCTTCTTAGATCAGGCAGAGAAGTGAGGTCACAGGGCACAATGGTGCCCCTCAAATGGAGACACATGACAAGTGAATGTATAGAAGGGGGAACTGTCAGAGCAACAACCTCTGCCAGGACCAAGGCTGGGTAGTGAAACTTGAATGCTAATTGACAAAGTGCTAGAGGCTCCGTGTGGACAATTCTGAGAGTTAAAAACTATTGAAGGAATCTTTCACTGGGGACCCCACTCCTTTGTGAGTTTTACCACCCAGTCTCTCCTAGGTTCTCACAGTGGATATCAGAGAAAATTATCCTGCTTCTATCAGGGGGTAGGGGAAGGGGCCATTTATAAATTCTTTTCTTCTTAATAAGCTCTGCTCTCTTGAGAAACTATTCAACCGGAGCCTAACTGGCTGGGGTTTTATAAGACCCTAACTGATCTGCACAAAGGGAAATACCCAACTCCAGCCCACTTGAACATCCTGTCCAAGGTGGGGGTTAAGTTTGGGAGGGGAAGACTGAGAAGTATGTGAAGAGGTCACAGTCCAGAGTCACAGGTTCACTAAAATACTGAGACTTAATCACAGGACAACAGAATGTTTCCCATCCCTTCAGTTTCTCTGCAATCACTCAAGGTCTATTTACAGAAGTTTCCTTTATCCAGCACATCATACTTGGCCATAAAAAAACAATTACAAGCCATACCAAAAGGCATCAGGACTGAGCTCAGGTATGATAGTGACGTTGAAATTATCAGATCAGGAATCTGAAACAATTCTGGTTAATTTGCTAACTCCAATGGATAGAGCTGACGGTACATAAGGATACAAGAGCAACGGGTCAAATAAAATGCTTCAGGAGACACTTAATTTGAAATAAATGAAAAAAAAGAAGACTACCTGTCAACATTTTGAGATGTAGTGAAAGCTGTGCTTAGAGGGAAATTAATAGTATTAAGTTCACCAATTAAAAAGGAAGAAAGATCTGCAATCAATAACCTACATTATCAACTTATGAAATAGGAGAAGAGCAATCTAGCCCTAAAGCAAGCAGAAGAAAGTAAAAAATAAAAACTAGGGCAGGAATCGAGGAAGTTGAAAACAGGAAAACAATAGAAAAATAACCATGAAACCAAAAGTGGTTTTTTTGAAAAGGTCAAAGACATCAATGAAATTCTAAAGAAGCTACTAGAAAAAGAGACAGAGAGAGAGGATACAAGTTACTAATATCAAAAAATGCACTAGGGGTCATCACCATTGATCCCATGGATATTAAAAAGGATAATAAGGATATACTATACATAACTTATAGCCCCATATGATAATTCAAATAAAATGGGCTAATTCTTTGACAGAAACAAACTATCAAAGCTTATGCCAATAAACAGATAATTTGAATAGGACTATATTTATTACAGAAATTGATCAATTATAATAATGTTAAGAAACATCATGCCCAGATGGTAATTCATTGGTAGATTCTTCTTAATATTTAAGAAAGAAAATCTACTTGGAGCATCTAAATGGCTCAGTTGGTATAAGCATCCAAGTCTTGGTTTTGGCTCAGGTCATGATCTCGCAGTTTTGTGAGTTCAAGCCCCATGTCCGGCTCTGTGCTGATAGTGTGAAGTGTGCTTGGGATTCTTTCTCCTCCCATTCACACTGTCTCTGTCTCTCTCAAAATAAATAAATAAACTTAAAAAAAATAATGCAAAGCAACTTCCCTCAAATTAGATTTCAATGTAGCAATAAATGTACAGATTCCATGTGCTGACAATTATATTACTCCGATGAAATAAATCGAAGAAAATCTAAATGCATAGATTGCAATAGTTAATATTATTAAGATGTCAATTCTCTCCAGTGTTGATCTGTAGATTAAACACAGACCCTACCAAAAATTCTGGCAGAATATTTTTAGATCATGGCAATTTTATTATGAAGTTTAATGGAAAGGTAAGAGACCTAGAATAACAAATGTGATACTAAAGTAGAAGAACAAATTTCATAGGATCCCACTACCTAACTTTAAGATGACCTTAAAGCTACAGTGATTAAGACAGCTTGGTACTGATGAAAGAATGAATACATAGATCAATGAAACAAAATAGGGAGCCCAGAAATAGGCCTTCACATATATGATCGACTAGTCTTTGAGAAAGGAGCAAAAGCAATTCATTGGAGGAAACATCCTTTTTTTCAATAAAAGACACTTCAACATTTGGACGAACATACATGAAAGAAGTAAGCAGATCTGGACACAAAGCTTACTCTCTCACAAAGCTAAATCAAAGTGGATTAGACTCAAGAGTGAAACACAAAACTATAAAACTTTTAGAACACAGAGTAGAAAATCTAAGTAACCTTGGGTTTGGAGGTAATTTTTAGTTACGGCATCAAAAGCATGATGCAAGAAAGAAAAAAATTTAATAAGGTGAACATTTTAATGAATGTTTCTGCTCTGAAAAAGATAGTATGAAGAAAATAAAAAGATAGGCCACAGACAAAAATAATTTGCAAAACACATAATTCCCTCATAAGGAATTTTGACGACGATATTCAAAGAACTGTTAAAATCCAACAGTAAGAAATGATCCAATCAAAAAATGGGCAAAGAACTGAACAAACACTACAACACAAGAGATCTATCGATGGCAAACATATGCACAGATACTCAAAACCATTGACATTAGAGAATCAGAAATTATAATGGCAATTACCAATACAGATCTATCAGAAGGGTCAAAACCCAAAGGTGGAAATACCAGGTGCTGGCAAGGATGTGGAATGACTTGAACTCTCATGCCTTGCAGGTGGGAATGCAGAATGGTGGGGCCACTTTGGAAGACAGTTTGGCAGTTTCTTCTATAGCTAAACTTAGTCTTTACCATATGATCCAGCAATCACACTTTTAGATATTTATCCAACTGATATGAAAACTTATGTGCACACAAAATTGCACATAAATGTTTACGGAAGCTTTATTCATCCTTCCCCAAACTGGAAGCAGCAAAGATGTCCTTCAATATATGAATGGGTAAACAAACTCTGGCATAGCCATACAATGGGATAGTCTTCTGCACTGACAATAAATGAGCCATTAAACCATGAAAAGTCATGAATGAGCCTTAAATGCATATTACTGAGTGAAGGAGTCAATCTGAAAAGGCTAAATAATGTTAAGATCCCAATTTTATGGCATTCTGGAAAAAAATAAAACTATAAAGATGTTAAATCGACCAGTGGCTGCCAGTGGGTCAGGGAGGGGTGGCTAAAGTTGGGTAGATAAAACCCAGTGTATTTTTTAGAGTGGTGAAATTATTCTGTATGAGACTGTAATGGTCCATGTATTATACTATGCATTTGTTAAAATGTATAGAATTTACAGCACCCAGGATGAAGCTTAATTAAATTAACTTAAAGTTTTAAAATGAGATTAAATTAAAAAAATAGAGATTGGGAGGAGTTTGGGTATAGAGTACAGAGTATCACAAAACAGTCAACTTGTAGTACAAATGTATAAAACAATCTCACTGAAGGAGGGCAGGGAGAAATGTGAGGACCTAGGTGACTTTGGCAACGTCTGAAGTCTGTGATACTAAAGGCAAAGGAAATAGTTCCTAATCACGGCACTGTAGTTGAGACAGTTGATTCTCATGGGCATATGAGTTAATTTTGACACTGCTCTACACATACATTGGAACTCAACAATTAATTAAATGGATGGCAGATGGTAGAAGTAGTAGTTTACAAATAAGCAAGAGAGGATAGGTGTGGATAATCACTGCAGTAATATAAACTCAATTTTGGCTAATATAGATATAGACGGTGACATCTAGAAATAGGTAGGTGTAAACACATAGGTTAGTATATACACATATATTCATTTGCTTTGTCTGCTGAGAAGGCCTGGAAGCAAAGAAAGTATCCAGTAGCAATGAATACACCCAGCACTCAGTGCTTGATTTCTGATCTTTCCTAATTAAAAGAAACTAAGTTTCCCTAGGAAAATATCTGATTCTGGGATTAGGGTAGGCAAGGTAAGTGCTAAAAAAAAGAAAAAAAAAAAGTCCATGGCACTATGTGAAAAAAGAAACAGAAGGTAACTAGATGAACGTCCAATAGCCAAAGCTAGAAACATCAGAGCAACAAAAAGAAATAGTGCAGGATTATAACACAAAGCACAAAATAAGCATATAGGAGTATATACCAATATAAATAAATAGTTGGACAAATAAATGTGGAGAAGAGACAAATCTCCCATGAAGAGGAATTGCAACCAATTTGGGTAGACACTCCACCCTGAATAGGTGGAGCTTAAGTATCATTCCTTAAATGTCAGCTGCCTACAGTGACTTTCTCCTAACGAGTACTTATAGTACAGAAAAGGGAAGAAAACGGACCTTAAAATGAAGAAACCTGACAATCAGTATCTCAGTCAGATGAGGAAAGTTAACATAAATTGTGCTAAGTATGTGTCCTTGATATGATGTGATGACAATAGCACTTTTCCTTTCTTCTCCAGACCTATCACTACACTCTAATTATCTGGACGACATTACACAAATCCCATATGTGGGACATACCACACAATAACTGACCCGTGTCTTTTAAGCCATCAAGGTCATCAGAAATAAGGAAGGTCTAAGAAACTTACAATCTAGAGACACCTATGGAAACATGAAGGCTAAATATAATGTGATGCTCTGGACTGGATTCTGAAAATAGACAGTAGGGAAAGACTAAGGAAATCTGAAAAAGTATGGACTTTAGTTAAAATGAAACAACTAATCTGCATGTATGAAGAAATTACAAAATATTTTTCTAGGTAGAAACATAACACAATATTTATGAGATAAATAAGAAATGTAGAAGAATAAAATTAACAAGCTTGATTAACAGATACATCAAACTTTCTGCTTTTGAAAGAATTCACATACTCTTTGAAGATCCATGGACCATTTAACAAAATTAATTGTAGCCAAGTTCATTTTAAAAAATTTTGTAATGTTCATTTATTTTTGAGAGAGAGAGACAGAGTGCAAGCAGGGGAGAGGCAGAGAGATGGAGACACAGAATCTGAAGCAGGCTCCAGGCTCTGAGCTGTCAGCACAGAGCCTGATGCAGAGCTCAAAATCACGAACCATGAGATTGTGACCTGAGCCAAAATCAAGAGTCAGACACTTAACAAACTGAGCCACCCAGGTGCCCCCTTTGTAGCCAAGTTCTCAAAGAAAAACTCAGCACACTTTAACTTCTTAGTCTGTTTCCCAGACAGAACTCAGTAAATTGCAAAATTAATAACTAGGGATAACTAAATTAACTAAATGATTGGAAAATGAAGCATACATATAATGACATAGAACTGTCATGTGCTCATGTCTCCACTTCTCCTTCTTGGACATGGGCAAACAGTACATTTCCAAGCCTCTCATGTTGTGAGGTTGGGACCATGTGACCGAGCTGTTGTCTAGGGGATTTTTGAAAGAAGAAACATATTTCTTTATATTTTGGGAATTTATGGCAATCTCAATTTCTATCCCTTTGAGGCTGGGACGGAGGGACTCTATGATAAATGATTTGCAGAATGGAAGCAGACCAGATGCCTGAACCGCCTAACCTGAATTGGACTGTGATGTGAGCAAGAAAAAAGCAAGCCTTTGTTGTTTGAAGAGATTGAAGTACCAGTAACTAGGTTATCGTAAAATATCCCCCACACACCCACAAATTCACAGACTCCTAAGAAATTAAGGTAAAATTGAAAAGGTGACTTCAATACAGATTATTTGAATAGAAGAAGTTAATCATAACACTGTACATCAAAGCCAGTGCTTTAGCAAATATTATTCTTCCCTAAAAAAATTGTAGCTTTCCATGATTTTATTATTCAAGAGAAATGAATATATATCAAGCAAGGATTTACTCCAATAAGTAAGAATAATATAATAATTCTAAGAGAAACAAGTAAAAGAGAATGGATAAAGATAAAAATAGTAATTCCAAAATAGAATCGTAAAATGGCTTTTATTCTTAAGAAAAACTAATAGAGGAGATTAAGCTTTGAGATAAGACTTATGAAGTAAAATCAGAGGAAATAAAGTAAACTATACTACCAACTAAAAAGGTGGTATAACTGCAAGTGTGAGTGAATACTAAACACATATGCAACTCTAAATCACCAAATTTCACTAAATCAAACAAACGTATATAGCTACACAGAACAATAACAATTAAATACATTACAAATGGTGCCCAAAGGATGCCTGGGTGGCTCAGTCACTTAAACATCTGACTCCTGATTTCCACTCAAGTTGTGGTCTCCTGGTTCCTGAGATAGAGCCCCCTGTCAAGCCACATGAGGCTCCATGCTGGCAAACAGAGCCTGCTTGGGATCCTCTCTCTCCCTCTCTGCCTCTCCCCTGCTTGTTCTCTCTATTTCTCTAAAAATAAATAAATAAAATAAAATGTCCCAAATTACTAATATTAACTCCTTAAATGATCCTATCCATACAGCATTATCAGTGAATTGTATCAAATAATTTCTTTGCTCTTTATATGTTCTGAAACAAAATGATATAATGCTTTCCAATTAATTTTGATGAAAGTTAAATTTGTTGGTAATAAATCCCATTGCAATAATAACTTGGGTTTTTTTTCTAATGTGATCTAGGAATACAACAATCTTGTATACATCTATTGAAGGAAAATTTATAAAAACAGGTAATTCTTTAACCAAGGAATTAACAGGACTTGTTAAAATGCTGTGCTAATTAAGAAGAAAAGATTATCATAGTATTTGTAGGCTCTGATCTAATCTCATTTTACTGATATATTAATGAGGCTGCCATATATTGATATATTGAAATGAAAAACACAATCTTTATGATAGATATGAAAAATGTTAAAAATGCTTTTGATGGTATTTAATGTATGTATTTTATAATTAAAAATTTTATTATAACAGAAATAGCATATTACTTGTGCATTCTATCTCAAACTAATAGTTGATATTTAAGTTAGAAGTAAAATAATTGATGCATTTCCAATAAAGTCAGAAATAAAAATAGAACACTAGAACTGTAACTTGACCTTGATCTAGGTCTTATTGGCTGGAACACTACAATCAGACAAGATTATGTTATGAATCATTTAAATTGTCATGTGATTTTATTAAACAAGAGCCAAGTTTTAGTGTAGAGCCTGGCATATAATATATGCACAATAAATAATAGTTATGAGGAGTAGTGTTTAATTAAAAGGTAAAGATAACAAACTGCAAAAGTATTTGAATGAATAAAATAATTCAACAAGAGCATAGTTAATGACATACAAACATGAAGAGCTTGTAAGATTATGAGATGCAGACGGGATGGGGAAGGGTCCCAGTCATTATGGAAATAAAAACTAAAATGCTTAAATTAACAATAATTTTACAGGACCTCTTTGTAAACATCCTTTTTGTCCTTAGATGCATAGATTCCATACAGTATAGATTTCTTTAATTAATTCATTAATATTTTATTTGAGAGAGAGAAACAGAGTGTGTGTGTGTGTGTGTGTGTGTGTGTGTGAGTTGGGGAGAGTGGTAGAGAGGAGAGAGAGAAACAGAGACAGAGAGAGAGAAAGAGAGAGAGAGAATCTTAAGCAGGCTCCATGCTCAGTGAAGAGCCTGACATGGGGCTCAATCCCATGACCCTGAGATCATGACCAGAGCTGAAACCAAGAGTGGGATGCTCAGCTGACTGAGCCATCTAGACGTTAATTCTATCCAAATTAATTCTGCTTAAAATTCTCTTGGGATTACATTAGAAACTTGAAAAATTATTCTGTAGTTCATCTTTAGGAAAAAATAAAGAAAGAGGAAATTGAAAACTCTGTGAATAAAAAAAAAATGAGGGCAGAATTTGGTACAGAAAAAGATAAACAGAGCTGTGAAAATGACTATGCAGTTGAGAAATAGATCCAAGAACTTATTATAACAACTTATTACATAATACAATTGGAATTTCAAGCAATGGTTAAAATAATTAATTCAATAAATTGTGTTTGGACAAGTGAGGAGGTATGTTAGAATTCTATCTAACATCGAATTAAGTACAGATGTATTAATATCCAATTGCAATAAAATACATTTATAAAAATATGAAAGCAGGGATATAATTTTGGGTTGCTGAAGGTATTTCATATTATGACAGTAGGCTCTGAAGCTGCAATATAAAATACTGATGGATTTTATTACCTAAAAACTACCATATTTCTCTTAATATAAAATAGCTACGAACAAAATTAAAAAGCAAGTGACAAAAGGAAAGGTATTTTTAACAAAGAAGAGCCAATTTCAGAGAAAGAGATTATATGATATATATAATAACATATGTATTATATATATTTGTATAATATACACACATATATGATATATACATTTATTTGAAAAAATAGGACTCTACTAGAAAAATAGTAAAAAGATTTGCAGGAGTATTTAATAAAAAATAATGGTAAATCTCTATTAAGCAGAAGGATATTTTCTCATTTACAGTAATTCAAGAAGTAAGACTTTGGAGAACAAAACTATCTCATGTTTAGTTTTGAGTTTTGGCTATGGTATAACTTTTTTTAAAAGATACAACTGTCTTTTTAAAATAATTTTTAATGTTTTATTTATTTCTGAGAGAGAGAGAGAGACAGTGTGAGCAGAGGAGGGTCAGAGAGAGAGGGAGACACAGAATCCAAAGCAGGCTCCAGGCTCTGAGCTGTCATCATAGAGCCCGACGCGGGGCTTTAACCCACGAACTGTGAGATCATGACCTGAGCCAAAGTCAGGTGCTTAACTGACTGAGCCACCCAGGCGCCCCAAGATATAACTGTCTTAAAAGAGACAGTTCGAGTTGCTGCAAAGCTTCACATAAATTACAATTATGGGTCAGTGCAAATTTAGTAGAAGACAATTTGATGACATATAATAGAAGCCTTAAAAATTCATATTCCCTTTAATCTGAAAATTCCTCTTCTGTGCTTACTTCATTAAACAATGAATCAAAGTATTTATTGAAAGATAGTATAAAATAACAAGGGAGAATTCCTTAAAATAAACATATATACTGGATAAGAGAGACATGTTGAAGACTGTGAGCTTTAAAACAACTAATTGTGGGGCGCCTGGGTGGCTCAGTTGGTTAAACATCTGACTCTGGATTTCGGCTCAGGTCATGATCTCATGGTTGTGAGCTCAAGCCCCACATTGGGCTCTGGTCTGGGCATGAAGCCAACTTAAAAATAATAAACAAACAAACCAACAGAACAATGAATTATTTCATGATTTAAACCATGATTTAAAACATTAGAACTGCTAACAGTTCATTATATTGTTATAAAAAGCTGTATGATGGTACAGAAAGAAATATATTTTTCTCTATATTATTCTATGGAAAAAAATTGCATTTTTTTGTGTAGATTCATATAAAATGTGAAAGAATATGTGTACCAAATGAATGTATTCATGCATGATACTGGGATTGGGCTGGACATACCTGTTTTTCTGTTGTTTTTGCTTATAGATGTTTTCAAATTTTTGCCCCCAAACTTAATTATAAAATACAATGAACAGAAACGAAGTGTAAAGTAGCAAAGCCTCGTTTCAGAGAGGTGAACATCACCTGGACAAGCCCTCCGTGTCAGGGACTGTGGTCTCATGTTTATACCGTTCAGTGTGAGGACCCTTAAGCTGGCAACCATCTTCCAGTGCCATCCTGACACCTGATTTAACAAACCGAAATGGAAGTCAAGAGCAGGTAAGCTCATCAACTTTCAGGATCCGCAGAATCACCCATAGTTAGTGGGCTGAGGATTTTCTACTGCGTGGGCTGAGTACCGCAGGAACAAGCATAAGAGCTAAAATAACTCCAAGCATAACGTCATTGTGAGAGCCAGTATCCGTATTCATCCGGGAAGATGCATTTTCACTGGTTCTGAGTACAGCGTCCACACATTTCACGCCAGTATCTGGTGTGAAGATTTTTAAGAATTTCGCTTCCCCAGCTGATAGCCATGGTCTTCAGGGTGGATGCTGAGTCCCAGCCTACCTTTATAATATATTGTGAAATCAATATAAATCAAGCAGAACATCATTCTCGGGAAGCAAACATATCAGTCTCCACTCCAAGTTTGAAGTTTTCTGACTTTTCTGTCTACAGTTTCCAATTGAAACTTCCCTCTGCTATGACTTTCTTTTATTCTCTGAGTCTGTGATTTAATCCCACCGGCCACCAAGGAGAGGATGAATGCCAGAGTAGAGAAAGGCAGGTAATTGGGTGAGAAAGAAAAAGAAACTGAAGGCACATCATCTTGTTATTTATAATTCAGCTTCGTGCTATGGGACACTGACGGAAATGCTTTCCAGATGAAGGACGAAGGGAACAAAGAAAATCGCCACATCACAACACAAGCGACTGTAACTGGTTGGGATTCCTCAGGAGCCTCACACACCAACCCGGCAGCAGAGCCTCAGAGGACATGTGCCTTCACAACAGGGCACAGAAGACCTGATGAGTGGTGAGCCCCAAGCCCTAGGCTTCGGGTCATCCTAGCTCATACTCCTCAATTATTTCCAGCATGTAGCTCCTCACCCGATTCAATACGTATAATTATCAACAAGGCGTCAGCGTTAAGAACTAGGCGTAGACATGGACATTTTAAATATCAGAAGAAGAAAAAGAGAATGAACAAAACAAAAAGGAAAGCTGGGAGAATTCTGCCTCCGGGAGACAAGAGTTGAAATCGTTTTCCCTGGGTGCCGGAAGGAAAGAACGAGAACAGTTTTTCTCTGAAATGGAGATCAAATAAGAGATGTTGATGAATTAAAATAAGATGACAAGACAACCGAAGGTGATCAGAATGAACTCAACAAGATCAGGAAAGCAGTGAAAGGGAAAAGTAGAGCGACCAGCAAGATGAAAGCCACGCGAGAAGAAAGGTAACCAGGAAAGCAGACTGGCACCGTGGCCGGGTACCTGCTAGAAAACTTTTAAGTCACCCAAAGTAAGAAATAAACAGGGAGAGAGAGGTGGTGGGGGAGAAAGAATGAACAGACAAGAATGATAAGGAGACAGATAAAGAAGAAAAAGCATGACGTTATCACTGGAAATAAAAACTAAAGACATGGAAACATCAAAATTAAAAAGACAGTGCTTTCATGATAAAGATCTACATGGACACATCAAAGAAGAACACGATTTCCTAACAATAACCAGCATCAAAACACAAAGTGAGACACAAGAACTTTGTAACCAACCAAGTCATGCTCCCATCACAGCAACGGACGATCTGACAAGATCAGATCCAAAGGTTTAGGGAATATCCTGTTGGTGGGCCTTTCTTGAATAATAACAATGCAAAAAAAAAAAAACAAACAACCTTGTAAAACGAGGTCGATACAATCGAAAGATGAATAAACATAAGGAATTCAAAAATGTCAAAGTCATGGTAAAAGGATGAGCAGTGTGCATTTTAATCCATTTAAATATTCAACCAAAGCTAACTTATTCTGTGAATGTGAGTAGATAACAAATGTAAATTATATACAGAGAGAGAGAGAGAGAGAGAGAGAGAGAGAGAGATCATGATGCTTTTAAAGTACTAATATCCCTAAACAAAAAGTGGTAGAGGAGAAAAGGATAGCGGAGGGCAGTTTAAGAGTGTTAAATTCCCTGTTATTATTATTAGGGGAATCAAGAAGTCTTTTAGCTTTGAAACAAAAAAAAATTGACTCTGAATTCCAGATTTTGCTTAAAGCTTTATCATTTAAATTAAACGGTAAATTTAGGAAAAACATGCATTTGAATTTCAGCAATCCCTTTGGCTTCATTTTAATTCCCTAGTTTTTGAAATTTCAATTTTATTTTTATACAAAAATGCATGTGCATTTTTAATTTAATTAATCTTTTTAAATTTGATTGTTTAATGTATTTTCTTCACCCTAATGTCAAAATGAGACTTTAGCCTTATGGATTGCTTTCCACACATATTTTTTGTTTCCTTTCAAATTCCCAGTATGCCAAAATGTAGATGTTGCCTTAGTTTTGTTTTTGCTTGTTTTTAATTTTTTTTAATTTTTAAAATATTTATTTATTTTTGAGAGAGAAAGAGAGACAGAACCTGAGGGGGGAAGGGGCAGAGAGCAGAGGGAGACACGGCTCTGAAGTAAGGTCCAGGCTCTGACCTGTCAGCACAGAGCCCAAACTCATGAACCTGGGGATCACACCCTGAACTGAAGTCGGATGCTTAACAGACAGAGCCACCCAGTCACCCTAGCTATCTGTTTATTTTGACAGAGAAAAAGAGAGAGAGAAAGAGAGAGAGTGAGAGAGAGAGAATCGTAAGCAGGCTCCATGCCCAGAGCTGAGCCCCATGCGGGGCTTGATCTCATGACTATGAATCATGACCTGAGCCAAAATCAAAAGTTGGAATGCTTACCTGACTGAGCCCCCAGGTGTCCGGATATTGTCTTCGTTTTTTAAATTAAATCATTGTACAAATTATTCTATTATGAATATTGCTTACTGCTGAATCAGGTGGTAATGTCCTGACACATTTCCACCTTCCCAAACACCCCTGTGTATTTAACACTGATCAATCCCATTCGATCCCTTTGCTCTCTGTATTTGCTTTACAGCTCACCTTGTGGGACTTCCTCTTACAGAAATTTCAGAAATTCTCTCTCCAACCTTAGATTCTGAAGACCATATTTCTAAATTACATAAACTCCTGTGTCTTGATTCTTTCATTTTGGTAGAGTCATCTTCCATTAACTTCTGGATAATGGGTGCATGAAAAGAAAATTTTGAGACGTCACATTTTACTCTTGATAGTTGAGGTAGGTATACAATTCTAAGATAGAAATCAGTTCCTCTGAATTTAAAGTGTTACTTTATTGATTTTTCAAGTTTAGTTTTGTTATGGAGAATTTTCATAACTGATCATTGGTATGTGACAGCCATCTTTTATCGCCACCATTCTGAAATGTTGTGATAATGAGGCTTCCTGACTGTGCCCGTTCCGTGAATTTGTACTAGTCTCTTTCATTTCTTTTTTCTTGCACAAGGCTTTGCTGTCAGCTTTTTAGATGGTGAAGGGGTAGCCCTTGTGGATCTACTTTCTAAACTCCAAAATTGTGTCCATACCTCTCATTCGCTATTGTTTTTAGTTTTGTTTTCTTCCTATTAGTAAGTTTATGACCAGTTTGTCTATAAAGTGTTGTTTTAATGATCTTTCAAGACACAGTGGAGTTAAAATATTTAATCTTCCATATTTGGCTTATATTGTCTTCAACTAATTTCCAGTAAAATCAATATATTCTTTAATTACTTTCCAGTGAAATTTAATAAACATCTACATAAATTCATGTATATGGTTACATCTTGAACAAGTACCTATCTATCCACTATTTTCTATATGCAAATTGCAATGCCTGCAACGATGTTCACCAAAAGCAGAGAGTGAATATGTCTGTGTGATCGAATTTTGTGTGACAGTTTCTTTCTTATCTTTATACTTTTTGTTAGCTCAAAGTTTTCATGTATACATATCATTTTTCTAGTAACAGTATAGAGTTTTCAAATTATTCCATCAGAGAAAAGTACACATTTGTTTGAACCATTCAAGCAAATAATTCCGTTGACCAAGGAGACACAATGTGTTTATGCTCTCACCGTCAATTGGTTTCCAAGTTGTCCTAAACTTGAAATGTAGCCTTTGAGTTTTTAGTGCTATAGGAAAAGAAACATATTATAAAATATAGAACTTCAATCTAGCTGCTTTCAATAAGTCTCAGAATAAGTTTTGTAAACTTTAACCATTAAAAAAATTATATCTCATATCTCTATCTATCTATCTATCTATCTATCTATCTATCTATCTATCTATCTATCATCTATCTATCTATCATCTATCTATCTATTATCTATCTATCTATCTATCTATCTATCTATCTATCTATCTATCTATCTATCTATCATCCATCATCTATCTATCTATAATCTATCTATCTATCAGTGAGGGAAGTGAGGGATTAAGCAGTACGCATTCTACCCTGACAGCTGGAGGGGCTGGGAGTGGGGAGGATTCCCTCACCCAGCTGGATAACGTTTCATACTTGCTTTCTTGTCAAGCTCTCTTGTAAACTTTTGTTATGGAGAAGACCTTGGATGTGTCTCACAATGATTATTCTTCATCAATGACAAGGCCATGGAGAATTTTTCTTTCCTCATCCAGAGAACCTGGTGGAATTCACAAAGGGAGAGTCCCCATATGTGTGGAGGGCCTCCTAACACTGCCTCCCCAGGAGTTTCTCTCTCACTCTGTTCCATATGCAGCCTCCATCAGTTCATCAAAATTACCATTGTGGAGCCTGGGTGGCTCAGTCAGTTAAGTGTCCGACTCTTGATTTCGGCTCAGGTCATGATCTCATGGTTCTTGAGTTTAAGCCAGATATCAGGCTCTGCGCTGACAGTGTGGAGCCTGCTTAGGATTCTCTCTCTCTCTCTCTCTCTGTTCCTCTCCCACTTGTGCTTCCTAAATAGTAAGTAAGTAAGTAAATAAATAAATAAACAAACTAAAAAAAAATTACCATTGAAGAGTTCTTTTCAGTTTTTGGCTGGAGGAGATTCACCTCTAGTTAAGCAGATCTCGGTGCTGTATATCTCTGGGTGTCTCTGTCTTTCCACATTTGCGAGTGACAATTTAACTTTTGACTTTAGTTTTCTGATGGGTCCAAGAAAGATCTGAGGACAAGAGTGACACTTCCAAGCTCTTTACCTGTGGGCACTGAGGTAGCCCATTATATGCCAAGAGGAATATACCATTCTCCCTCCTTCCTCCGTCCCTCCTCCCTCCCTCCCTCCTTCCTTCCTCTCTCCCTCCCTCCCTCCCTTCCTATTTTATTATTTCTTCCTTTTATTTATGTTTTGAAAGCCAATGTTGAAATTTTTCTATATTTTTAGAGTTTGTGAGTCACTCTAATCTCAAATGGAGCCATAATCCAAAAATCAATAAGAAATAAACCAAAAGGACTGTACCTTATCGTGTCTGGTAGATAAAATTAAGCCTGTTTTTTTGGTCTTTTGATCCAAGTAGATTGAGGTAAAAAAAAAAAAGTCAGAAAGAAGTCTCTTGAGGGCAGGGAAGATTTTAATTTAAGATATATACAACTATTTGCACATGTGAAACAAACCAAATCAAGGCTCACTACACCCACTTAGCCAGTTCATAGTAGAACATTTGACTCCTGGATCCATGAGTTTGTAACACAAGGAAGAGTCCAATAAATTGAGTACTTTACACATTGGCTAAACTCCCAGTTCACGCATAGCCATGTGGTTTACATGATGGATGAATCTAGATTTCTCTACATTTTGTTAAATCTACAGTTCATCTCTTCTTTATGTTTCTTTAGTTTATTCATTTTTATTCTCTCACAACTTACTTTTAACTTACATAACGTCACACATCTAGTGTCTATTACTGAATTATTTTTAAATGTTGTCACTTTATAGCCTACCAGGAAGACTGATTTTCCCATTACTACATATTAAGAAGTTGGCAAGGGGATCATCAAATATCTTGATTTTATCCTTACTTGTTTCTTCTTTAACTCATTTATACATTTATGTCTCAAATATTTATTAAGAATTTACTACATGTCAGGCGTTGTGTGAAGTTTGGAAATACAGTGGCCAGTAAGACAAATGCTACTTCTGACGTTATAGAAAATTATAAAAATTAAAAATTATAAACATTTATTGTTAGATTTTACAATTTATTACAAATATGAAGGTGCTTACCAACTCATCTAAATCTGTAGTTTAAATATGAAATTATGTGGGAGAATAGTGATATAAAATTAAACCAAAACCCAGTTTTCAGCCTTTGTGAAGGTAAATTACTTTAAGGATCTATTGCTTATCTTTGAATTCTGCATCATATATGTTTTCATCTTCAAGATTCTTTTGCTTTTTGGTCTATTTTTGTCTCTATGTAGATGTTTGCATAAGCAGGTCACTCTCCTTACAAAGCAAAACCAAAACCAAAACCAAACAACAACAAAGAAACAGTAGCTGGTATTTCAGTTATAGTTGCAAGGTATGTATAAATGATATTGGGAAGGGGAGAATATTCATCTTAAAAATATTGAAATAGAACCAATGAACACAATCCATCTTTCCATCCATTTCCCCCCCTCTTAATAGTGTTATTTCCAAAATAAATTGTGGTACCATTATATGTATCTCTAGATTAAATTTAAATTGACCTGTAATCTTCTTTTCTTATAATGTATTTATTGCATTTTTATACCAAGGTTATGATGGTCTTGTAAAACAAACTGGTCAGTATTTGCCTTTTGCTCTCCACTGGAAGAGTTTGTGTGACATGGACAACTTAAATGGTTGATAAAATCCGCCAGTGAAACTTGGGGGCCTGAAATTGGTGTTTTGCTTTTTATGGCTGGATGTCTTATGAAACATTTCTTTAACCTTGAAATTCAGTAGATCTTTATATCATATTTCATTGTCGTCTCACTTAGGCTGATAATCACTGTGATATAACACCCGGCAGAGTTTCAACACAGTCATGTTCACCATCTAATAGATAAAATGTGAACAAAGTCTGCGGCCAAATGTCTTCCTAGTAGGGACTCTCCTGTCACTTTGCAGTGTACTTTGAAACATCAGGTCTAGAATGCCATCAAGGATACCTTCACACATACACACAGATGCACTACACACACTCACACGTGCACAGGCAAGGTTCAGTACAAGCAGTGGTTCAAAACCAACCGAGACAATAGGACATTCAAAGAAAGTGGGGCGAGAATCTCTTCTTTTACCTCAGGTTGAATATTTGGGGATATAGGAAACTTCAGCAAGGGAAATTCTCCCTCTCTTTCATTTAAATTTTATTTATGTCCTCTTTACTCTGATGGAAACACCAAGAATATCTCCCTCACATACCAAAAGGTGGGGAGCCACAAGACATCTATTTCTGACCTTCTTACATTATACCCTTCCTCATCTTTCTCACCAGACTTTCTGTACAAACCTGCTCTCTGTTCTTTCATATTCATCCTTTTTCGTTAGGCAAAAGGCACACACACAAAGAGGGTAAACAGTCTTGATAAGGTGACAATTTGCAATGTTGGCACAAGTCCCAGTTGGAGTTAGTGGTGAATTGTACAAGCTGATCACAGTTCTAGACCAGAAAGAGAAGGTTTCTTATTTTGTGTGTGTGTGTGTGTGTGTGTGTGTGTGTGTGTGTTAAGGTGACAATTTCAGAGTTCACACTACTTGAAGTGTCTGGTTGCTCTCGCCCGTTATTTTATTTATTCGAAAGATTCTGCAAAGAGAAAAGCTAAATTAGTCCTTAAAGCAGTATGAGGTGCTTACATGTCAGCATTTTAATTTCTCTGTGTGCTTGCGATGGGTATTGGAAAGAAAACAACAAGTTAACTCAGGTCTCTGTCTTCCTCCTCTCCCTTGTAGGAATTGGAGACAGTCTTAAATCAATTACTCTGTCTAAAATCCAGACCCAGATTGTACTGGGACGTTTAATACTATGACATGAACTGTCAGAGAGCTAGATGAAGATTGATGAGGGAAAGACTTAAGAGGTGTTGATTTATATAAATGTGTTTGTCTTGTGGCCTGGAGCACTCTCTGGCGTGCAGAATACAGCCATAGATACACAAAGTTGTCTGTCTTCATGACATGGAAGCTCTAGATGTAGGCCAGGCCATCAACCAGTTGATTAACAGGTATTTGTTGAGTGCCTACTAAGGGCTAAGAAGACTATCTGTTCCGCTGTTGGCTACTATTTCACATATATCACTTACTCTTTAAAATGGTGAACACTTCCTCCCTCCCCCCCCACAGAGGGAATTTTGGTTTGTTTTAGAATACTTTAATTTTAAATCTAGCTTACTCCCAGTATGGTTATGAAAACTATAATCTGAGATCTGTATAATGCTATCATCTAAAACTAGTCAGTAATAAAAGTAAAACAAATTCGATTAGCCTTCTCGGATATTATTAAAATATAACCAAATATTTCTCTTTTTAAAAAGTGTTTATTTATTGTGAGAGAGAGGGGGAGAAAATGTATGCATGCGAGTGGGGGAGGAGCAGAGAGAGGGAGAGAGAATCCCAATTAGGTTCTACACCTAGTATGGAGCCCAATACAGGGCTCTACCTCATGACCATGAGATCAAGATATGAGCTGATATCAAGAGTTGGATGCATATACAATTAGGCCACCCAGGTATGCTAATCAAATATTTATATAGTAAAGTGGATGCAGCAAATATTTTTACCCTTCCACTGGCTTCAAAGGGAAATTTTTTTAAATTTAAATTTTAGTTAGCATACACTGCAATATTGACTTCAGGAGTAGAGTTCAGTGATTCATCACTTACATATAACACCCAGTGCTCATCGCAACAAGAATCCTCCTTAGCACCCAGCACCCATCTAGCCCATCCCCCCACCTTCCTCCATCAACCCTCAGTTTGTTCTCTATCATTAAGAATCTCTTGTTTGTTTCTCTCTCTTCCCTTTCCCCCTTCCCATATGTTCATCTGTTTTGTTTCTTAAATCCCACAGATGAGTGAAGTTATTTCTTTCTTTTATTGACTTATTTCACTTATAATGTATTCTAGCCCCATCCACATCATTGTAAATGGCAAGATTTCAGTCTTTTTGAAATCTTCTTTACCCATTCGTCAGTTGATGGGCATTTGGGCTTTCTCCATATTTTGGTTACTGTTGATAATACTGCCATGAACACTAGGATGCATGTATTCCTTCAAATCTGTATTTTTGTATCCTTTGGGTAAATACCTAATAGTGTAATTGTTGGATGGTAGGGAAGTTTTATTTTAGGTTTTTTGCTTTGTTTTGTTTTGTTTTTGAGGACCCTCCATACTGGTCTCCAGAGTGTCTGTACCTGTTTGCATTCCCACCAACAGTAAAAGGGGGTTTCCCTTTCTTTGTATCCTTACCAAGGCCTTTTGTTTCTTGTGTTGTTAATTCAAGGGGAAATTTTTTAAAAATAAATTTATGACAGATTTTTTTTGAGGAGCAGGGATTACATTTACTTGTAGATCTTACCTCAGTATCCAGTGCATGCATCTTCAAATGCTTTCCAACATAAATCAATGAGAATATCTCTTTTTTAGTGTTTATTTTATTTGAGAGAGAGGCAGAGAGAGAGACACAGAGAGAGAGACAGAGAGAGAGACAGAGAGAGCAAGTGGGCCAGGAGTATAGAGAGAGGGAGATAGAGGATCTGAAGTGGGCTCTGTGCTGACAGCCTGATTGGAGACTCAAACTCATGACTAGTGAGATCAAGACCAAGTCGGATGCTTAACCAACTGAGCCACTCAGACGCTCCATGAACATCTTTTGCAGAGGGATTATAGCTTTATGTTTTAAATTCTACATTTGTCATTATTTAAAGGTAGTTGTAGTTATCTATTCTATTGCTGTGTAACAACCATGCTTACTCTCCAAACTGATCATGATCTCTTATAGTTCTATGGGTTGCAGGAATCAACTTGGGGTGTTCTTGCTTAGGGTCTCCTGCAATTGTCTTCAAATAGTGACAGGAGCTGAAATCACATGAAGACTTCATTGGGCTGGATGGTTTCTTCACAGGCTAACATTTGGTCCTTGTTGATAGCTGGTAGCTCAGTCTTTCACCTGGAAAACCTAATTATGCCTTCTTTGTGAATTTTGGATTTCCCATGGTCAAATGGCTGAGATCGCAGTGGGAGTAAACAAAAGGGAGATAGAAGTGGAAGATTTTAGGGGCGCCTGGGTGGCTCAGTCTTTTAAGCATCTGACTCTTGGTTCAGGCTCAGGTCATGATCCCACAGTTGGTGAGATCAAGCCGCATGCTGGGCTCTGCGCTGACAACATGGAGTTCTTTTGGGATTGTGTGCCTCCCTCTCTCTCTGCCTCTCCCCTGTTCATGCTCACCCACATGGGCAATCTCTTTCTCTCTCTCTCTCAGAATAAATAAATAAAACTTAAAAAAAAAAAAAAGTGGAAGATTTTATTCCGGGGGCAAGAAATTCTCATAAGGTCCCTTCTGTATTCTGTTCATCAAAGCAACCACAACTTTTTCTAAGGGAGGGGCCATAAAGTGCACAACTTGATGGAAAGACTCAGATAACTTGTGGTCAACTTTAGTTTAATGTGCAACTCCTCTGAACACCAGCATGGGTCTGACACTTCCTAACCCATTACATTTGCAGATTGCAATGATGAAAACATTTCTAATAAGAAGGTTAACTACACACAGGGACCTGAAGCATAGAGCGGCCATAGTTGTAATGATCATTGATCTGTCTCATGATTTAGCTAGTTTCTAGTCCATGCTATCATGTCCTTTTGCAAGGCAATTTAAACTAATATTTTGGGTCATATTTCATGACACTCTTTGGCAGGCATTTCACTGATGTCAAAGTGCAGAACTTCTACTGTGTTCCCTATTCTTGATATTATAAGAAATGTTTTTTTTTTTTCAGAAAACCACAGTAATTTGTTTTTAATGTATACAATTAAATATAGCAATTCTCCTTCTTCTCATTGTTGCTTTTTCACACAAGTTGTTATTTTTTACCCTTTCCTAACTTTCAAAACTATATTTATTTTTTCATAATTGGAACATTCATCCTTTAACCTTCATGAAAAAATAGGGCAGAGGATTTAAGTCAATTTGGGAGACTCAGGGGAAAAGAAAAACAAACCTCCATTTACAAGTACTACTGATTAGAGGGGTGCCTGGGTGGCTCAGTCAGTTAAGCAACCGACTTTGGCTCAGGTCATGATCTCATGGTTCATGGATTGGAGCCCCACGTCGGGTTCTGTGCTGACAGCTAACTCAGAGCTTGGAGTCTGTTTCACATTCTGTAGCTCCCTCTCTCTCTGACTCTCTGCTGCTCACGCTGCCTCTCTCTCTCTCTCTCTCAGAAATAAATAAAACATTAAAAAATAAAAAATAAAAGTTCTACTGATTAGAATAATTTTTAGTAGCATCGACCAAAGTATCAGTAGCTGAAGGATTTCACCCTCAGTTACAACTCAAAGTGTACATCTCAAATTAAATAAAAAATTGTATTTATAAAAATAGTGCTTTTTAAAAAAATTTCTTTTAAATACTATTGGCCTATCTTCCAGGGACAGACATGGGATCATGTCTTGCTGTTTATGGATTTCCATTTTACTCTTAGTTTAAAATAAGTGATAAGAAGGACTGTGGTTGTCTCATTCCAAGATATATGCTTTGTAAATTGTATCGCTAACTATCAGCGATTTTTAAGAAAAGAATAAAGTGGTAGAGGGTCTAGGAAACCAATTACAGAGTACGGAGTGAGTCACTTTAAGATGATAATATTTAACACGGAACAGAGAAGTCTCACATCAGAAGCAATTACTGTCTTTGTGTGTTCTAAAGGCTTTTAGGTGAACTTTTGGCATGATTTCATAAAACTAAATAATGACCAATGAATTAATATTTAAGGGAATCAAATTTGGACTCACGTTAAATATATATGCAAATTTTCCCAAGCCCTAGTCTGCAAGCTTCTGTTTCCTCAAAAGTCTCCATCTTAGCAAATTGAACAGTTAGTCAGACTAAGGAATTTGTCTTCTCTTCCTCTCTCATAACTGTAAATGAAGATTTCAGAAATAGAGCAAGGAAGCCCAGCTAAGAGAGTCTCCTTTAAAATAGGTTAAAATAGAAGAAGAAATATAAGCACCTCCTCATCAGTGGAATCATGAACTGTCTGCCACCTGCAAGGCCCATTTAAGCCTGGATGTAACCCCCTCTCACCATGACACCTGAATTGTTTCCATTCTTCACTTAGAAATGATTCAACTTGATTGGATGTGTTTCAATCCATAATTTGCATTTAATTCAGCCAATCTCAGTTAACCTTGTTTCGATCTCTGTTTTAAATGACAGACTGAGAACTACCCCTGTAACATTTCCTTTTTATAACCCTGCCCCGTCTTCATCTTCCTGGAAACAGGAATTAGATTTCTAATTGAGTCAGTGTCCCCTGAACTGCAATCCTAATTGCCCAGATAAACGATTGGTTGCTGAAATTTTCACTGAATGACTTCTTGGTCAACAGAGCATACATCAAATTTAGTAGTAAACACATTCAGAATTGTACCATTTATGACAAATTCTACCTTATCATCATTCTGCAAGCCACCATTACCTCTAACTTGGATTAAAAGACGAATGTGCCGAATAGTTATTCTCTACCTCTGTGGCTTATTTATCGTCCAGTAGCCTGAATAATCCCCGGCTATACACCATCTGAAGGGTTTAATCCCAAATCTTCCCTTGCCCTGAGGGCTCTACTGCTGCTTGACTTTCTCTTCAGGCCCCATCTTCTTCTACTTGCCCTACTGCTCACTAGACTCCAATCATACTTGGCCTCTTTGCTATCCCAACTACACTACAAAGCATGCTGTAGAGGAGGAAGAATAATTTTACCCCTACCCTTCTAGGTTCTTGGCTGAGACACCCCTCTATTGAAAACAGACTAACAGGAGAAAAACAATAACATGTGTACATCCTTATACCTGAGAGATTCCCAGAAAAAAACAAGTAGTTCTTCAAAGTGGCCCCACCCACCTCCTTAAATACCATCTTCACCTAAAAACAAAAGGTGTTGGGGACCCAGGGAGGCCAGTTATGGGAGGTACTAGAAGCACAGAAAACAAGGGTCAGGTTGTTATGCAAATTTAAGCCTTCTCCATTGAGAAGAGTTCTAGAGATTTAGGGTCATTCTTCTTTTCCTGGTACAGAGAGGGGGACAATCTCACAAATGAAGATTTCCCTTATAAATGTAAATGTACTGCTAGAAGAGTAATTCCTAATCAGTTAGAGCTTCTGCTGTGCCTGCTAGGTTTCTTGTTTGTTTCTTTGTTTTTAACAACCAGCTCAAGAACGATAATCCATATGCCAAAGAGACATATTTTGGATGGCAGACTCTGCCCCCCTTCAATGCTTCTGCCTTTGGACTTTTGTGCTGGCTGTCCACCTGCTCAAATGTATTTGCCTATCTGTCCCACTGGCTGTCACATTTATCAGGTCCGTTTATAACAATTTTTTGCCTCCCCCATCACTAGCCCCTTCAATGATTTATTTCTATTGTAGTTTTCACCACTCTTTGACCTGATATTTGTGTGCTGACTCATTTTTTTCTCCCCTGCTAGAATCTGAGCTCCATAAGTGCAAAAACTTTCTTCAGTGCTATGTCTGCTGTATCTAGAACAGTGTCAGGCCTAAAGAGTTGGTGGTTTATACACATATTAAATTGCTTTTAAAATGAAACAATGAAGGCCCAGAGATCTTAAATAAATGGCTCCCCAAAATGGCATGGCTTCTCAGTAACCCCTGGGATCTAGTACCTTCTGCAATAATACTCACTAATACATCTGTCCTGTAAGATACTAAATTTCATAGAATTGTTTTAAAGCAAGCTTGGAAAGTGCTGTCAACCATAACTGAAGGCCTTCACAATCCACTTCTTCTAAAACCTTGGTGGACTCCTCACTTTTCTTCTCTTTTCAGAGACTGGAACACTTTTAAACATGGAAAATCACACTATTAATGTCTATAGAAGAACAACAGGCAAAACAGGGCACATGGTCACTTACTATATTGTATGATGAAGACTGGGAATCGATCATAAGATTTACCAACATGGAGGTCCAAGATGAAACTGAGCAGAGCATGGGGGGTGATGGGGACAAAAGACTGACTTGAGATGACATAAGAGGGTCTCAAGTCAGAGAGGGTAAGTATAGAAGACTGAAGGCATTTTGTCATAAAATATTGCAGGGAAATGAGGCAGCAAGTAGAGTTAAATAGGGTCAAGATATAATATTTGTTATGCAGAAAAAAACCAACATATTTGTATTCTGATTGGAAAGAAACCACAGAAAAGGAAAGTTTGATGTGGCAAGGAGTCAGGGGAGGGTGGGGAGTGATGCTCCCAAGAACTTGGTAGCAACTGTGCTCTTGTGTGCAGGTAAGGGGTGGGCTAAAGAAGGAGCACAGCCAACCCATCCACTGTAATGGGAAGGGAGGCAGATTTATGGGCATGGAGGTTGGCAGACAGGTGTGGGCATGTGTCTTGCAAAAAGCTTCTACTCATTGGTTACATTTTGTCAGTGAAGGAGCAAGGTCATCATCTGAACGTGAGAATGGGGAGGAAGACATTTCAGGAATTGGGAGCAAACAAAGATCAGTGAGAGAGATATGCACTTTAGTGGTTGAGACCAGTATGCACAGATGTGCATTTTTTTCCCCTACCACCATATATAGCTACGGGAGTGGATGCATAAGATAGGTGGAAATTTGTATTTTATTAGGGTTACTGGCTTTCTAAATGAGTATAATAAAAAAAGAAAAAAGTTAATTGATGATGTAAAAATGAGTTTATGCAGTAGTAGGAAGTATTTGAAAGCCTGAGAAAGGAAGGGTCAGAAAACAGGTGACAAGATCAGTAATGAAGGGTTCATGAGCGTTTCTGGGGTTCGGAGATGTTTGTTGCTGGGTACTGACTTCAGTGACCTGGAAAGACAGTAAGTTAAGCTTGAGATTGAGGAGGGTTTTAATCACTGGCAATGAATAGGCTTAGGTATGGCCATGGTTTAGGTAGAGCGGAGGACAAGTTCATTTGAAGAGAGGAGGTCAAAGCAGCAAAAAGCTGCTGGGAATACTATGTGAAGGCTGGGAACACCAAGGATCATGGCAGGCAGAGAGTAATGGAGGTGGCTGTGATTCTGGAGCCAAAGCTTCAAGGGGGAGTAGTTTACTCTAAGAACTGAAGGTACTGGAAGGTACAGGAAGGTCTCAAATTTCAAGCTGGATTTTGGTGCCAGGGGAAAGAAAATGTGCTAATACTGTTAGTAGGGCCAAGGAGCCCTAATCCTAGCCATTTTACGTCATTGAATGATTTCACTAAGAAGTATGATTGTTGCTGACATTTCCTAGAAGGAAAACGCAGAACATTCTAGCACTATTAAAAAAAAATTGGATTACCCCTCTGAATCATATATTAATATGGAAAAAGACTCCCACCTACTGAACTAGTCTCCCTTCTTCTCTGTCTGCCCCAACAAAGCAAAAAGCATATGGAAGCTAATCTTCCTGCAGGCTGGGTTCATTAGCTCTGATGCTTTCTCCATATTCTGGTTCTCCTTGCAATGAGCACGTGCAGCTTCAGACTATATGGTAATGTTCTGAGTCCCAATGTAATGGTTAGCCTTCCACATTCAGAACTCATCTGGTGGCGAGGCTCATTATAAATAATATCCTTTTATCAGTAGAATTCAAATTCCCATTACTTATTACAGGTGCTTAAATAGCTACAGTTTCATTAACTAATGATGTCTTTCTGAGGACAGTCAAATGGCATCTTCTAAATTGTATTTTCATAGGCGGTTACCAGGGCGGCCCTGGGAACATGAGTGTGGCTGAGGCACACTCAGCTTCTTGGTCCCAGCCTGCTCTTCAGCTCAGCAGGGAGGGATGCCCTGTGGACCCGAGCAAGCTCTCTGCATTCCTGTGTTACCTGAGCAGGTTGAATTTTATCCTTATTTTATCAAATTATCATTTTGTATTACATTTGTGTGCTTCTTTGCTAGTAAGGCTTTATATTCTCTTCTGTGATCGTGATGTTATTCATTAGTGCCAGGATTCTCCACACGATGCTCTCATAAAAGATTTCTCATGAATTGAGATGTTTTGAGTCACCAACCTATCTGAAAGAATGTTCTGTATTATTTGGAAGATACCACATTTCACCAAAAGATGCCAAAATACTCCAGAGAGATCTCCAAAAGGAAATTCTGCCTTTTTAAATGTTTATTTTTGAAAGAGAGAGAAAGGGAGCACGTGTGAGCTGGGGACAGGCAGAGAGAGAGTGGCAAGATCTGAAGTGGGCTCCACACTGACAGCAGAGACCCCATGTGGAGCTGGAATCCCCAGACTGTGAGACCATGACCTGAGCTGAAGTCCCATGCTTAAGTGACTGAGCCACCAAGGTGCCCCTGCCTTTTTAAACATCTTTTTTTTTTTTAATTTTTTTTAATTTATTTTTGAGAGAGTGCATGTGAGTGAATGGGGTAGAGGCAGAGCGAGAGGGAGAAAGAAAATCCCAAACAGGCTCTGCACTATCAGCGAAGAGCCCCATGTAGGGCTCTGACTCATGAACTTGCAAGATCATGACTGGAGCCAAAATCAAGAGTAAGATGGTTAACCAAATGAGCCACCCAGGCACCCCTTTAAATAACTTTTTTTTTTTTTTTTTTTTTTTNCCGCGAGATCATGACCTAAGCGAAAGTCGGACGCTTAACCGACTAAGCCACCCAGGCGCCCCTAAATAACTTTTGATAAGAATCCCGTTGTTATAATGGAGAAGAAGGAATGAATTTGTAGGGAATGGGAAAAACCCAGTACAATGTATACATCTCCATAAAATATTTCGCTAGCCAGACAAGTCTTACCTTGATTATGTTACCTTGGAAACATCAGAGGGCCCATGATGACTAAGGGGAGAGATATAAATGAGCATAAAGGCACACATATATTTACATCCTTGCTCATAAATGCCTATGTTAATGGTTACCTATATGTGTATGATCTTTGCATACATCATTCACAAGTGGTTTACTTAAGTGGCTCTACCTTCTTGGCAGAGATAAAGACCACTGCTGGGTATTAGATCCTTTCTTTATCCATACTTCTCCTTTTTGGTACTTACTGGAAAAAAATGGGGACTCAAACCAGATGTCCATTGTTCTAGGACAGGAATCCATTTTCTTATCAATAGTAGTACCTTTGCCTCAGTTTTTTGGGCTGTAGGGTGGGATATATTCAAATGGTACCTCTTGACCCTTTTGTACATTTTTCTTGTATTCTTAAGATACAAGCTTCCAATCTTGAGGCCAGTCTTTCCCACTGGCTACTTGCCTCTAGGGTCAGGCCTTTGGTAAGTCTCGCTTTACAGTATCCAAACTGTCAGGGTGCCCAGGTAGCTCATTCAGTTAAGTGTCTGACTTTGGTTCTGATCATGATCTCATGGTTTGTGAGTTCAAGCCCCTCATTGGGTTCTGTGCTGACAGCTCAGAGCCTGGAGCCTGCTTCAGATTCTGTGTCTTCCTCTCTCTCTGCTCCTCCCTTGCTTGCATTTTCTCTCTCTCTCAGAAATAAATAAATGTTAAAAAAGTTTTAAGTATCCAAACTGTCAAAAATCCAGAAGTACTACAAATGAAAACCGTATCAGTAAAGTAGTATTTAAAGAGTTTACTGTGCACAAAAGAACAGTTCTTGAGCTGCAAGTCTTCACATCCCAAACTGAAAACCACAATGACATGTCACCTCATGCCCGTCAGTATGGCTAAAATAAAAAACACAAGAAGTAGCAGGTACTGGTGAGGATTTGGATGAAAAGGAACCCTCATGCACTTTGGTGGGAAGGCAAATTAGTGTGGCCACTGTGGAAAGCAGTATGAAACTTCCTCAAAAAGTTGAAAATAGAACTCCTCTGCAAACCAGCAATTGCACAACTGGGTATTTACCCAAACAATACAAAAACACTAATTCAAAGGGATCCATGCACCCTTATGTTTATAGCAGCATTATTTACAATAGTCAAATTATGGAAGCAGCCCAAGTGTCCATCGGTTAATGAATGGATAAAGAAGAGGTGTATACACACAATGAATATTATTTACCTTCAAGAAGAATGAAATCTTGCCATTTGCAATGGCAAACCTGGAGTTAGACAATAGAACTCCGGTATAAATTTTTAAGCGAATTAAGTCAGTCAGAGAAAGAAATTACCATATGAAACCATTCATATGTAGAATTTAAGAAATCAAACAAATGAGCAAAGGAAAAAAGAGACAAACCAAGAAACAGACTCTTAACTATCAGAAACAATCTGATGGTTACCAGAGAAGAGGTAGGTGGGGTGTGGGGATGGTGAGTGAAGTAAGTGATGGGAATTAAAGAGTATACTTGTCATAATGAACACCAAATAATGTATAGAGCTGTTGAATTGTTCTATTGTATACTTGAAACTAATATAATACTGTAGGTTATCCATTCTGAAATTAATTTTTTTAATTAAAAAAGTTCCATGCTTCTGGAAGACTCCCAGGGAGCCCCAAATGCACATTTGGGTCCCAAAGAGTAACACTCCTAGAGAGGAGAACTTTAGCTGCTTCCAAAGAAGGAGTCAGGGAGGAAGTGAGAATCACACCACTGGGACATGCAAAAAAACAAAACAAAACAACAACAACAAAAATGACAGATCCAAAACTGATATAAAGCCTAGAGACATGGTACCACAGGATGGCTCATAAAGTGAAAATGAGGAAGGTGTTTAACCTTTACATGATTGGTTATTACAATGCGGATCTTCAGACTGAGGGGCATTGGTTAAAAGTTATCTTACACCATTTTAGAAAGGCAATGCTTCTTTCATGATTATGAGAAACATTTACAAGAAATAACCTAAGTTTGGCTTATGATCACAAAATAAGACAGATCCAGTTTTGTATACATGACTTAAATGGGTAGATCCACTTGGGGCATTTTCAAGTCTGCTCTTTTATTTATTTATTTATTTATTTATTTTAGCAACACCTAGCTCTGTTCTCTCTGGTCTCAGAAACCTCTTGAGCTACATAAAACTTTCCTGACATTGACCATTGGACACCTGTGGGCTCCTGGCTAGGACAGGCACTCACCGACTGCCATGCCTGTCCGCCTGTCTGATATTCTCCTGCTTCCCATCACCTTGTATGTACTGATAAAACTTCCTCAGTGCAGCCTGTGGAAGGAGGTGTGTCCCCACCCTCTTGGAACAGCCTGGGCTTCAGCAGAAATGTCATTTCTGAGACAACCTCTGCCCGAGAAATCAGGACCATTTGTCAATGGAAGTGACTCTTTTCCCTCTCACACTTTCACTGGTTTATTAAAGTCCCCACCCCTTAGTCTTGGAACCAGATGGCGAACACATAGTAGACAATCAAACCATACAAAAGAACTTATTACATCATCATGAGACTTGGTTTACAACACCATCAATTTGAGAATCTTTCAGCCAAGAATATGTATGTATATTTAGACTGTATGTGGTTCTTTTTTTAAATGTTTATTTATTTTAGATAGAAAGAGAGAGTGCATGCTGGGGAAGGGCAGAGAGAGAGGGAGACACAGAATCTGAAGCGGGCTCCAGGCTCTGAGCTGTCACCACAGAGCCTGAAGGAGGGCTCGAACTCATGGACTGCGAGCTCATGACCTGAGCCGAGTGGGTTGTTCAACCCACTGAGCCACCCAGGTGCCTCTGACCAGGAATATTTTTACTGAGGATCCTTGAGTCATGCTCAAAAGAGGTAGAGAAGATTGTCTAGAACTGTTATTTAATGTTGGATTAACTACTGTTGGTGGAATAATTCAAGCCAAAGGGGGGAAAAACCCCTGCGAATATCTAGACATGTTGCTTTTTCATCTCCCCTTCTTGTTATGTTTTAAAAGTGCAGCTATTTTTATATGAAATTTAATTTTTCACACTTTTTTTCCAACTCTCATGATCCCTCTCTCTCTCTTTTTAAATGAATCATAGAACTTTACTCCATGCTGTAAATGAATCCCAGTACCAGAAGCCCTTCAAAAAAACCTGGATGCAAATCCAAGGAATAGACATAATTTATTCTTTATGCATTTGGAGTAAAATTTAGGCTCATTTGAGAACTACTCTGTGAATATTAAAATTATATTGAAAATAATTTGAGGCAGTGTAGGTAATGGAGGAGTCACAGCTGATGAGCACCTCTGTTTGCTTTTTCTAGCACCAATATTATTAAACCTGGTAAATGGTTATATCTACCGAGGTTTGCTTATGAGAGAAAATGGAAATGAACTGAATCCCAGATTTCTGTATTCGCAGCATTGTTGTAAATGCTTTAACCATATCAACTTTTTTTAAACTCTAAAAGGTAAGTCGAATTATAATCTAAGGAAAATCTCTGACCTGGATTAATCATCCAACTATGAGTACTCTACAATTATGTGTGCATCTCATTTGAAAATAATGGCAAAATTCATTTGCCCCTTTTCTTTTAAGAAATGTTCTCGGGGTACATGAGTGGCTCAGTGAGTTAAGTGTCCGACTCTTGGTTTCAGTTCAGGTCATGATCTCATGGTTTGTAGGATCAAGCCCTGCATTGGGCTCTGCACTTTCAGTACAGAGCCTGCTTGGCATTCCCTGACTTCCCCCCCACTCCCCCTCCCCCCGCCCAGTTGGCACTGTCTGTTTCTTTCAAAATAAATAAATAAATAAATAAATAAATAATAAATAAACAAACTTAAAACGTTATTTGAGAAATGCTCTCAAAATACCAAGGGGAATAAGAAATAAAAATGTAAGTGTGTATTCAGTGAAACATGGAGAAAACTGAGAACATGAACCACAAATAAGAGGAATGACCACCCAAGGCCATTGAAACTGAGGGATAGGAGGAAGAACTTTTGAATACATACCTGTGGTTATAGAGTGTAGGAAGAGCCAACAAATAGTAATTTTAAAGGTGTGGAACATACTGGCATGGCAAAGAGAAATCTCTCCTTCCCAAGAGTGGAAATGAGGTGAATAGAGCCCAGGAAAAAGCTTTTCTACTTCAATTCTTTAAATCAGAAGAGGAGGACCCAATCAAGTTTTCCACAGATGAGCTAAATCTGAAGGAAGCCGTCTGTCTGTGGGCCAGAAGAAAAAGAGAGGCTTTGCCTCTCAAGAAAATAACCTTGCCACCATCATCTCCCTTGGCTGGGAAAAATGAAAATTCTGAAATAACTCTCACGCATGAATATGCATGAAAAACAAAATGTCTCCTAGGTTTGAATACTGGTTCACTATAATTTCTTATACCTCCCCTCAAAATTGTTGTAAGAAATTATCACTTCCTAAAAATAAGAGAGGTAAAAGGATGTTGCATAGGAAACCCCTACACACACACACACACACACACACACACACACACACAAAACAGGAAACAACAGCACACAAGACAGATCAAGGGAGAAAAACTGTGAGTCTTGGATTTATTTTAGTAACTGTATCTGGGTCTGCCTGAGCTTTTCCTCTGCTGTAAAACCACAGCATAACCAATGACTCAAAAACTCTCTAGTTCAGAATATTATCTTTAAAATGCTTTTGGCATAGTCCTTCAGTTCAGGAAATGATCTCACTTGGCAACTTTTGGGGCATTTAAATGTTCTGTACATCTTTTTCATATTGTCCAAAATGTTGCAAATTTTGATGTGCCTGCCTGAAAGCACGAGATTGTCCCAAGGAAAGATAAATGATTTCTTTTCAGGAACACAAATTTGATGAGGTCCAAGTGAAGTTCCTGACCTCTTATTGCAGAATTAAGCTTATGTCAGTGTTTATCAGTAGATATGTTTTCTAGTCATGGTTGGTTGTTAGGGTAAGATGATCTGGGTTGTGCCACTTGTGCACTTTAAAAGTATTTGTTAAATGATTTAATGATAAAAACAAGAGGATGGCCTGGGTGGCTCAGTCTCCTAAGTGTCAGACTCAATTTCGGCTCAGGTCATGATCTCTCCGTTTAAGAGTTCGAGCCCCACAATGGGCTCTGAACTGACAGTGCAGATCCTGCTTGGAATTCTCTCTCTCTCACTCGCTCCCTCCCCCCACCCCATAGATAAATAAAAACTTTAAATAATAATACTAATAAAATTGAGGAATTGGAAAACATCTGAAGGTCTGGAGTCCACCATATGGGATGTCCATGTAGAGAAATGCAACCTAAACAGAGAGAACTGAACAGGAGAAAATAGCAGTCAGCGTTTGAGGCTCCTGGGGCAGATGGAATTTGGGGAGCAGGATAGTACAGAAAAGAGAAATGAAGAAAAGAAAGAGGCATGAAAATCAGGGTGAAAACTGGTCTTCAGTTGCTCATGGTCCAGGGTGAGACTGCACGGGAGGCTACGCAGAGTAGGGCTGCTGGGAAGCTGACCATAATTTCAGAGTCTTACATGACTGGGCAGACTGAACTAGATGCGTACTCATTATAGATGTCTCTCTAAAGGGTTTACTTGTATGAAATTCTGACAATGCTATGAAACGTAAAGATTCTTTCAAAAGTACATTGATTTATTTGGAAAGAGAGAGAGTGGTGGGGGACGGGACAGAATGTGAGCAGGGGAGGGAGAGAGAGGATCCCAAGCAGACTCTACGCTCAGTGAAAGCTTAATGCGGGGCTTGAACTCAGGAACCATGAGATCATGACTCAAGCCAAAATCAAGAGTCCCACAGTTAATCGACTGAGCCAGCCAGATGCACCCCTCAAATCATAAGGATTTAATGTGTAAGTTCAAGTTGTAGTTTCCATAGATTTAATTTTAAGACCTTGGACACAGAATTGAGTTAACTAATAAATTATCCTAGGATGTCTGGACAACTTCGTTGTACAAAACAGACACAAAACACTATTTACTAAGCATATATTAACATGTTTTTATTTTTTAAAAAAATGTTTATTTATGAGAGAGGGAGAGAGTGTGTGCACAAGCAAAGGAGAGGCAGAGAGAAAGGGAGAGACAAAGAATCCCGAGCAGGTTCGGCACTGTCAGCACAGAGCCTGACATGGGACTCGAACTCAGGATCCACCTGCGTGGCTCAGTTGGTTAAGTGAACAGACTCTTGATTTCAGCTCAAGTCATGCTCTCATGGTTCCTGAGTTCAAGTCCTGGGTTAGGCTCTGTGCTGACAGTGAGAAGCCTGCTTGGGATTGATTCTCTCTTCTTCTCTCTCTACCCCTTCCCTGCTTGTGCACTCTCTCTCTGTCGCTCAAAGTAGATAAATAAACTTAATAAAAGGTTAATAATTACTATAAACTCATAACTATCCTAGTTTAATAATTATACAGAAATTTGAATATGGATACAAGATAATGGGCATGAATTTCTGTTTCTTTATAAAGCCACTTCGGTTTATAAAGATTGACAATATGATATATGCATTATTTTATCAACAAACTGATAATTATATTTTAAAACTATATTTAAAACTGTAAATTTATTATCTATTTTTAAGTTATTTTGTGGCAAGATTTATAGTTTCTTCCTTAGCCCCCAAATATCTTTCTAATTCTCTGTGCCTTCCTCATATCCTTCAGCCATTGAAATATTATTTGTTCTTTTAAAAATTTAGTTCTTAATAATCATTGTTTATTGTGTATATTTTTACAATGTTAGTTCTAAATATTCCTTGTTCTCAGATATTTATGACTTAATCTTGTCTAGTTGGCAAGTATCCATTTATTTTTAAGTTTAATTTGTTTGAGAGAGACAGAAACAGCCTGAGAGGGGGAGGGGCAGAGAGAGGGAGAGAGTGAATCCACAAGCAGGCTCCGTGCTCCCAGTGTAGAGCCTGTCATGGGGCTTGAACTTACAGAACCATGAGATCATGATCTGAGCAGCAGCCAAGAGTCGGACACCTAACCAACTGAGCCACCCAGACACTCCGTTGGCCACTATTTGTAATTTGCCTGGCCACCATTCCTCTCTTACTCAAAAAAGGACAACTCCATAGTTTTTACTTTTGTTAAGAAGAAACTACTCATACCTTGCATAGGCCTTCCAGAGACTTCCTCAGATAACCCTGATTTAATTTTGTATGTTGACGATTCCTACTCAAAGGGAAAAAATAAAGATTGTCAAACAAAATTTCATATCTAAATTCATACTTAAAATAATAAGGCTTTCCCTCAAATTAAATAGATTCAGATAGCAGGGTTAATTGCCTTTGCATGGACCTACTAACTAGCAAAGTACAAAAGGGGAAATAGATACACTAAGTGTGGGCATAATTTTGGGTTTGTCCACAACTTTGTAATGTTTCGGGAAGCAGAGAAGTTTCCTGTCCTCTGCCCGAACCCCTCTAAAACCAGACATCAAAACGAAGAATGTTTAGATGCTTTGCTAGTGGTCCTCAGTTGCTGGGAGCAGATGAACTGGCTGGTATTGGTTTAAGGTCTTTCATGAGGTCGCAGCGAAGCTGTTAGCTGGGACCGCAGTCATTTGAACACGTCCAAACTCATGTGGCTATTGGCAGGCTTCGGTTGCTCTCTGGCTGCAGACAGGAGACCTCATTTCCTTGCCACGCGGGCTCTCCGTAGGCTGTCTGAGTGTCCTTGATGACATGGCAGCTGGCTTCCCCCAGTGAGGGATCCGAAGGATGGAGGCTGCAGTCTTTGATACACTAATATTCAAAGGGACATGCCGTTACTTCTGCTCTATGCCGAGTAAGTGACCATGATAGAGTATGTCTCCCATACAGACCCTGGATGCCCAAGAATGTTGAAAATAGTAAAATGTAATAAAAACAAAATTCGGAAGTCATAAGCTTTGAGTATTAATTGCCTTTGTTTTTACTATAATTTAATCCGTTATGTTTATATAATTTAGTTTATTTTTAACATTTATTTATTTTTGAGAGACAGAAAGACAGAATGTGAGCAGGGGAGGGGCAGAAAGAGAAGGAGACACAGAATCGGAAGCAGGCTCCAGGCTCTGAGCTGTCAGCACAGAGCCCCATGCAGGGCTCGAACTCATGAACTGGGAGATCATGACCTGAGCCAAAGTCGGCTGCTTAACCAACTGAGCCACCCAGGTGCCCCTGATATAATTTAGTTTTTAATAATGGCTGTGTTTAACAAGTGTCTCAGAAAATTTCTAACAACTGGTAGTTTAGTCTCACCCAACAGGGATATAACTACTCTGGCTCCCCACTGGTTCTATTCCAAAGGGAGTGTTCTCAGTTCTAAGTCAGTTTGCATCGATTCTTAATGGAGTCTTTTGTTAGCTCTTTTGAGCGCCTGACTTTTTTTGTAGTGTATCTGAAATTAATATGAGATTCCAGAGTAAAGTCAGGTTTTGGAGTCAGGGAACGCATTAGGTCTGATGCGGCATAAGTGTCACAATAGCCAGAGGGGAAACCTGTGGTTTGTAACATTAGACAGTTTACTTAACTTTTCTGAACCTGGATCCTCATTTGGAGTTTAGTGTTAAACATATGTGTGTGCATGTGTACACACACACACAACACACACACACACACACACAAACTGGTCAATCCTCTACCCCCTGGTATTGTGTGCGGTTGTGCAGGTAAGTTCCCCTTCTAAGTAATGAGACTCTTTCACATTCATTCCCTCATGGAATCCTGACAACAGCTCTGGTTTGTAGGCATTAATAACTCTGCTTGATACCAAAAGTCAGAGGGGTTAAGTGAGTTGCCCAAGGCCGCAGAACTAATGAGATTGCTTCATAAATATAAGTGGAGATGATAGTGTTGGATCAAAAACAATAACCTTCCCGAGAACTGAAACCAATGAACAGCCTTTCATTAGAGCAGGAAAAAAGTTGCTGTAGGACCACAAAGATTTCCAACGTCTTTCCTTTATCAGTGAGGTCCTTTGTGCGGACATAAATGCAGGCTTAATGCAGTGAAAAATCCT
The DNA here is from genome assembly GCF_008692635.1 of Crocuta crocuta. Lineage (NCBI taxonomy): Eukaryota > Metazoa > Chordata > Mammalia > Carnivora > Hyaenidae > Crocuta > Crocuta crocuta. The sequence goes on from NW_027528417.1 coordinate 2,128,062, forward strand.
ACACAAGTAAACCCCATACACACGCTCTCCTCATTTAGCCATCGCAATAAATAATGTGGTTTCTTCTTTGTTCGCTGTGCAGGTGACAGAAGGTCATGGGCCAAAGGCTTGGGTCTCCCAATGCTGCCACCTCCTCAATTACATGACAGATATATTCCCAGTGATGCCGGATCAGGGGTGGGATATGTCATTATCTCGGGCTGAAGTGGAGGAAGGAGTGTTTTCTGGCAAAAACACACATGGACCTTTCATAGTATGTTCCATGTAAAGGCCAATTAAGCAAAAAGGGGAGGACTGTCAGGTATCTCTTAGATGGCTTCTCGTTGGGAGTGATTATCCCTAATTTAGTGACAAATCTGGGCATGGGGGCATGCGAAGGGTACCTGTTAGTCCCGTAGATGCAATTATTATATATAGATCAATAAGCTAAAAAAGAATTAGTTTTTCCCCACCACAACCTAGAGATGATTCTAGAATCCATAAAATGGAGCACAAGTTGTAGAGCCAAATGAAACATGGCTGGAGTATCAGAGTAGTCAGAAGGAAAATGAGCCTACAGCAAAACACCTGAGGTAACTTTCCTTGAACTTTCCGTACCCAAATGTTCCTGGAATATTTAAAGGGATCACAATGGGTCAAGTTAATAATGGCATTTGGCCTCCAAATATTCCTCATGGTGATGTGTATTCAGATGAAATGAGAGTCTGGAGTCATTTTTTTCTTCCAGAATCATATAGTCACTTAGAAACTCCATTTCAGGGTAATATTTAGAATGCTCGTACGTTTATATGTCACAAGTTATTCATATATAGGCAGCTTATATAGTACTTCTATAAGCTTTAACTTATTTGACCTTCAGAATTATTATGTGAGAAAGATAAAGATAATATCACAAGCCGAATTTTTACAGACAAAGGAATTGAAGCTTAGAGAATGTTTTAAAAACTTATTTAAGGGCTTATATTTTAAATGGTGAGCTGGGGTTTACATTCAGCATCAGAGTGTACATGATAATGAAAAGTTCAAATCCATGGGTTCTATTCTTGGGAAAACCATATTTTTTTTCTCTTTCAAGGCCACAAACTGAACTTCTGACATTTAGTTTGGAATGGCAGACTGGAGTTGAACTGTAGACAGATAAGTACACATCGGCTCCTGAAATCGGGTCTATTGAAGCTCGGTATAAAATTAGATAAGAGGTTCTACCAAACATTTAAGGAGGAAATTATGCCAATTCTTTACAATCTCTTTTAGAGGAGAGTAGCAGAGGGAACACTTCCTAATGCATTCTGAGTCTAGCGTTACACGAATATAAGATTACACCTTATAATAACAACATTATAACCAAGATCTCTTATGAAAATAAATGCAAAATTTCCTCAACAAAACATCAACAAAGTGAGCCCAAGGATACATAAACAAAATTATGCACCACGATCAAGTAGGATTTATCCCAGATATGAAAGACTAGTCAATATTTGAAAATAAGTTAATGTAATCTATCACATCAGCAGGCTAAAAAAATAATAAATCATATGACTATGTAGGTGCAGAAAAATATTTGGCAAAACCCAACAAGCATTCATGATAAAAACTCTCAGTAAACTAGGTATAAGGAGGACCTTTCTCAACTTGATAAAGGCTATCTACAATAAACCTACAGCTAACATCGTACTTATGGGTGAGAAACTCAAAGCTTTCCCACTAAGATTAGGTATAAGGGGCGCCTGGGTGGCTTAGTCGGTTAAGCGTCCGACTTTCGCTTAGGTCATGATCTCGCGGTTCGTGGGTTCGAGCCCCGCGTCGGGCTCTGTGCTGACTGCCAGCTCAGAGCCTGGAGCCTGTTTCAGTCTGTGACTCCCTCTCTCTCTGACCCTCCCCTGCTCACGCTGTCTCTCTCTCTCTCTCCTAGAAATAAATAAAAAACATTGAAAAATAAAAAAAAATTAAAAAAAAGATTAGATATAAAACAGTGAGGTCCCTTTTCACCACTCCTTTTTATACTGTACTAGAGTCCCTGCTAATGCAAAATGGCAAAACATAGAAATAAAAAGTGTACAGAATGGGAAGGAAAACATAAAACTGTCTTTGTTCACAGGTGACTTAACTGTCTATGAGAAATATCAAAAGAATTGAATAAACAATTATAGCGCGGTTGCGTTATATACAACAGTTAATAACTTTCCTATATGTCAGCATTGAAAAAGTGGAATTTGAAACTAAAAACAGGATACTATTAGCAACCCTCAAAATGAAACAAACAGCTTGCTCCTAAAGGATAACATAGGAAAAAACCTAAATGATCTTCGGTACGGTGATGAGTTTTTAGATACAACACAGAGGCATGATCCATGTAAATAATGGATAAGTTGGACTTCATTAAAACTAAAAACTTCTCTGGGAAAGATAATGTCAAGAAAATGAGAAGGCAAGTCACAGACTGGAATAAAATATACAAAGAGCTCTTGAAATTTAACAATAAGGAAAGAAACAATCTGATTTTATTTATTTATTTTTAAATGTTTTATTTATTTCTGAGAGAGAGAGAGAGAGAGAAAGACAGAGAGAGACAGCATGAGCAGGGGAGGTTCAGAGAGAGAAAGAGACACAGAATCTGAAACAGGCTGCAGGCTCTGAGCTGGCTGTCAGCACAGAGCCCATGGCAGGGCTCGAACCCATGAACCGTGAGATCATGACCTGAGCTGAAGTTGGATACCTAACTGACTGAGCCACTCAGGCTCCCCAACAATCTGATTTTAAAAGTGGGTCAAAAGCCTTAACAAACTCCTCAGCAAAGAATACATACAGTGGGCAAATAAATGTATGAAAAGGTCATAGGTCATCATAGAAATGCAAGTTATAACAGCAATGAATGAGGTACCACAGTACATACATATTAGAATGGTACACGTTAGGATGGTCAAAATCCAAAACACTGACCACATCAAATTCTGGTAAGGACACAGAGCAATGGGACCTCTTGTGCACTTCTGATAGGAATGAAAAATGATACAGCCATTTTGGAAGACAATCAAGTGGTTTCTTACTAAAATCACCATACTCTCACGATACAATTCGGTCATCATGCCTTTTGGTACTTACCTAAAGGAGCTGAAGACATATTCACACAAAAATGTGCACACGGGTGTTTACAGCACCAATTATTCATAGTTGCCAAATTTGGAAGGAGCTATGATATCTTTTGGGAGGTGAGTAGATAAATAAACTGTGGTACATCCAGAGAATAAAATATTATTCAGTGCTAAAATGTTATAAGCTATCAAGCCATGGAGAGACAAGGAGGAATCTTAAATGCATATTATGAAGTGAAAGAGGACAGGGTACTGTAGTATTCAAACTATAGGATATTTTGGAAGAGGCAAAACTAAGTAGATGATGCAGAGCACAGTGGATTTTGAGGACAATGGAACTATTCTGTATGGTTTATAGCGGTGGATATGTCACATTATATACTTGGGCAAACTTCTAGAATACAACACCATGAGGGAATACTAAAGTAAACTGTGGACTGGGTGACTAGGATGTGTCAATATGGATTTATCAGTTTTAGAAAATATACCACCCTTGTGGGAGATATTGATAATGGGGAGTCTGTGCATGTGTGGGAGCAGTAAGTATACAGGGCATGTCCATACCTTTCCCTCAATTTTACTGTGAACCCAAAACTGCTTATAAAACTAAAATCTGGGGCACCTGGGTGGCTCAGTCAGTTAAGGCTTGGACTCTTGGATTTTGGTTCAGGTCATGGTCTCAGTTGGTGGGGTTGAGCCCCGCATTTGGCTCTATGCTGAGAGCATGGAGACTGCTTGGGAGTTTCTCCCCTCTCCCTCTCTCTCTGTCCCTTCCCTGCTCAAGACTACTCCTCCCTCTCAAAATAAATAAACATTTTTTAATTGAAAAATTAAAATCTGAATTTAAAAAGTAGGTAACAGATAAGTAATGAACAGCAGCAAAACACAGCCAACCAACTAAGCATGCTGCTCTGTAAAATGAAAGCTGTCCAGGAGAGGAGTTTGCCTTTTGTTACACGGGGATTTAGTCAGCTGACCCCGGCGGCTGCCGTGTACATGTCGATCTGAGTGTGTCTGCCTCCTGAAAAGGGCACTTATCCAACTGGGAGAAACATGGACTAAGTGACATTCAAATAGATTCCAACACTCAGATCAGGAACAAAAATGTCCATTTTGTAGGGAAAGATGGCACGAGCATTACGTACAATAGCTCAAAGTGTGACCACACCTCCTTTGCGAATTCTCATGATACACAGCTAACATATTTAAATGAATAAAGCAATGATAAATCAATAAGCCAAGAAGTGGACAAAGTATGAACCGTAGGTGGTGAAAGAGTAAATACAGTAAGGTAGAAATAACGTTGAGGAGTAAGTTGGCATTTTGGTTGCTTTGAAAGACGGTGGGGTCCTAAAAAATAATAAGGCATTGAATTATTTACATAATGTCCAGTTTCACTTGATGGCCTCTTTTTTGTTTCTTGTTTAGTACCCTCCACAGAACACAGTAAAGTTATCAATTGAGAGCTTTTTGAACAAATTAGAACACATGTTATCAAAATCTCCAAAGTCAACATTCAGTGAGGCATGGCTACTTTGCCAAGAATTAAGAAGTTCTTTTCTCAGTTGGCCTTCCCATGTGCTCTTTGGTTTAGTTGTTCTTGGAATCCCCACTCCAGAGAAGTCATTGCTTTTCTGGGCTTTGGTATCTTGTCTGATGGAGGCAGAGGAACAGGGAACGGAAACCAGCTGGGCTAATTCATCGACCTGATTGTGATTCAGCAAACACATATTCCGCTACTGAGGTCCCTACTGATACTTGAGGAACCCACACAGGTTTCTCAGGAAATTAGAGAACCTTGAGCATTTGCATTTGGTACTGGTGTCTTGATCTCTATTACCTGTACGACTCACCTTGGGGCTTGGATTTGTAGTACGATAGTCATGAGTGTTTTATATTCCTTTAACATTTATTTTCTGAGGGCTGACACTGTGTCAAATAGGGGTGTTACCTTACTCTTCTACCGGGACGTGAGTGAACTACATTCACTCAACTGAAACACAAGGCAGAAAGGGCCCTTGGAGAGAATGAGATGAGATGTAATGCCCTGTGCATTCAGAGAAAGAACGGATTTCTCCCAGCTGAGGAGGAGTGTGTTAACTGTAAAGTAGGTGATGCATTTAGGGAGGAAGTTGTGCTGCACCAAGGGTGAGGGCATGCATGTTTACACACACACACACACACACACACATACACACATACACACACACGCACACACCCAAGGCAGCTCTGAATCTTAGAAAATCACAAAGTATTCATGACCTTGACCGCTTGAAGAGGTACATTATAGGTATTTGTAACCTAGACCACCTTTAGCCTGAACCGCTGCGGTTACGATGTCAGGGAACAATGGCGCTCTATTTTCGTGGGCTGTTTCTAGCTTCATTAAACCCAGTGTCAGGCCTATGTCAAAAATTCTGGTCTTAAAATTTTAAAAGGTTCTCTTTCCCTGAGCATTTCCAGCAGACATTCAGCCCGCAGCACACGCAGAGCATCCACAATGCTGTTTCCATGGTCACTGCAAGGAAGGGAGACATGAGTCAGGTGCCCTCGATTCAAATCTCTTGGCCCAACTGGCATCAAAGGAACTTGAAGCATACTCTTCCCACCTTTGAAGTGGACAGATTTTGCATCAGCCAAGTGGATAAAAGCCACACTTCATAAAGGTGAACGTGCAATTATCAGCTGAGCGCCGGTGGGATCTACTAGCAGAGGCTGCTCAGAGCACCCAAATGTGTGAAACGTCTAAATCAAAGCACTCTGTCAAGAGAGCTCTGCCATGCGGTTCATCAGTGAGTGACAAGAAAGACTCCCAAAAAATGCCCAGGGGATGGCTTGAAACACCCTATGTTGTCTTCCCTGGAATACACTCCCAGTTAGCGGTTATCAGGAGAGGAAAAGGGAGAGATTGAAAATAATCACAGGAAGGATAATCAGACCATTGTCTGCAACATTCCAGACAGGCGGCATTTAAGTGGGGATATTTTATCAACAACTGGAAGAAATTTCAACGTAAATAGGTCTGTCGTGTTGTTTTTCTCTCTCTGAGGGCAGATGTAGACATAAAGGGACACAGAGAAGATGCACTCTGTTTATTCACAGTCTCTCTTGCTCACGTTATCTTCGCTGAGTGAGTGTGAAACTTGAACGAAGATGGATATTTTCTATTATTATTTTGACTTTATTGATTTCTCACCATGCGCTTTGGGGATTGACATTCCTGCTTTGGCTTACCAGTGTGAGTTCACATTTCCCCCTCTCCTCCTGTGGTGGTGCCCATACCTTTTCCTCTCTATGGGTCAGAGAAGGGCTGGGGTTGGCAAGGCACATTTGTTTATTCTCCTCGGTTGCAAAGCCAGCAGGAAGATGTACTGGGGATGGTGGCTATTAAAGGTGCCTTAATAGGAACCAAGGAAAGCTGATTTAACACACAGAGAAGGTATTAACTGATTTCTGTCCCATGCAGTCCTAGTATTTTGCAATTATTTTCAGATAATCCCACAATAATCTTCAAAATCTTGGAAACATTCATATCATAATAAATTGTAGTTGGACAAGAATGCAATACTAGCTAATTGTTCTGAGTGAAATGTAACCTGTGTCTGGTAGTTTGCTTCATGGGTCATAATGTCTTGGCACATTTATGTGCCAGTACACATTGATATGTCACAAACTTCTACGTGGTATGTTAAATTCCCCAGTTTTCCTTGACCAGACTCCAGGTAGCTATAGGAGATTGGTAACAACAAATAAGAGGGAATTGAAAGAGGTTAATAGTAGTTACCAATTTGGGAGCTGTCGAATCAACAAGTCTCATTTTCATGTGAATTGTGTTTTCTCTCCATAACAGCCTAACAGCCCTAAAAGGGAGATGGTAGTACGCATTCTACAAACAAGGAATCCAACTCAAGTTCAGGTGGATGGGGTGAGGACTCGAATCCAGATCAGTCAAGCTCTACCATCTCTCCTCTTTACGCTACACCCTGCCGCTTCTTATATGTGCGTATTTTCCCCATGCACAGATTATGTATCTCCATCCGCCAATTCAATTAAACCTCAAATGTTGCAGCAGCACACCTTCGAGAATGCAAATGTGAAAGTGTCATGGTGTCTGCCCTTGCGGCCAGTATAACTTGGCAGAACTAATTATACCCGAGGCAGGTGTAAGTGTCTGAAAAGGAGACTAGACAAAGCCTTACATGGATTCATCTGGGCTCTGGATAGAGAAGTGCTTTCTGGAGAAAGCTGTGCACTCACTTATATGCTGGCCTATTATCCTGAGAGTTGTTAAAGATGAAACGACTTTTGCCTCTTATCCAGTAGTTTTTTAATTCTTAAATAAAAACAAGATGAGGTCTTTATTTTTTAATGTAGAAATTTCTTTGCATTATTGTCAGACCATCACTCCAAGATGGTGTGAGTATAATGTTGGAAAGTGAGCTGTGGAGCCAGAGCCCGCTACGGAGAGCCTCCCTTCTTGTCTGCATTTGATTGCACCTTCTTCACAGAAGCCACCCGATCTCAGCCAGATGCCTGTGTATTCCCCTCTTGGAGTGCTGTGCTTTTCCTTCAGAACATCACGACTTGTAATAGTATAATATTCATGATTTTCTGCTCATTGTCCATGCGTGTCCATTAGTGATTGTACATTTCATGATTGTAGGTTTCACCCTGCTTGCCTTGATCATCGCCACATCTCATAGTAGGCTTTCCTGATACAATTGTTGAATGAATGAAGAATGGATTAGAGCTCTGATCTTACTTCTTAAGAGCCTCAGTGGACTTGCAACATTTTATTAATTTAATGAGTCTCAGTTTTCATATCTGTAAAAAGAAGGAAAAATCATTCGTGACACAGGCTTATAAGGATCTATGGGAAAACACAGTAATGAAAGCACCTGGTCAATGTTCAAGTTCCCACCCAATCTTGATCACTGAGCATTTTCACTGCTGTTATAATTTGTAGTGAGCATTGGGCCAGGAGCATATGCTAAACCCAGAGTTAATGCCGAATGTAAAATGTGTTGCCCAATTTCTGAGATGACACTGCGGATCTTTTGGAGGGGATTGATTCTAGAAAGCACTATGCTGCCAGGCTGTCAGTGAAAACCTTTAATAACCCCGTATTTACGTGCCATCATGGCCTTCCCCAAAATTATCGTCTGGGACCATGACTAGCCATGCTCTAAGGGTTCAGTAATTGCTTTTGCCTAATCTGAGTACAATCTGTTCCACCACTTTTGAGTTATGCAAGAGTGAAATAAATACAGAACAAGCTTGCAAGCTACATTAAAGAAAGTCAAGATGTGCTTTGCACAAGGATAAAACTTAAAAATGCCCAAACTTTCAAAGTCAAAACTTCTCCAAGGAAAACGATCAGGAGTGAAATTTCGAAAACCCAGCGCAAACATCCCATAGTGCTTTGAATACAATGTGTGATATTTTATCCTCCGATTTGGCTCCTCAATGAAGCTAGCCCCCTTCCCCACAGCACAAAATAGGGAAATAAGGAGAGTCTTAAACAGTCTGTTCCCCAAAAGATCTGCTTCTCCAGAGGAAGATCTACATGTATTTGTATTTTTCCCATCAAGGACAATATAATAAACTAATCACATTCTCTTTGTGCTCAAAGCAGTTTTAGTAATTTGCAAAAAGCCTCGCTCTGTTCCCCTACCTTAAAATGTCTTGTATTTTTATATTACTTAAATTATCTGTATTTGCCAACATGTATTACATTACATTTTTAATCCTATCATTTTTGTTTCAATTTGATTCCATTGTGACCTTTTCAAAACACTTTTGAAACACTATGGAATACAGAATGTTTTAAGAACATACAGAAAATAATTTCAATCACAGAGTGTTAAGCGAGTCAAACCCAGGGAAAACGTGAATTAAATTAGTAATCAGTTAAAAATGACCCATGCTCAGGAAGAGTCAAGGAATTGGTGACCGAGTACATGTGACACTGACTGGATCAGTTAGAATTCCTGGGGCAAAAACGTCAGAAAGAGGAAATTTACCAACACATCTGACACTGTAACTAAAGAAACTGTAATGTAGCCAATTATAATAAATGTATACAATGGACACGGTCATAATCAATTCTGATAATAATTGGGTCTAAGTAGACCCTTATTCATGATAGCTATAATATTACTATCAGAAAGCATTAATAATAAGAACAACAATGAACACTATGCAGCTTAAAATACATAGACCTATCATCACTTAACAGAGTTACCTATTAATACCATTAATTAATTTAAATCGGAAAGATAATTAACAATCACGTTCTTCTCAAATACCGACTGCACTGAGTGCATGATTAAATTCCTGTGAGAGGTAACACATAGTTGGTCTGTGATTAGATACTGAAGGTAAATTAATCTCAGTGACTTCTCCTAAATTGCACTGTCTATAGATTTGTTTCAAAAGTAAACTATGCATCTCAGAATAGACCGAATATCAGACAGTGAATGAGCAAGTGAAAATCTTCCTTCTCACCAACATTGAACATGTACATTTGCTGTTATTAACTTGTGCCCACCAATGTCAGCATTACATAGATCACAACTGCAATACGTCTTCCTCATATTTTGTCTTTTTCTCAGGTTGATTATAATTTCTTGACTATTCACATCGAGCATCCGTCTTTAATTTGTCCTGCGTTATTTCATTAGTTTTTGTACTTCCAATTGTTCTTTTCTCTCTCTTATAATTGTCTGACCCTCACTGTGATTATAGAATGTCCTCTGAGAATTACTGTCTGTATTAGTTCTCTTAACTTTGTTAGAAATTCTTCTAGAGTTTGTCAAAGCTTTTACACATTTTTAGAAGTCCTAAAAATTAAAACTATGTAATAAATTAAGGAAATGTTCACCTAGCCATTTATACGATGTTATTTCGAATTTTGATCTCTATGAATTTGACAATAGTTGATATGTTAAAAATAGAAAGTGAGTAACACCCAAATGCATGTAATTCTTAGACTGACATCCTCCCTGTCACTTGTCAGCAATCAGTACCTATTCCTGGAAGCTTGCACGTTTTTTGGGTTGAATGGCCACATCGAAGCAATGTGCAGCTGAATCCAGGGACAGAAATAGCAAAATGAGATAAAGAGAGAGAGAGAGAGAGAGAAGCATAAACAGAGAAAACAGTCTTTAAGCCTTGTTGGGTGTCTACTTTGTGGCAAATGTAGATCAAGGTGCGTTATGTCCCCTACCTTCTCAAGACTAGGTATTTTCTTTCACATATAATGAAGTAAGCTAAGAAAGTAATCAAATCATTTCACTTGTGTGAAGTCACTCATTAGTAAATAGGGGCGCGTTGGTGGCTCAGTCGACTTCGGCTCAGATCATGATCTTGCGCTTCCTGGGTTCGAGCCCCGCATTGGGCTCTGTGCTGACAGCTCAGAGCCTGGAGCCTCCTTCTGATTCTGTGTCTCCCTCTCTCTCTGCCCCTCCCCAACTCATGCTCTGTTTGTCTCTGTATCTCAAAAATAAAAATAAACATTAAAAAATTTTAATATAGAAAAATAAGTAAATAAAGAAGTAAATGCTGGCGTGTCTGACTCCCAGACTTAATTGTACGGTGCATTTTATTTTATAAGTTGATGAGTTTGGGGCCAGAAATCAGGAAGGTTGGTTAAAGACAGATGAGCAAAGACGGAAAAAAAATAGTCAGTGACCATGCAAGATTGCATGGGAGATATACTGGATAAGGATATGTACTTTCTTCATTCAGGGAAAAAACTCTGATGTGAGGCAAGGACATTTCAGCTGTTTTTGAACGGATGAGCTATGCCCAAATCCTTCCTTCCTACTGTCTGTGCCCTGGTATCATGTTTACCAGATGCCTTTTGGTCTAATATGGCTTCTGATTACCCTAGAGAGGTGTATAATTCAGCGGACGTGAAAAATTGGGTCAATTCAGAGCCATGGAAATTAAATTAGCTTCCTGGTTTGTTTATAATCCATTTGGGAGTTCGGGTAAGATAGTCACTTCCTCTGAGTCGGCGCTAGCTCTGGGACAACATCAGGTTTCCTGACCAGTAAAGCTGAGTTCCAGAACCAGGATGGCAGTGACCCAAATAAGGGACTGCTTTTGAAATTAACTTAGCACTTACAGCGTGTCCCCAGGCAGTATCCCTCTTGCTCTTTTGTTCTCTCTAAACACAAACTGAAGTCTAAGCATGAGGACAAGGCAGAAAGGACTTTGAATCATAACTTCTTTTGTTTGAGGCTTTGTGCCTCTTGCCTTTTATAAGCATCTTGATTACACCAGAAGCTCCTGATAATGATCTCTGGAGACGACTGACATTTTAGGGGACCTTCTCTCGGAATGTTTTAATCTGCAATGTTGCGTTACGTCTTTCATCCAATTAAATATATCTACTGAGCTGTTACCAAGCACCCAGTAATGTTCTAAGTATAAACCCCCAACTGTTATTTTTATTTCCTTCTTGGCATATCTTTCTTTGACTTTTATTTTACAATTTTTAAAGTTTATTTCTTTTTTATTTTTTTTAAATTTATTTTGAGAGAGAGAGAGAGAGAGAGAGTGTGAGCAGGGGAGGGTCAGAGAAAGAGGGAGACACAGAATCTGAAACAGGCTCCAGGCTCTGAGCTGTCAGCACAGAGCCCGATGCGGGACTCGAACCCACGAACTGTGAGATCATGACCTGAGCTGAAGTCGGACATTCAATTGACTGAGCCACCCAGGAGTCCCTAAGTTTATTTATTTTTGAGGGAGAGAGAAAGTTCAAGAGGAGGAGGGGCAGAGAGAGAGAAAGAGAGAGAGGGTGAGAGAGAGAGAAAAATCCCACGTGGGCTCTCACTGTCAGTGCAGAGCCCCATGCAGGGCTTGAACCCTGTCCAAAATACAGACCTATTCATTGTAGCCCTCCAAGTAAAAACACTTCTGTGCCCTCACTATGTACAGTATAGACTGCAATCTCTTTGAAGAGATAAGGGTTTTCCTGGGGACTTTGTAGGATGCAAATAATAACAATGATGATTACAATAATAATAACTGTTATTATTATATTATTATTCATTTATATGCAACCGTCTTTAAGGCAAAAGAAAAAAAATATTCTGTAGATATAGAAGTCTGTCAGAAGACAAGCAAGCAAGCTTCTGGCAGGGCAGTTACAGCAAGAGACACAGCAATAAACAGAAACGACTTTCCCTCCATCTCCCACTTCTCCTTCCTTCTGATGTAGAGTGTCAATCTAGGCTTCTTGTCGTCAACTGCCTTTCATCCTGTGACGAAAAGCATGGCAGGTCAGGGCATCTATGCATTACATCTTCCTTCTTCAACCGCCTTGAAGAAATAAAAACAATCATATGGGATAAATGAAACATGTGTGGGTCCAAAGGGATGGTTGGTCCCTTTCAGTTCAAGTGCCAACTGCTTGGCCATCATCTCGTGAAGCACTCAAGGGCAAGGTCATAGCCCAGGAGTCCAGAGGCTATCATGGGTCAAGCACCTGTTCTGTGCTAGACATAGTATTAAGTGTGACATCCACAACTTTTCATGTAATCCCCATGACAAAGCCTTTATAAAAACCAAAGGATGGAATAGTTTGTTTGTGCTTGCATGGCTGATGGAACCATGATCTAAGCCCTAGATTTTGGGCTCCAAATTCCTTCTATATAAATGTATTCCTTCCTTCCTTCCTTTCTTTTTCTTTCTTTAGTTTTAGAGAGAGAGAGAGTGCAAGTGGCAAGTGGGGGAGAGGAGCAGAAAGAGAGAGAGAGAGAGAGAGAGAATCTTAAGCAGGATCCATGCTCAGTGAAGACCCTGATGTAGGGCTTGATCTCATGACTGTGGGATCATGACCTGAATGAAATCAAGAGTCAGATGCTCAACAGACTAAACCACCCAGCCACCTCTATATAAAAATATTTCCATTCCCTTTTTGCACTCAAAATTATTAAAAAGAATAGGTGTTTTGCGTTGGTAGATGGTGGGCAGTATTTACTGGTATGATCACGCAAAAATTTCCTAACATCGGATACAGTCTAATAGCAAGACCTGTTGGCTCTACATCTTCAATGTTTCAAGAATCTGATGTGTTCTTGGTATGTTTACTGTTGTCACCTTAGAACAGCTGACACTGCTTCCTAACTGACCCATGGAAGCTGCTGGTTGTACACCCACTGCCTCCCTCCCCATTCCGCTCCACCAGGTGACAGCCAGAGAGGTTTCGTTACCATGTAAGTCAAAATACATTCTTGGAGTAAAAGCCAAAGTCCTCACCATGGTGTTAAAGACACTGCAAGGTATACTGCTTCCTCCTGCCTCCTTCTTCACACTCCTTTCAGGTTGTTGAAAATAGCAAGCACATTTCTATCATAGAGACTGTATTTACTATTCCCTTTGTCTGAAATGCTCTTCTCTCAGACTTCCTCCTATCCCCCCCACCCCCACCACCCCTTCACTCGCTTATACTTCTGTGTTCCATTACCTTGTTTTCTAACATAGCCACACCTTGGAGCAGTAGGCCATTGTATTGATCACATCTAGAAGGTATCAGCAAACAGAATGCAGTGTATGTCAACCTTGATGTCTAACAAAATGTCAGATCCTCTATACTCTCCATATGCTGTTTTTTTTTTCATAAACTCATAAAACCCGATGTTTTGTGTACACATTTGCCCATTCATGTAAAAAGTAAATTTCGCAAGAGAAGAATTCATCTCTTTGGTTTACTAGTCTAACCCCAGTGCCTCAAATAGTACTTAGCATGAAGCAAATAAGTAATAAAAAGTGAATGAATTAATGGATGCATGTACCAAAGCAAATAATCAGGAGTCTGAGGATCATATTAACTAACCTTAAAGTCTGTGATCTACCTTTCAGAAAGTCATAAACTCCCTTGCCCCTTGTCTTGTCTTTTTCCTCGTACTTATGTAGCAAAATGCCCACCTTGCAAAGACCCGAATAGTCACTTTTTATATGCCTCGCACAGGAGAATCTGGGCATGTTCTAGAGAACCCTACCTAATAGGATAGATTAATTTCATTATAAGTTTGTGATCATCAATCTCAAGTGGGTATGCAACACTGCACATCTGTCCTATTCTATTTCTTAATTTAGTATCTAACTCTCTATCCATGTAGTATTGGACTATTTTCTCCTATAAATAGAATAAAATAAAATTTTAGTAGAAAAGAGTGCAATTTTCAAGGATTAACGAACAATCCCTGGAAGCCCTGTTAACCACTGACTTTTTTATTGTCTCTGTAGTTTTGCCTTTTCCAGAAGGTCATATAGTTGGAATAATGCTGTAGGTAGCCTGTTCACAATGGTTTATTTCACTTACTAATATGCATTTATTTAGTAATATGCATAATCCATATCTTTTCATGGCTTGATAATGCATTTCTTTTTTAATTTTTTTTAAATTTGAGTATAATTGATGTGCAATGTTACATTAATTTCAGGTGCTCACCTTAGTGAGTCAACTAGTCTATACATTATGCTATGCTCCCCGCAAGTGTAGCTACCATCTGTCACCATATAACACTATGACAATATCGCTGATTATATTTCTTTTGTTGTGCCTTTTATTTCCATGACTTATTCATTCCATAACTGGAAGCTTGTATCTTCTACTGCCCTTCACCCATTTCGACCACCACCTGTCTAGGTTGCCTCTGGCAACCATCAATGTGTTCTCTGTATTTTCAGGTCTGATTGTGATTTTCATTTGTTTTTACTCATCTGTTTTGTTTTTTAGATTCCACATATGACTGAAATCATATGGTATTTATCTTTCTTGGTTCTTTATTATTTCACTTAACTTAATACCCTCTGGGCCCAATGATGTTGCTGTAAATGGCAAGATCTCATCCTTTTTAAGAAAAATTTTTAATGTTTATTTATCTTTGAGAGACAGAGCATGAGTAGTGAAGGGGCAGAGAAAGAAGGAGACACAAAATTTAAAGCAGGCTCCAGGCTCTGAGCTGTTAGCACAGAGCCCAACACGAGGCTCGAACCCACAATTTGTGAGATCATGACCTGAGCTGAAGTCGGATGCTTAACCAATGAGCCACCCAGGCTCCCCTCATCCTTTTTTTTTTTTTTTAATGTTTATTTATTTTTGATAGAAAGAGAGAGACAGAGATAGAGTGCAAACAGGGGAGGGGCACAGAGAGAGAGGGAGACTCAGAATCTGAAGCAGCCTCCAGGCTCTGAGCTGTCAGCACAGAGCCCAACATGGTGCTCAAACTCATGAACCATGAGATTATCACTTGATACAAAGTTGAATGCTCAACCAACTGAGCTGCCCAAGCACCCCAATATCTCATTCTTTGTTACAGCTACATGATATTCCTCTGTGTGTGTGTGTGTGTGTGTGTGTGTGTGTGTTCCATATCTATTTAGCTATCTGTAGACACTCAAGTTGCTTCCTTATCTTGGTTATTATAAATAATGCTGCAATAAACATAGTGATACATATATCTTTTCAAATTAGTGTTTTCATTTTCTTTGGGTAAATTACTGGATGGTATGACATTTCTATTTTAACTTTTTGTTAATTCTCCATATGTTTTCCACAGTGGTTATAACAATTTACATTCTCTCCAACAGTGCACAAGGGTTCCTTTTTCTCTACCTCTTAGTCATCACTGGTTGTTTCTTGTCTTTTTCATTTTAGCCATTCTGACAGGTGTGAGGTGATATCTTATTGTGGTTTTTATTTTCAGGCCCCTGATGATGAATCATGTTGAACAGATAACTCATTTCTTTTTAATATTGTATAAGATTTCACTGTCTGTTGTACCACAGTTTATCCATCCATTCACCCACTGAAGGACATCTTACGTGATTCCAAGGTTGGACAATTATTAATAAAGCTGCTATATATATCCTTGTGCAGGTTTTCATGTGGTCATAAGTTTTCAACTACTCTGGGAAAATACCAAATTGCTGGATTGCATGGGAAGAATATTTTTGCTTTGTGAGAAACTCCCAGACTGTCTTCCAAAATGAGTGTGCCATTTTGCATCTTCTTTGGTGAGGTTTTTGTTCAGATCTTTTGCTCATTTTTTAAAAATGAGTTGTTTATTTCCTTAATATTGATTTGTAAGAGTTGTTTTTTTTTGTATTTGGGTTTTTTTTTAATTTTTTGATACTTTGAATACCAGTCCTTTATCAGATATGTCTTCTGCAAAGATTTTCCCCTGGTCTGTGACTTATCTTCCCATTGTCTTGATCTTTACAAGACTTCTCTACCCCTATACTGCATTGTCAAGCACTCTCTTCCCACCTTCATTCTGGCTGCAAGCTGAATTCTGTTCCTACCCTTCCACCAAAACCCAAGAGTAGTAATGGCCATTAAATCCAGTGGTGATTTTATAGATTTCATTTTATTTGATAGTTGAGCAGCACATGGAACTCTGGGCCTCTTCTTCTTCTTTAAGCAGACTTGTGTCTGGGGTTTTTGTGGCATATTATCTTCTTGGTTTTTCTCCTGCCTGTCTGGATATCCTTCTTCTTCGACTCACATTATTTTCTCCATGATTAAATGTTGGAATTTCTCAACACTGAGGCCTGTTGTCAACAGGCCATCTTTCTCTATAAATGACTCCTATTTTTTTATCCTTCTTTTTAAGATTTGTCACTCAAACTCCAGACTCACATAGTAGAATGACCGTGTCACACATTCTCTAGGGATGTGTGAGAGATGCAAACCCAATGCGTCCATATTCCTTGTCCATATTCCTTGTCCAGATCCACCAGATCCACCCAGGAAAGCCTGTAAGCTTCTTCAGTTGTCCCTACCTTGGTGAAGGGTACCATGACCTATGTATTTAAATGAGTCAGAAACACCATAACTATTCTTATCTCTTTCCTTTTCCCACCTTATCATTTAATGCAACCCATTATCTTCTATTTTTCCTCCTCATCCTCTAATCTCTCCACATTTCTTTAGCTCCACCCATGCCCCCTTTAATAAGGTACCAGCGCTATAGCAGACCCTACCATCCTCATGTGCTCTCCCCACTCTAAATGCTGTCCCACACGAAAGCCACAGAGACTTTTTAAAAATACATATTTGATGCACTATCTGCATCTATCTCCAATTGAAACACCACATTTGCTTTTAGGATAAAGTAAAAAATCATTTAAAAGAGATTAAACAAAATCTCTGTCTGACTTTTGCCCAGTTTCGTCTTACACCACATTCCCCAGACAGTCTTGTCTTTCAGCCATACTGCTCATGCAGTGTTCCTTCCCATCACCGGGACTCTATGCATTCTGTTCCTTCTGCCAGCAGGAGCATTCTCTCCCTCTCTCTCTCTTCAGTTAGTTCACTTCTAACAGAATGTAATGCTTTGTTATATTAGTCATTGTTCTCCAGAGAAATAAAACCAACAGGTTTTATTATAGATGATAGATAGATGATAGATAGATAGATAGATAGATAGATAGATAGATATTATTACTAGAATTGGTTCACATGATTACGAAGGCTTAGCTATGCCATGATATGCCATCTGTGAACTATAGAATCAGAAAAGCTTATGATATAATTTAGTCTGAGTCCCAGGGCCTGAGAACCAATGGGATCACAGGTATAAGTCATGCAGTACAAGGTCTAGAGAACTAGTAGAAGATAGATGTCCCCACTCAAGTAGAGAGTGAGAGAATATACTCTTCCTCCATCTTTTTGTTCTATTTGGGCCCTCAATGGATAGGATGATACCTGCCCACATTTGTTAGTGGGCATACTCATTATTCAGTCTACTGACTTAAGTACTAATCTCTTCTGGAAACACCTTCATTGACAAACACAGAAATGTTTCACCAGCTCTCTGGGCATCACTCAACATTGTCATGTTGACACATGACATTCGCCTTGAGCATTACACTCTTAGGCAATCTTATATCAATATGCCAGATCATCATAACAGTGTAGATAAATTTTTACATTTGTTTGCTTGTTTAAATGTTTGGTCAATCTTCTCACCTAGGAGATTGTATGCTTCATCAGGAACTCCAGTGCTTGTGTTCTTATTTATGCTCTGTGTCCTTAGAACCTAACTCTGAACCTGGATCACTGAAGAAATGAATACATCTTTTTTATGGACTTGATGTTTTCAAGCCCCTGCAGACTCTTTTTTGTTCATGTCTAAATATAGTATTGAAATGGTGGTAAATTAGTGTTATTTATGCATCTTAATGATTCTTTCTTTAAGTATGTGTTCAAATCAGGTGGGAGTTGACATCATATTACGGGGCTTTTTGGCATTTGGCATCCCTCAAATCTCTAACTGTGAAGTGCACATTATACTGACAACTCCTGGGATTACCATGCAAAATAATGTGCAACATCAAGGTGTTTTATAATTCCAAAGGGCCACACAGAAGAAGCTCTATGCTGGTGATAATCATCATCATCATCATCATTTTATTATATAATCTTAGTGTGCTGGGTTCTGGAACCCTTAGGAATAAAAGCCAATAATTCCATCATATGGGTGAACAGAAGAATATTCTATTGTTCTTGACTTAGTGATAATTTTATTCATATAATTTAATGTATGTAATAAATTCTAAATATAGGTTAACAGAAGAAAATAAGTTAAAGGACAAAATTAATTTTTTTTCTGATGAGGATATTAACTACATTTTATCATGAGAATTTTGTGTTGAAAATAGTTGTTTAAGAGTCATCTGACACTTTTGCAACCCAACATGGCATTTACAAACTTATCAAGTGGTTGTGTTCCCCTAACCACGAAGTATTGTGGATCAAGCCAGGAATGTGGGGGAAAGGCTGCCTTTGAGGATTTACTCTGGCAGTGACTTGTTGCATGGCCTTGGTAAAGCACTTCCTTGCCTGAGACTTACTCATGAAGAGGGGAAACCCCAAAGCTTCCCCCTGAGTTTACTGTGAAGAACACAGACCAGTATATGGGAGAGTACCCCTTATCCTAAAGACTGTTGTGTGGATATGATTTATTGAAACGGGTCCCCCTCACTATAGCCAAGCCCATCTGGTTAATTGTGAGTCAGAGACATAGAGAGTGGAAGCAGTTTTCTTTCAGATGAGAACCCTGGTAACATGGAGTATCAGAAATGTTCTCTTTAACAGTGAGAAACTCTTCACTCCCAACTGTTGTCCGTGAAGTACATGGCACTGAACTACTTGGAAATACATTTCAATTTAAATGGTTTCTATTTTAGACACCGAGCTGAATTGAGCACCTATTATGTGATTTCTTCTTACACGTGCCATGATCAGTTTCTTTTTAGGCTCTCTAGGCTTTCTCAGCTTTATTTCCCATTTAGACAGATGAGTAATCAGATTCTGGGAGGTTAATTGGTTTGTGAAAAGCCAGTCTATAAATTCATTGCTAAAATCTTCTAATAATTATATTAACTTTTTTTTTTAAATGCTATTTCTTGCCCTGGACTCAGTGAAAGTGTCAATGTTATGGAGGAAGAAGTTCTTTTTTTTTTTTTTTAATTTCTAGGGAAGAGAGAGAGAGACAGCATGAGCAGGGGAGGGTCAGAGAGAGAGGGAGACACAGACTCTGAAACAGGCTCCAGGCTCTGAGCTGGCAGTCAGCACAGAGCCCGACGCGGGGCTCGAACCCACGAACCGTGAGATCATGACCTAAGCGAAAGTCGGTCGCTTAACCGACTAAGCCGCCCAGGCGCCCCAGAAGAAGAAGTTCTAATCTGATTTCCGCAACAGGTGGCCTGCACATTCTCTCACCCATGCGCCATGCTACTCCCTCAAAATTAACCTGACTTTTTAATGATGACTTATGATTCTTTCCAAAGGAACTTCTTTGTTTTTTGCAATTTATTTTTCCCCTTTAGAAGTTTAATTTGTTCTAATTAGCCTAATTAGATAGACGAACTGCCAGAGTGCTTTTTGCCTTCTGACCCCTCTTTAGTATAATAAGAACATTTTATCTCTTGTGCTGCCTTTGGTCATCAGGTACTAGCTTTCTGGAGGTCTGTTCCAAAAAATCCGGAAAAAAAGTGCCAAAATCAATGAATTGGATTTGTCACAAAGTTAGAAGATTAGAGTCACACTTGCCATCTCAAGGTCAATGATTTATGTGACCAACAAATATAAAAATAATATTTCTTTAAGACAAAAGCGCTTGTGGGTTTCAATGGAGTTCATAAGGCCTTGAAAAAATTACAGATATACAACAACAGATAACCCGTTGTATATCTAAATGGAGAGCCAGGCCTAGAGCTCTAACAATAAAGATTGTGACAACATTATAACAATAGCTCAAATATATTTCTTACTATGCATCAGGCGCTGTGCTAAGTTCATAATATATGGGAATATATATTCTGATTTTATCTTCAACAACTCTATGTCATAGGTACTATTATTATTCCCATTTTACATGTAGAAACGGGACCTCTGAGAGGTAAAGAATATAAACATTATTAATCATTTGTGAAAGACGGGACCTGTGATCTTCAGACTCCAAACTCAAACTTCAGAACTACGCTATGCTGTCTCTATTATCCTCTGTGGTAGATCACAAACATGGTTACCAGCTCCTGCCCTCCCGTTGAGAGTGGGCGTCTCTGTGTCTCCTTTCCCTTTCTAATGTTTGCCTTGAGGTATGAGGCTGAGTCTCAAGGGACCTTGTACTTCCGTCAGCTTTGGGCTCTCCTGCCCTTGACTCCACGTGAGTAGGCCTGGTCTTGCCTGCAGAAGGATGAGAGAGCAAGTGAAACCAGGGAGCCACTGGTGTGTGGGGGGCTAGTCCACGGCCAATCTGGAAGCTGGCTCCTGACAAACGGATGAGCCCAGTTGAGATCCACCAGCCCTGGGCAGCTAAGCAGAACTGTGCAGTTGAGCCGAGTGCAAAGTAACAACGCGTAAGTTTGTGAGCTTAACAGATGGTTATTGTTTTAAGTCATGAAGGCTTGGCACGGCTTCTTATAGAGCCTAATGGATAAATGTCGCAAGAGGGAATAAATATAGGTGCTGTCATGATATCCAGGCAAAGAGAATAAAAGAAGAATAAACATGCCCTTGAATCACAGGGAAGGAAGATGATTCTGTAGGATAAGGAATAGAGCAAAAGTTCCAGAGCTTCCGTTTTGATTTTCACGTGAGCTACCCTCCCTCTCCATTCTTTGCTTTTGCTTAATATGTGAAGGATCTGAAAGACAAAGCATGATCATAGCAGTCAAGACTACGTGCATTTAGGGCAAGAAATAAAGGAGCAAAGGACGCAAGAAGAGGTGAAAATGGCAGAAGTAAAAGAGAGGAAGGGAAGAAGATTTAAATACAAAAGGAAGCAAATGTCAACATCTCTCCGTGTCAGCATTTCCACATCTTCAGGTTCCCAGGCGGTTAAACAAAAAGTTACTTCCTTACTTCCTTGGGGAAAAAAAAAGTAGAAAGAGAAAAGTTGGAACAAATGTGCTGATGTTAGGTGTGCTTGCTTGTGAAAGACCAAGAGCCAGACAAGAAGATCCAGGCGAAGGCCAGCGGCGGCTCTGTGTCCTAGATAGAAATCCGCAGAGTGGAATTTTACTTGGGGATAGCAGCAATCGCAGAAATGGAATCTCAGAATATAAAGAACAATTTTGGTTGTGTATAGAATGGGTATTCTTGTTTAAAAAATAGTTTCTAAATGTTTATTTATTTCTGAGAGAGCACAAGTGGGGGAGGGGCACACAGAGGGGGACACAGGATCCACAGAAGGCTCTGCACTGACAGCTGTGGGCCTGATGCAGGGCTCGAACTCACCAACCATGAGATCGTGACCTGAACTGAAGTCGGAGGCTCAACCGACTGAGCCACCCAGGTACCTCAAACAGGTTCTCTTATAACAAGGGAAAACATAATCCTAAAGAATCTTCTAGTCTTACCTGGGCCAGTAGCCTCAATCTAGAATTCAAAGACCCTATGACTTGCTGGACACAGATTCTTTAATTTCCCATTGCTTGTCTCTGGGATGCCTCTCTCAGTCCAACTAAAAGACTCTGGGGATTATGTTTGCCTTTAAGACAAGCAGATACATACCAAAGAAAAACCCTATAAATGCAGTCATTGTGAAAGAATGTCTAGTCAGAATTCAACACCTATTTGACACTAGTTCATCCATAGTGGAAAAATCTTATCAACGTCCTGAATGTAGAAACGCCTTCAGTTGGCATTCGACCCTTAGGAGCTGTCAACAAATGCACAGTGAATAGAACACTCAACAATGCAGTGAATGAGGACAACCCTTTAGTCAGAATGTGGGTCCCATTTATCATCAAAGACCCCATGCCAAGGAGGACTTTTCTGAATGTAGAGAATATGAACAGATTCTTTAGTTTTAAAGCTAATCTTCATTGACATGAGGTCATTCATACTGGAGGAGACCTTATAGATGTGACAAATGCAAAAAATCTTTCATTTGACACGCAGGCTTTATTAAACTACAGGGTAAGCACGAGAGCAGAATAACCCCAAAAAAACTACCATTTAGAGATTAGAACTGGGTTCCTGGGTGGCTCAGTCATCTGAGCTTCTGACTCCTGGTCTTGGCTCAGGTCATGATCTCATGGCTATGTGGGTTCGAGCCTTGAGTTGGGCTCTGAGCTGACAGCGGGGAACCTGCTTGGGATTCTCTCTCTCTCTCTCTCTCTCTCTCTTTCTCTCTCTCTCCCTCTCTCTCTCTCTCTGCCCTTCCCCTGTCTTTCTCTCTCAAAAATAAATAAACTTAAAAAATAAAGATAAGAATTTACCACTATTGCAAACATGTATAACTTGATTGTTTTATGAATATTAATAAACAGCACCTGAAATGGTAAAAAAAAAACTAAAAACAAAGAAAAACATGTGAAAGGGAAATCCAAAGCTCTCCAATGTTTTGTCTTCCCTTTGGGCTATGTCGTCAGAGTTGTTCTGTATTGAACCATATGTGGCAGCGCAGAGTAAACAAAACTGCAGTGATACACTTTGGGGAGACACTTCATGGTGATAAGAACAGGACACCTTGAAGATCTTCTGAACCTCTCGTCCCCTCAGTGGTTGAATATAGGCTTCTATGTTAGGCTAAGTGGGTTCAAAGAAGAAATGGAAAGGGATTTTTTTTCAAGTCCCATTGGTTTTCCTTTCATCTATCAGATCTGCCTTTGCTCTGCTACAAAAACAGAAGAGCTGCTCACTTTATTGTCAGAGCCCTGCTCGGTCAGGTGCTACAGGCTGGTGGAGTCACTGTGCCTTACAGAAAGGAAACCATGTTCTTTCTTTCTCTCGACTTTCGTGTTTCAAGCTTTGGTAGGACACACACCTTCATTGGGAAAGGTAGGCTTTCCCTTCTGTGTCTTTTGTTAACTTTGTGATGGATTTGTCGCAGTGAAGACTCAGGTCCCACTTTGATACAAGCCAACTATAGTTGAAGATGTGGCTGAAGTTCAAATTTAGATTCAGTTTGTGTGTGTGTGTGTGTGTGTGTTGTTTCTTTCTTTTTCTTTCTATTTGCTTTCTTTTTTTTTCTTTACTTGCTTGATTTGCCTTCTTCTGTTGGGGGGTAATATAGAAAGTGAAGATGATAATGGGGAAGCGTGGAAGACCCACTGAGAAGTCTACATCTAAGTCCGTTGGTCTAACTTACCCTCCATTCAGTGATCTGCAGACAAGTATCAAGTACCTGCACAGACTTTTACAATGTGGATTTCTGAATCCCAGTATTATGTATTACTATCTAAAGAAACTTTGAGGAGAAGAGGTGCTTGGCAGGAAAGGTATAGAGATTTTAGGATCATTCACTCAAAATGTGCTATAATCTTCTCAAAATCCAATCATTCAAATTAAAATATAGGTTGGGGTGCCTGGGTGGCTCAGTCGGTATGGGTGTCTGACTTCCAGCTCAAGTCATGGTCTCATGGTTAGTGGGTTTGAGCCCTGCTTCAGACTCTGTGCTGACAGCTAGCTCAGAGCCTGGAGCCTGTTTCAGATTCTGTATCTCCCTCTCTCTCTGACCCTCCCCTGTTCATGCTGTCTCTCTCTCTCAGAAATAAATAAAATATTAAATTAAATTAAATTAAAATATAGGTAATATTTCACATATATACCATACTGGAAGGCAACCTAGAGTAAAGGTGGGTTTGGGAGTGACATGTCCTTGTTCTGTGAGATATGACCCAGTTGGGCATAGTCCTCAGCCACACTGAGCCCAAAATGTTGGCTTGGGTTCAGGCAGAGCCTGAGGTCTTGGGAATTTTATCTTGAACTGTAGGATCAAGTGTGGAAGGCTCCTCCGGGACAGTTGGGGTTATAGGATGACCAAGCTAAATCATTCACAGGTTGGATCAGTCCTTCTTCCAGTTCCTTCTCTGAAGAGTTTTCAATCCTTAGGACTCATGGAGCCTACATGTCTAGATTTGCAACTTTTTTTATATGACTGAAAATGATTCACTCAGAAGAGTGTTTGATATTTGCATGGTTTAAGGACTAAAAACAAAATTGTTGATCCTTCTTGTTCTCTGTAACATTGACCTAAATAATGCCAAGGGTCTTAGAGATTCTACAGACGTGAAAGAACTCCTGTCTCCAAGACAAATGCTGCAAGAATATGACATAGCACATAGAAATATTTCCGATTATATTCTTGGCCCAAATGATTGATTATGGAGTCCTAAGTCAATATAGACCACTTTGTTTTATGAAATCTGAAATCTTAGTTTACAGAAGCTGAAATTCAGAGCAAACTTTCCTGAATTCATCCTAGAAAATCTTAAGTAAAATGCAGTGCTTTGTCTGGAACGCACCAACCACCTTAGAGATAAATGTTGGCATACTAAAACAGATTCAATCCCTGAAAATGTCCAGATGAAGGACTTGTGCAGGAGTAAGGAAGTAGGAAAATTAGGGCACCATCAGACCCGAGAGCAGCCACAGCACCTATACCTCCCACGAGCCGTGGAGTCTGAGGCAGAAATGTGCACTGTACTTAAAGATTTCTGAGCTAATCACACAGAGACGTATTTAGGCAAAAAAATTGATTTATAATGTGGAGTTTCCATTGCAATTAACTTCAGTCTGAGAGCTCACTTTACAGCTCTGTCACAGTAATTGGATGGAAGACCACTTTATCTTTCAAATTCTCTCCCTTCAGGCCACAAACGGGGGTCAGTTACCGGTTCTGTGTCTTCACCGTTTATTTTGTTCATCCTTCCTCACACAAAGTCCAGAGTTAGACTGAAAGTTGCTGGAACTATCCAAAATAGCTTAGGTTTTCTGCTACCATTATGTCCGCTCCCTCCCTTTTCAAGTCACCTTGTTCTGTAACTGAGAAATGTACTGTTTAGTCAATTGTCCATAGAAGGGTAACGTTGACTGATTTCTACAGTCTAACCTTAAAAGTTGATGATCGAATTGGTTGATGATCATTGATATCATGAAAGAACAGGGTGGTACCGTTTCTATGAAACTGTGTATTAGGTGCACACACAGATTCCTAACGAATGTTAACCTGTGCTTTACCTCAGGTTCAAATGATAAATTATAAGGTAAATCCCACTGGATGATGGAAATTTTGAAACTGTCTGCCCACTCAACATGCATGTGCCTTTGCTGTCCCCATAGGCACAAGACTTCATTCTAGATGATTAAGGTACATCCTATGGCTACGTGCTTCAGTCAGCAGAATACCTCTACAGTTATTCTCAGGTCTGTCTCCATTACCTATCTCACTCCTTGCAATGTCTGTGTCCAACAGACATAAGGTCTTCAATATAAGGCAGGGAGGGATACAAACGCCAAGGGCTTCACAGAGGTCTGAAATCACACAGGAACATCAAATATACAATCAGACACTCGGCGTTGTGAAGATTAACTTTCTCTACCCATAACTCATGTACCTTAGTATGCTAGAAGAGAGTCTATATTCTTCTAAAACTTGAGAAACATGTTAAAAGCCAGCCTGTTATGTTTTTCTACTCAGTGAGGTCCAGGGAAGGTGAGGAGGTGGGCAAGAATTGGAGAACCCACTTCAAGCCTCAAGGAAGGAGAGAAGTCAGAGTGACTGGGGACCCAGAGAGGCAAGTGGGGCCAGAGGTCAATGCAGAGCTGGCCATGAGCTCCCCATTGGGGTTTAGGTTCATGAAGAAAAGGATCTGAAGTTTCATACTGTCCTTGGCATCTGGCACTGTGCTGGGCACATGCTAGACACTCAGTAAAGGGCTATGAGTGAACTATTTTAAAAAATATAATGAGTTACATGTAGGCCAAATTTCCAATAAAGACAGACAGAACACTGAGCTTGCTTCTCTTTTATTTTCTAGCCTTTAATTCACTATGTCACAGACCATTGGATGAATCTGGAAAGAAAAAAAAGGATTGAAACTCCTCCCCACAAAATGCAACTATAGAATTTTGAATATCACTTCAGGGGCTCATGAATCCTCCAAAGTCCATCTGAAATCTCACAACCATGGGGGGGGGGCGGGGTAGAAGGGCAATATTCTCCTCACGCTCTTAAAATGCTACGGAATTTCTTCTTCTCAATTTTATTCAAAGACAACCTGAATCTTTAAGTTCTTCAGTGATATGCTCATCCTATATTATTGCTACCATTTCCCACTGCACTAAATTGCTTTGCAGTGGTTCATAAGCACAGACAGAGGTTAGAGTCACCCAGTTATGAAAAAAACGATGGTCCTTCTAAGTATATTTCTCAACTTTGATCATGAAAAGAAAGCCACCCTACACCCTAAACCCATGATATTCTGTGGGAACACTGAATGCCTCTAGACTGGCCTGGACTTTTTCATATTCTTAAGATGCCTGCTACCTTCTAGGATTACAATTACCACCAAAGATTTCTCTGAGGAAGCCCAGGATGGCAAGAAGAAGGAAAATCTAGAGGTGGGCATGTGAATCTAGTTCAGCCTGCGGTTAATGAATCAGAATCCCACAGCCCATCATGCTCAGACCTAATTTTTGGAAATAGTTGTTGGCAACTCAAGACACAGAATGTACTTGCTTTCAGGAGATGTCTGCTGATAACACAACACATTGGCTGTATGAGTACACATCGGAGGAAAATAGAGCCTTCAAGAGAGCCAAACAGTTTTTGACCAAACAAACTTGACATGTTTGACATAATCATAAACTCCTAAGAGTGTTGTAAAGCAGAATTCTTTTTTAAAAATATTTTTATTTCTTTCTAGGAGAGAGAGAGAGAGAGAGCGTGAGCAGGGGAGGGTCAGAGAGAGAGGGAGACACAGACTCTGAAATAGGCTCCAGGCTCTGAGCTGGCAGTCAGCACAGAGCCCAACGCGGGGCTCGAACCCACGAACCGTGAGATCATGACCTAAGCGAAAGTCGGACGCTTAACCGACTAAGCCACCCAGGTGTCCCAGCAGAATTCTTAATAGAATGGGAGAGAAACACCCTCTAGTTCCCTATCTTTGAATTAAGGCAGAAGGCGAGAAGGAAGCTCTCGAGAATGAGTGTTACAAGACTGTGAAATGGGTTCATGGCACATGAAGGTTCTCGATTTTGGAGCTGTCAGAATCACCTGGTGAGTTAAAAGTCACATATGTCACATATAACCCACTTTCCCTTTCCCTGTCCATAATCTGGGGTGAGGCTGGGAGGCAACTGCTGGACAAGTCAAGGAGGGAAACGACACTTAGTGGGGCTTACTGTGGGCCTACTTAGTGCTCCACCTTCGTTATAGTCATCTTACATGGGGATTAATGTCCCTGGGAGGAAGCCTAATTTTCTGGTTCAGTAAACTGACTTAGAAACCATGGCTTAGGTTCAAATGCGGGTGCTCTCACTTCAGAGCACTGTGACTTGGGTGGCTTCTTTACCTTCCTCATACCTCAATTTCACATCTTGAAAATGGAGACAGCAGTAGTCTGAGCTATTGGGTGATTGTGGAGATTCAAATGGGTGACTTCATGTAAAGTATTGAGGACAGAACTCGGCACAGCGTGACCATCGGGAAGTGCTGGCAATTACTCTTAGCAAAATTTTACAAGTGGGAAAGTGGGAGGTTTGGAAGGTTAAGTAACAGTTAGCTGAGGGTTGTGCAGTGCTGGAGACTTTTAAATGGTTCTAGCACATTAATAACCACTCTGGGGCCCATACAATGTAGTCTTGAGGTGGGAAGGTGATTTGCTGTCTTTTCAAGAGCGTGCCTGACTCTGGGTTCTGTGATTTACTTAATGCAAGGGAGTAGGGAGGGACCCTTTACACCATTTAAGTGAATTTCCCCTTCTGGATGTACAAATAAATAGAGAAAATCGTGTTCGAATTATTCCTGTGAAAATCATCTTATTTGATATGAAAAGATGTTTTTCTTGGCTCATATGTTATGACCCAATCTATGCACATGGAAAAAAAAAAAAGCCATCTAACCATTTTATAACNTTGTAACATACTGCTCACCCCATGGGCTGCAACTCCAAAAATCAGGCCCCCTGGTGATCATTCCAAATGACTAGACCATCAGAAATATTCCACACTTAATAACCCACTTCCAGCTCCCAAAAGATTTGCCCTGAGCACAAGCCTTGGGGATTATCTCTGGGCCCTCAATTCCAACTTACTTTCTCAGATATGTTTCCTGTCTGAAACTTTGCTTCTGATCTCCCTCTCACCTCTGGACGTAAGGCCAAGACTTTCTCTTGCTTGCTAGTAACTCTTGCCCAGGACGTAGATCTCATTTCCCCCTTGCCTCCTGTGCCACAGTGGGGGTTATCGCTACCCCTCTTCATATCCGGGATCAGTCTTAACTAATCTTTCCTTGGACAGAGGTGAGCCCTCACAGAGTCTATTTGATTCAGTGTGATTTGATTCAACTCAACTCAATACAATTGAAGAATTCAGAGCACCTGCTCTGAGAACAGCCTCACTCTGGGCACTATTTGCCTGAAAATCCAAGAATAAAAATGCATAAGAATAAGGATAAAATATCACATATTAATACGAATCTCCTGCCTCTTTTCTCTCAACTTGAACTTCAAATAAACTCCATCGACTCATTTTCTATTTTTTCCCCCTAGAACAAGCCATCAGGCTTTTAAGAGTCTTTGTCACATAAAAGGCAAGACTCCGGTTCGAGATATTACCAGAGATCTGACAACTGCCTCGGAAGCAGAGTAATAGCGTGCCTTTCCCATGGGTGCCCCCACGCAATTTGCTTTCTCCCATGTCCGTGTGAGAAAGGGCATGTGTGAAGCTTCCGCTTTGAAAAATGGGGCTGCGAGAAGGACACTAACTACCTCTGTCGGCGGGCACGGAACATCACGTCACCTTGCAAACTCTGCTCCTGCCTGGTGGGCGATGGATTTAAAACACAACACAGGCACGCCCGTGCACACGCACTCGCATGCTCGCACACTCAGATCCTCCCTGGTCGCTTGCACGCTGGTAGACGCAGCGCCACCGTGTCTGCTAAATGTCTGCACCACCAACATTGCACACCGTTGTGCCAGACACTTCCCCCGAGATGGCATTTACACGGGCGCGCTCCATTAAATCTCTCCTTCCCCTTTCCTCGGGGCAGTTGAATGCCCATTAAGAAACCCCAAGGATTCTGTTTGCTTTTCTGCGTCATCACTTCCAAGTTCAGCTGGCTGCCCGGCCAGCTCAGCCTCCTGTCTGGTGTCTCTCTCAGGGCCGGGGCTGTGTGGCCACGCTTTGTTAAACATTCCTCACTCAGAGGTTGGCATGACAATGCAAGAGAAGGCAGAATCCTCCACTGTGGTGGCTCTCATGCACCTGTTGTTGGTAGTGAACTTCGGGCTGCTGGTCGATCAGCCGCAGTTGACACCAAGGGGCCAGGGCAAAAATAAATGACACCTAGAAACAATGTTCTGTCACAGTGGAATAGCCCCAGTCATAAACCTTTGGAAAAACTTACAGTCAAAACTCTTCTCTTGGCCAGTCACTGTTCATCTAAGCCTATTAAAGGTTCTGATAAGGTTTGCAGTTAAAAACCTTGCTTAACACAGCCCTCCAGAATCCTGACCTTGGAAAGACAGACCCCAAACACATACACCTACTTGAGCACACAGACCTTGCATTGCACCTGTCTTAGCTGAAGCTGCTATAGCACAATACCATAGACTGGAGGGCTAAAACATCACTTTCCATCTCACAGATTTAAAGGCAAGAAAATCCAGGCTCCAAGTGCTGGAAGACTCAGTTCCTGGGGAGAATCCTCTTCCCAGCTTGCAGACAGGTACCTTGTAGTTGTGTCCTCACGTGGTGGAGAGAGCTCGTCTGGTGTCTCTTCTTCTAAGGACACCAATCTCATCATGAGGGCCCCACTTCCAGGACTAAATCACTAATTTAGTCTAAACCCAATTACTTCCCCAAACCCCTACTTCCAAAAACCATCATATTGGGATATAAGGCTTCAACATATGATTTCTGAGGGGACACAAACCTTCAGTCCATAACAGTAGCCATTAACCAAGATTCTGTGTACTTGAGTTTTCCTAATGTTGGTTTTCCTTCATAGCTAGAGGCATATCCCACAGTGTCTAGGACACAAGTTCGGGAGTCTGTCAGAGCTTGTGGCCTGGCAAACAGACCTTCGGCAAGTCTAAAAATAATGACTATCTTAAAAGGTCCCTGCAACGATTAAATATATTAACAAAAGGACTAAGAATAGCACTAGTTTCCTCATAAACAGGCAATAAATATTAAATATTATTAATTTCCTGTGTGGACAATATCTTAAGAAATGTCCAACTAGGGACACCTGGGTGGCTCAGTCGTTTAAGTGTCTGACTTTGGCTCAGGTCATGATCTCACAGTTTGCGCATTCAAGCCCCACATCGGTCTCTGTGCTGACAGCTCAGAGCCTGGAGCCTGCTTCAGGTTCTGTGTCTCCCTCTCTTTCTGACCCTCCCCTGTTCATGCCGTCTTTCTCTCTCAGAAATACATTAAAAAAACATTAAAAAAATTTTTAAAAAGAATGTCCAACTAAATTATTCTTTTTTATTTAAAAAACATTTTATGTCTTTATTTTATTTTGAGAGAGAGAGAGAGACAGGTATGAGCGGGAAAGGGGCAGAGAGAGAGGGAGACACAGAATCTGAAGCAGGCTCCAGGCTCTGAGCTGTCAGCATAGAGCCCGATATGGGGCTCGAACCCACAGACTGTGTGATCATGACCTGAGTCAAAGTCAGACACTTCACCGACTGAAGCACCCAGGTGCCCCAATTTTAATTTTTAAATATACTTGAAATATATTAAGGAGCACCTGGCTGGCTCAGTCAGTAGAGCATGGGACTCTTGATCTCAGTCAGGGTGGTGAGTTCAAGCCCTGCATTGAGTATAGCACGTGAACGAAGGAAGGAAGGAGGAAGAAAGGAAGGAAGGAAAGAAGGAAGGAAGGAAGGAAGGAAGAGAGAGAGAGAGAGATAAAGAAGAGGGAAATTACACTGAAATATGATTTGGTTACTGAGGTTTTGATAACTCTCTGAAATCTTGCACCCAAGGCGAATGTATCAGTTTCCTTTCCCCGGTGTGGGCCCTGCAACTTCACCACCTCCTTCATATGTTCAATCTTACTTTTCACCAGTCTGATCTGGCTTATGCCAGCAGAGACCAGAAGTGTTCAAAAAGTAAGGAAGTCTCTGCCTTTGGGCCTTCTGAGGCACTGAAAACAGAGCTCCCTGCTTTCCATGAATACATCAAGGCAGAACACAGTCTGTTAAGCCCAGAGCTTAACTGGAATGATTTTGTTTGTTTTGGTTGTTTGCATGACTCCTGTTTATTTGTTTGCTTGTTTTAATTTATTTTTTTCAGCAAACCATGAACCACCTTAACTAAGGATTGAGGAGAGGAGAAGATGGTCCCTTGAACATCATTCTGCCTGCACTTTCCCCAGGGCTGGGGCTTATAAGACAATGGGCCCAAGGAGTGCCTTAAATCTCCTTACACTTTATCTCAGGGTGGCAAGAATTGAGCTTCTCAGGCTCCTCACAAGCCCCAAGCATCCCTTTCTCCATTTTCAAAAGAATATCAATTTGCAGTCATGCATACCAAGTAAAGGGGAACTGAGGTGACTCAACAGAAGCTGAGCCCTTATGTTTCCCGGCGAGCATTCACTCAGCTGGAGTCACAGCATGATGTGTTTGTGGCCAGGTTCTCAGGAGGTCCCAGCATCGGCTACCTCACGGATAAAAAATTAAATGCTAAACTTAACACTGATAACAGATTCCATTCTGGCAGACACTAAAAAAATGAGAACAAAAATTGACTTGGGACAGGAGGAAAGAACGGTGTGACCAGCAAGAATAATGTAGTTGAGAGGTGACTGGGTGGCTCAGTCACGTTAAATTTTTTTAACGTTTATTCATTTTCTGAGAGACAGAGACAAAGTGTGAGCAGGGGAGGGGCAGAGAGAGAGAGGGAGACACAGAATCCGTAGCAGGCTCCAGGCTCTGAGCTGCCAGTACAGAGCCTAACGCGGGGCTCAAACTTAACAAACCATGAGATCATGACCTGAGCTGAAGTCAGCTGCTAAACTGACTGAGACACTCAGAGGCCTCAATTCCTGCCATTTTTATTAAGACAGGAGTAAATACATTTTGTAAACTATAAGAAGACTATTGGAATATAAAATTCATTTATCCTTCATTTAAAAAAAAATTTTAAGTTTATTTATTTTGAGAAAGAGAGAGCATGAGCAGGGGAGAGGTGGGGGGGGGGGGGTGTGTGTGGAGAAAGGAGAATCCCAAGCAGGCTTTGCACTATGAGCATGGGGGCCAATTCGGTGTTCAAACCCATGAACCATGAGATCATGACCTGATCTGAAACCAAGAGTCAGACATTTAACTGACTGAGCCACCCAGGTGACCCATTTATTCTTTAATTCATTAATTACCTTTCTGTGAAGTACCAGGAAGTTAGCTTTTTTTTAAATGTTTATTTATTTTTGAGAGACAGTGTATGAGCAGGGGAGGGGCAGAGAGTAAGGGAGACATAGAATCTGAAGCAGACTCTGAGCTGTCAGCATGGAGCCTGACGTGGGGCTCGAACCCATGAACCGTGAGATCATGACCTGAGCTGAAATTGGATGCTTAACTGACTGAGCCACCCAGGCTCCCCGGAAGCTAACTATTTTGATCTGGAGTATTGCACTGGGGAAAAAGCGTATCATTTGGATTTAAAGTCTTCATCGATTTGCAGATTCCGAACCCTGGAATTGACTGTTCCCCTTCTTGTTTTTCATGCCAGAAACAAAGAAGCAGCTCATTTACCTCAGTCTGGAATTGTTTCTGAACATAAGTAAAGTATTCTCTAAACAATCATCCCAATGTTTGTTTCAAAATTTTGCTATTCGAGATTTGGCCCACGGGTTCAAATGAAGCATTGTGTCTTAGAAGTCCCATTATCTTTTCTTGGTTCCTCACTTTACCAAATATAAAAAGATTTCTATAGGTAGGGTGACTGCTGGCCTTCTGAGGGAATATCTCTTGATGAGTAGACAGGCCTCAATCTAGCATTCACGGCAACCGGAAATTGAATCCTAGTTTCAGATGGTGAGCACTGGCCTTCCTGAGCCCGTTATAAGCTTCTGGGCACAGCAGGGTATGAGAAATGCTGCTTCAGTTCTTCAGTCAGAATATATTATATTAATTATATTTAATAACGTATGCCAGCACATTCGAAGTGTGGTCTTTTATAGTGAACATCTCTGGTAGGTAGTTTATTATTTATTAATCTAATGACTTAAAATTCCACGATAAAAGCTTTGGTACACGAGATTGTCTAGTTTTGGCCGAATGATTACTAATGGGTTGTTAATAGCTGTTACACTGGTCACGGGTCTATTAAATTATGTAGACAAAAATTGCAGTGATGACCTCAGGTGAGCCCTCTTCTGGGAATGCAGATACACTTGAGCAAGCAGAAGCAAGATCANGGATAGCTTAATTATATTTAATAACGTATGCCAGCACATTCGAAGTGTGGTCTTTTATAGTGAACATCTCTGGTAGGTAGTTTATTATTTATTAATCTAATGACTTAAAATTCCACGATAAAAGCTTTGGTACACGAGATTGTCTAGTTTTGGCCGAATGATTACTAATGGGTTGTTAATAGCTGTTACACTGGTCACGGGTCTATTAAATTATGTAGACAAAAATTGCAGTGATGACCTCAGGTGAGCCCTCTTCTGGGAATGCAGATACACTTGAGCAAGCAGAAGCAAGATCAGAGAGCTCAGACGGGTTCTTTTAAATACAATATCTCCCTTGACAAAAATAGTCAGATGAAAAGGAGGGCTTATACGAGAGTCTGGACCTTGATGTTCTTTTTGGAATTGTATGTTAGGAAGAAGGATAGCAGTATTATGGAGTTGTTAAGGCATAGGCACCAAGAGCAGACGATCTGACTTTAAGTCATGATTTCTTCATTCCCAAGACAGTGTACTATAACCTTAGGCAAGAGTTTGATGTCTCTGAGACTTGCTGTCCTCACATGAAAAACATGGTGATGATATCTAACCCATGGCATTGTTGAGAGAAGTAAATGAGGTCATAGGTTCCTGAGCGGAAAATATTAATAAGGAAGTACTCAGAGATTCGCCCCCTCTTCACTCTACCAAAGACAACGCTTCAGCTGTAAATCCAACTTTTCAGAGTCTGACCATTCTCTAGAGTGCGTCTCTGCCAGAGACACCTGTTGTGATACCAAATAGGCCATAAAGAATCAGACCTAAGACTCAGAGTAAAACAGGAAGACAGCAAGAACTTAGCAGAGGCATTGAATGAATAAGTAAGGAGGTAGAGCAGTGGGAGAAGACTATCCAATGGAAGCCTGGAGAATGAGGGAAGGCCAAGAGCTGGGGAAGTGAGGAAAGGAGGCAGGACAAGTTTCCACATGTGCTCTTTGAGAGATTGGAATGAGGAATTGGTCCCCTCACTTCATTTGAACTTGTTCTATTTTATTCTGTTGAATTCGGAAGCTTTGCCTGTGACCATCTTAAGGAACCCGTCCAGAGGCCCTAGATCTCAAGTGACTGTACGTGTAAAATGATTATTATGGAATATGGCCCTAGGACCTGGTGAATACGTTAGAACATTTATAATAATAACCACAGCAGCAATGGCGGTTCTGATGAGAGTGCTGATTATCATTATGATCAGCATTATTATGTGTGAAGTGAAATACCAACAAAAGTCTCATTTGAACATGTATGTCCTATGGGTACCTTGTTAGAGACATCCATGATTGGGGCACTGGGAGAAAGGGTATTTTGCTGTCCCTTTCTTATTTGAAATAGATTTACTCAGGAAAACACGGGAGGAGCTTTCCAGTTTTGATGAGATGGAAAATTAGCATGGGCTGCTGGCCTTCCTATCTTAAAATCACCCCTGGAGAAATCAGGAGAATACAAAGAGGATTTGGGGGGAAGTGTAAGGCTATCATCATGCTCTGGTGTGTGAGTGTGTGTGTGTGTGTGTGTGTGTGAATGGGCCAGGCCCCTGAGCAGTTGAGAAAGTAGCCATTTAAGGGACCATTTCTTGACCTTCTCCCATAGAAACTGCAATGGCTGGGCTGTTGGCATTGAATGTTTAGTATGAAAGCAGTGTAAGAGAGCCTCTGAGATGAAGCATTGATTAAAACAACTCTTGAGCATTCATTATTTTAGCCTCATCTCTCTAATTCCCATGGCTGGTGGTTTAAAGCCATGAAAAATATCTCTTTATAATATCCTTTTCCTCTAAAAACCTAAAGGTCATTTACTGACTGGCAGCATTTCCTGTGGGAATGACAGTTCAGAGGAATATTCAGAGCCATTCTGCGGTATCTCAGTGGGGCCATGGCCTCATGCCGAGACCAGACCATTGACCCATCACATTATACATCATCATGGGGCTCGTACCCCAGGGCAACATGACAAGACACCAGAAAGTTCTGAAACACTTTACAAAAAAAGGAAATAGTCAAACAGATGACTATTTTAAGTAAGTATGATAAATAGAAGGTGGGAAAATTGGCAATATGAAGTCAGGAAGAGAAGTCATATTTTAAGTTTATTTATTTTGAGAGAGAGAGAGAATGTGGGAGGGATAGAGAGAGGGAGAGAGAGAGAGAGAGAGAGAGAGAGAGAGAATCCCAAGCAGGCTCTGCACTGTCAGCACAGGGTCTGATGCAGGATTTGAACTCATGAACATTTAGATCATGACCTGAGCCAAAACCAAAAGTCAGAGGCTCAACTGACTGAGCCAACCAGATGACCCAGGAAGAGAAGTCTTAAATTTTAAACAAGTAGAAATATTTTGTATCAAATACTTAGTAGAGACAAAATAAAATATTCAGTGAATGGTGTAGGTATCAGAATGGACACGGATGAAACTTTGGTTATAAAAGTGAAAGATAAGATGGAAGAATTTTCTAGAAGATAGCTAGCTATAATAAAGGAAAAGTAGGGTGAATTCAAGTTAAAGTACTAAAACCTAGATAATAATGTTCCAGGAGGAGTCAAAGCATGGAAGGTAGGAAATATTGATAAAGATAAATTTCCCATAATTACATAAAGATAAAAACACCTAAGACTGGAGTGGCTCATAGAATGTCAAACAGGACTAATCAGGAGAAATGCAAGAAGTGAAATCCAAGGACAAAAAGACACAAAGAATGCTCAGAAGACTTCAGAGAGAATGCAGACCATGCACAAAGAAACAAAAGTCAGATTGGCATCCTATTTTTTAACAAAGTCTTTTGTACTCTACCATCCTTCCTGCTACTGGTGGCTGGTCACTCATCTCAGCACAATGGGGACTATGCGCTGTCAATCACTTCTGAGTCCAGACTAGTTTTAATGCCTCACAGCCAATAAAACATGGCAGAGTACCCTGTTTCTTCTGAGGTTAGGCCAAAGCAAGTCTTGCAGCTTCTACTTTGATCCCTTGTAGGGCCTATGCTCCAGACCTTCCCTCTCCAAAGCCAGTTCCCAACCTGGAAGAAGCTCAAGTCCCATGTGGCAGTTCTCTCAGAGGAGCCCAGCCTTTCAGCAATCCCCAAGGGCACCACCCTTATGAGTGAAGAAGGATCTTGTAAGTGGGCCCCTCTGTCCCAGAACATTCAGTGCCCAGGTGTTGAAATCATCCCCAGTCGAGGCTCTGAACATTTAGGGGAAAGAAGAGCTGTCTTACCTATACTCTTCTTGAATTTCAGACCACAGAATCTATGAGTAGAACATTTTGAATGATTTTTTTTTTTTTGCCATTATATTTTAGACCTATTTGTTACACAGTGTTAGATAACTGCAACACCCAGGGTGTTCTTTCCCTAAGAGGCACTTTTTTTTTTAATTTTTTTTAATGTTTTATTTATTTCTGAGAGAGAGAGAGAGAGAGAGAGAGCATGAGCAGGGGAGGGTCAGAGAGAGAGGGAGACACAGAATCTGAAACAGGCTCCAGGCTCTGAGCTGGCTGTCAGCACAGAGCCCGACGCAGGGCCCGAACCCACGAACCATGAGATCATGACCTGAGCCAAAGTCAGACACTCAACCGACTGAGCCACCCAGGCGTCCCCCTAAGAGGCACCTTTTAACAGATATAAAGAAACTTAAGTAGGCTTATTCTGTCTCATCCATATATTCATTGATTGATTGATTGATTGATTGATTCATTCATTCATTCATTCATTCATGTCCCGAGTTATTGTTAATCATCTACATTTGCGAAGTCCTGCCCAGAGTGCTAAGGATGCAACACTGTGAAAGATAGATACAATCACTGAACTCATAAAAAGTTTAGTTTTTTTCTGAAATCATTGTTTCCACTTCTGAATTCTTGGGGACAACAGAGTTTGAGTTAAAGCTGGAATTTCACACACACACGCACACACACACACACACACACACAATACCTATCTTGCTTTCTTAACTATGTATACTGTACACAATGAGTTAAATTCTTTCTCCGAATAATGAAGTTCCTGATCAAGGGTAAATAATGCCATCAATAATCCTTCTAATGGAGGTTTTTTTCCCCCTCACAACAGTATGTTCAAGCTCAACCATGAAGAACCTTAGAAGCAAATTCTGTAAAATTCCTAAGATTCAAACCATTGTGGAGCTTACATTAACCTTGTGCTTGTGGAGTCAAAGCCTCTTATTTTACAGCTGGAGTAGCTGAGCCCCAGAAAGCAGTGGAACCGAATGGGTCATGCTATCCACGGTGGTGCAGGGCAAGCTAAACTCCGAGAGGTCGACTGAGGTCTTGTGTAACCCAGAGGGATTCTGGCATGAATTTCAAAGCCTCTCCTCAATTCTGGCACCATTTCTGGTATCCATATGTCCGCGCATACATAGAAGCTGAGGCAGAGAAACGCGTGAGAATTGCCAAGGTCTTAGAATCCTGAAAACAGTTGCTATATCCTGTTGCCATGACAACCCACTCAGGAAAGTACCTAGGTGCCAGACTTAGATTATTTTTTTTCTTTTTGGGTCCCAGAGGAGTACCAGAGTGAGTTGATAACTCTTTTATTGCTACCTGGAGAGAAGCCTTTCCCACCCGTGTGGCATCGAATGGTGGATCAAGGCTCCCGCCATGGTAACCAACGCAACTGTGGCTGGATTTATTCTCTTCAAAGACAAAGGTCTCAGATGAGTGTTGTGTTATGAAAACTAAGGAGCTTGTAGAAGCTAACATGTCTATGAAAACTTGTGATTTCTTTAGCCCCAACTTCCTCTGCATTTATGAGGCTCCCTGCTTTATTCCTCCCCTCTCCTTGTTTTCCACCAGAGCATCTGCTCCTTCCTGCAGAGGAAACATTTGTACTGTTCGAATGGTTGGACTATGAGTCACAGATTAAGCATGAGGGACTTTTCTGAATGATGCCGAGCAAGGCCTTAATTAAAAGGGAGGAAGAAGTTCTGGTGAGTGGGAGCAAGGGTTGGCGTGTTAGAGCCACGCAAAGTGCCAGCCTCTCCCTGGGTGCTGAGCTCTCCGTCTGGCAGGAGACCATCATCCGCTTTTAGGATGCACAAGGTATACATTGCCTGGAAACTCTCAGAAGTACATTACGATGCTACCAGAACCACACACCTGGGTTTTGGAATAAGAGACCGATTGCCAGCCCTCCCATCCGGCTCCTATGTGTCAGACACTATTTTTAGCGCTCTTATATTTTAATCATTTATATCTTCACAATAGCTCAATGAGGTAGGTACCAGAGCAGTAACAGTCCAGTGTGGTAACCGTGCAATTTGGCGGGTTTTATTTCCTCTCAAGATGAGATAGTTGTGCCATGAAAACTAAGGAGCTTGTGTAAGCAAACAAGCCCAAGGACACAGGATTCAAATTCAGGCCGAATGTGCCCTCGCCCAGGAG
The DNA here is from genome assembly GCF_008692635.1 of Crocuta crocuta. NCBI lineage: Eukaryota > Metazoa > Chordata > Mammalia > Carnivora > Hyaenidae > Crocuta > Crocuta crocuta. The sequence continues at coordinate 2,167,484 of NW_027528417.1, forward strand.
GCCATGTCACCTATGTTGAGATGTAATGGTCCATCTAGTTGGCATTAGATGAAAATCCTACTCCTTCATCACCACTCATTCAATAGACCACCACTTTCATGTTCTTCTGCCACCTTCTCCTTTCCCCTATATTCTACACCGTGCCTTAATTAAGGTACTAATTCTTTCTCAACTGGCCAGTCTAACATCTACATATCATATGTCCCTTGCCTCTCATGCTGGTTTTGTTCAATCATTCCCCACATCGCAGCCAAAGAGATTCGTTGGAAACGCATCTCAGATCTTTTCTAATTCTGTTCAAAACCTCCACAATGCTTTTCCATCCTTCCCTGGATCTCATAGCATTGGCAGACTCTCCTTGTGCCTTATGCATGCTTTCGCCACAATTGGGTTTTTCTCTATTATAATTGTCTATTTGTTCTGGACAAACTGAGACTTTAATCCAAGGCAGAAGTTTTGTTCTTTATCCTTATTACTCCACTTCCTAAAACTCTTGCTTGCATCCGATAAGCATACAAGAAGACAAGGAAAGTTAAATTAATGGCTGTGGAATTAAAATGGCTAATTAGGCCTCGGTCTCCATGTTAGGAAGCTGCCATGATACATCCCTGATTATATTTTAAGCCTCGTTATGACATTAACATTATAAAGCACATATTCATCTCACAGAACAATTAAAGAACATGAATCTGACAGCCACAATTAGTATACTACTCTGGAGACAGCATTTTCTCAATCATAAAGCAAGTGGCTTTCAGTCTCCATCCAGGCATAATTGTCAGACACGTGTTTTTATTTTTTGTAAATCAATACTTGCCTTTTTTCCAAGAGCCAAAAACCAGACTAGTCTACTAAGCAAACACTGCTCTATAATGTACCTGATCCATTAATGTCATGTGTCACAATGCACCTCATTAGAGAACATTATTTCATGGTCTCAGTCATCAGCAACCACATTTTGGGGCACACCATATTGAAAGCCACATATGAAGCAATATGGGGATGGTTGAGTGAGGAAAAAACAGGAAGTGCTCTCAGTTTCCTAAAGAGCATTTCCTCATTTCACTTGGTGCATCTTCTTCTATCCAGCCATCTATCCACCATCTTGGGTCTTCCTTCCTCTCCCTCTATCACCACATTCAGTGGTAGTTCAATAGCTTCACTGCCTATTGAACCCCACCCCCTTCTCTTCACCGCAACCACTTCTGCTCTGGCCTGGCTGTCCCTTACTGGGAACTGCAGTTTCATCTTTGCTCATGCCCCCCCCACCCCATTTTCTCCATTCACAATGCCCTCAGAATGTTCTCTCTAAAGAGCAAAGCCCACTATGCCATTCCTCACTTCAATCCCTTTTCACACTTGCCATGATCCAAGTTCTGTATCCTGGCATTCAAGGCCTATTGTTTGACTTACAATTAGACAGTATTTACTGGGTGTCGGAAACCCACTTTAGACATGTTAACTCAGTGATCACTGCAACACTTCTATGAGGGAAATGCTATTTGATCACTGCCTAGCATTCAAGTTTCAAAAGTTTCCATTCCCACCACATGCAGTGCATGTGTGGTGTGATGTGATGTCATTTGCGAGATTTTGCTCAGATTACTTCCTCTTTCATTGGCCTGCCATCTTATCTCCTCAAGAGGTTACTCATCCTTAAAAACTCATTACAGGCATATTATTTGCTCCCTAAGAGTTTGTTCTTCCCTCTTTCTCAAAGGCTAGTAATAAGTAATGTCTATGCTTTACTAACACCTTACATAAAATCTGAACCTGATAGTCACTGTGCTGAATTGTCCTTATCTCTTGATGAACATATAACTATGTGAGCTTCTAAGAACAGGGGCTATGTTTTATCCTGTATTTGTCTTTAGCATCCCACCCATTCCCACTGGAGGTCCAATGAACACTTTGAACAGAATGGGTACTTTCCTGCATATTCGTGAAAAAGAGTATTTACCCCTAGTGTGAGAAGCATGTTGGCAGAGGTAAGAAAGAGAAGGAGTTAGGGATTAAAGTACAAGGGCCAGGTCTGGATCATGTAAAAAGTTTTGAAATAACAGCATGACAACATTTACGTGAAACCTAAATTACAAATATATATATATATATATATACATACATATATGTTCCTTAATGTTTAAGGAAACAAATATGAACAAGAGTTTATACTTATTTGGGAAGTTACACATGGGAAAGATAACAAGCAAATTCAGTAGGTCAGTCACTCTTTATGGATAAAGAAAGACTGTGATAGCAGAAGAGCACACAAAGGGGGTCCAATATTTCCTAAAATTGTATTTCTCATTCTGAGTGGTGGGTAGATGAATAGTGGGTATGTAGTCTCATACTTTACATTGCAGAAATATTTTCTAACAATAGTACTAATAAATAATCAGAAAACAATGGAAACCTATCTGAATCATTTCAATATACTTTATTGCAAATGCAACGGCAGGGAGAAAAGAGAAAGAAAAGATCCAAGGAATTCCTGTAAGGGAAAAAAAAAGAGTTAAGATCTTTGATGAAACATTCCAAGGAAACCAAAGTAAAGAGGAGGGGAGACAGTAGAGTCATTTAGGCAAGTGACATCTTGGTGAGAGACTTTCACTTTCCTAATGGAGCTATGACAGTTCGATATAAAGAGATTTGAGAAGTAGCAAGGAATATAAAACTGTTGAAAGGATGAGATGTAAAAAAACTCTGGGGAAGGTGAATATCATCGGAGCTCGGGTGATGAGCTAAAGACACGTGAGGAGCGAGTTCAGTGAGGGACAGAGCCTTGAAGAAGACTCTGAAGGGCTTGGTACAATGCAGAGTTAGTGAGCCCGGTGGAAAGGGGAGCCAGCAAAGGAAAAGTTGTATTTATTTGCTGGCAAAGGCTCCAGAGACGAGTCAGCTCTTTATTGAGCTCGAACATAAGGAGAAGTACCCAAGAATGTAAGCCTTTCATCACATTTTCTTCATCTGTCACTTTATTTACTTTCTCTTGGGAATTGAAATGGAGAGCGATCTGAGCGAATTTGAAATTTGTGATTTTATAATGTTAAGTCCTAAGCTTCTAAATAGTTTTGAAAAATCATCAGGTCTGTTGGAGATTTATTTAGAACACTTTTAAAAAAGTGCCTGTCTCTTAAGTTTTAAGTCACTCTTCCCTCATCTACACATTGTCACCTACATCTGACTTTCAATGAGCAAAAGAAAAGTAGCATTTTCAGAAACATTTGTTGGGAGATGGCTATCGGATAAGACACGGACACCAAATTCTGTGGGTGGATGACCTCATCTAAACCTCACAACTTTATGAGCAAATACTTCTCCAATTGGCAACTATTTGTTGAGCATCTATCACGGGCAGACCCTGCTCTGAGCACTGAACATACCACAGTGAACAAAGTAGATCCAAATTCCTACCCGCATGGAGCTTCTATTCCTGTGGGAGGAAAGAGGTCACAAAGACAGTAAAATGGTATAAGGTAACATGCAGTTATTTTGTACTGACACGAGAAATGAGAGAAATGGTGTTCACCTTCAAGTAAGACGGTCCGAGAAGGCCTCGCCAAGAAGACAGTCCTGTTAGAGCCTAGGTAGAAGGAGTCAGATGACGTACATCCGTACATGAATACAGATGATGTGGGAAGCAAACTTGGAGTGCAGGGAAGGGCAAGAACCAGAGCTCTCCCAATCCAATTCCTGGTGCTGTCTCTCTGGAGTGTGGCTTGTACTGCCAGGTGAGGGGAGAGGTAGGAAATAGAGTTGGAAAGAAAGGAAGGGAAGGTGAGCAGGGAGGTGAGAAGGATCTCCCAGAGACACTTGGAGATAGGAAGGCCTTGGCAGGTTCTGAGGAGATGAGCCAGCTGATGTGAGTTCTCTGTTTCGAGTGTAGCAAACAAGGGCAGAAGGCGTGGTGCCCAGGGAGGGAGCAGGTATGAGTTGTAGGGGACTCATACCAGAGTAGAAGCAGTGGAGGTGGAGGAAGTGACATGTTTCTGGCAGAGCATTTTTTGGTTATGATGTGACTGTGAAGTTGCTTGCTAATGTATGTGTGGTTTAGGGCCAATAAGATCTAGGTGATGGGAACTTTTCTCTCTCTTTTTCTTCCTGTGTTTTTGAACAATTAGGAAACCATCATTGTTTCATTTGCTGTGGCCACGCTGTCTTCAACGACCTCATTTTGTTGTGTATAGCTTACTAAATTCTCTTCTAAGCTTTTGTTGTTGTTCATTAGACGACAGCAATAAAATTCATTCCATTGACTCTATTGCATTGCCATTTTCATGATGTCAAATCAGTGTCTCACTTTATTATTAAAAACAAACACAAAGTCTCATTCTGTAGAACCATCCTCCGACTGTGAGTTATCATTGTGAATAGACGTGTATCTATGTTAGCGGTAACTTAATACAGAGGTAGGCCTGGGGTGACTTTGGACAAGTTGACATTCAAACACACCCTACTAATGTCAGTCAGGTTTGCTTGCCAACACGTTAATAGCTAAATGCTGTTATCATGCATACTTACTTGGCATCCAAATCATCATAAATATCAATCAAATGCAACCCCTAAAGTAATGTGGTAACCTCTGGTAATAAACCGGCCAGCCAGAGGATCCAGGATATACTTTTATATCTTTTTAAATTACTTTCCACAGAAATTACTAAAATAAACAATAATAATATTGCCAGACAATAATTAATATCTTATTGGCTCTTATAATAATGAAAAAAATGGGATACTCTTTTATCTCTCAGAAAGTGGCCAATATATTAGTCACATACTACCGCACTAATACTATGAAACAAATTACTTTCAGAGTCAGTAGACTGAAATAGCTATCACTCATCTCCATGGATCTCAGCAGCTGTAGGTCGGCTCACACCAGCAGACCTTGGGAGGGAAGTTCTACTTCAGACTGCAGGCTTGTAGATACAGTGGGAGACGCTGCCTCATGTCTTACCCCCCTTGAACCGGTGAGCTGGTCAGGGCACCTTCTCAGAGCAATGACAAGGTGTGGGAGAGCATGGGCAATGGGAAACGTTCATTTCAATAGGAGTGTGCTGCACTTGGCTTTGCACTTACAGTAAAACCTTGGTTGGTGAGCTTGTTCTGCAAGTGTTCCGCAAGATGAGCACACGTTTCTAATAAATTTTAACTTGATAAATGAGCCATGTCTTGAAATAGGAGTGGCACCTGACGCCGAACGTCACGGGATAACAGCCTGGCCGATGGTTCTTGAAATTTCCTTGGGTACACAAGCGTGTTTCCAGAATGAATTACTCTCGCAAACCAAGGTTTTACTGTATTTACAAGAGTCGATTGTTACATTTTTAGCCTTTTGTGAGCTGGTTGTTAAAAACATCCATTATTAAAATTTAAATTACATAAAGATACAGTTAAATACATTAAAACAAAAACAAAGGCAATTGTTCAAAGCTCACCACTTTCTAATTAGTTTTCTACATGCTCTTATTATCTAGGACCTCAAGGTCATTGGGATCTATTATAACTGTATAATAGCACAGGGGCCGAGGGCAGGCTGCCTCAAAATGTGACACATTGGCATATTGATTATTTTAAATAAAAGTGATTTAAGAGACTGCCTATGTAAGAACATTCAGACCCTCCTTTGTCCCCCTGAGAGCAGGAAATATATCTCCCACGTGAAAGGTGCCCCCTTACCAGGAGGTAAAGAGACATTCTTATCACCAGAAATAGGAGATTTAGAGCCTAGAAGCCTGTATAAACAATCTTTGTTTCTTTCTACTAATGTACTACCCCCACTCAAATCCTGTTTAGAATCCCTTCCTCATTGCAGTTCTCAAAGTTAAGTTCTCTCTGTCCTGTCAATTCCTCAAGTTCATTCTATCTTTTTCTAAAAAGTATACAAACTTCCTGCCTTGGTCTTTTTTTTTTTTTTTTTTTTTTTTTTTTTTTTGTTTTTTTCTCTATCTGTGANCTGAGATCAAGAGTTGAACACTTAACCGATGAGCCACTCAGGCACCCCTGCCTCAGTCACTTCTCTCAATTTCCTTATTGGAATTCCAAGCACATAATAAAACTTTAGGTTTTTCTCCTGGTAATCTATCTCATGTCCATGGAATTCTAGTCCAGCTGGAAGAGCTTGAAGGGTAGGGGTAAGATGTTACCTTCCCTCAGAAGACATCCTATAAGATGGTACTGTTACAACATACTTCTTCCCAGCTTCGCATTCACCAATGTCTCATGGTTAGCTTGAAATCGGGGGTGGGGGGAGTATTTATACCAGGAAAGTCAATAACTGCAACAAATCAGAAACTTTTTCCCTCAGTGATTTGACAATGGGTTCCACACCTAATCTGTTTAATAAGTGGAGAGCCAGCTGTTAAACATTTTCAAGCATAGCCTTCGTTTCAAACTTTGGCTTGTGTCAAGTCTGCCAATATCCTATTGGCCAAAGTCAAGCCGTGGGGGAAATGAGCTCTACCTTTGGTGACAGTGACTACAAAATGATATGGCTAAGGTGCATCCGGACGGGAGGATGACTTGTCAGAGGTAATGATTCAATCTACCACCGCTGGGAAAGGGTACAAAAGGCACATAAGTGGCAAGTCAGTGTGTCCATTTTTGGGTGAATGGGGATGAGTGCATATAACTCTGATTTTCCTCATTATTTCTAACATTTCCCAGGGGAAAATTAATATTGAAAAGCCATCATTTGAATTACAAACTAGATTTTTATCCACTTGTACTTATAAAATGCTCTTTCATTATGATGGTGCACAAACCTAAATAAGCTGGCAAGAGTTGCTCGTTTATGATGCGTAAACTCTAATAAGCATACTTCCTAGTAACGTTGTATTCCATTCTAAGTCTGTCAGAGTCCCATCCCAAACATCATTCTTTCAAGATACTGCAAAGCTGACATGGCCTATGAGAAAAAGCCTCCAAGCCTCACTCTAAGAATGTTAATAATCTTGCTTTCCTTACACGCAGATTCATCTGTTCATTGGAAATCGCATTCCCAGCTGCACGGAGAACATTTTCTGAACAAAGGGAGGAGGACATCTTAAAGATTGCAGTGGAAGTCAAGGCAAACCATAATTTACATTTCAGAATAAGAATGCTCCCGGGAAGCCTTCTTCTTCTCCTGCTGCCTAGAACTTTGATTGGCATTTCAATAGGGCTCCACCAAATTGGAGGTTGGTCCCAGGAAACCCGTCCTCATGGTTACCGAGGACTGTAATTCCAGGCGTCTGATCTGAGAAAATAATGTCTATGAGAACAGGACATTTAAAAAGTCAAGGCAACTGTGAAAGCCAATGAGAACCAAGCCAAGGAAGACAGCAAGGACAGGAGTACTGAGCATTTGTAGATGATTCCTTATGAGATGGGATGTTTTTCTAATTCCGGTTAATCCTGCTTGTGTGGTTGCCGATGGAATGGCAGAAAGCAAATATATTTTGTTGATTTTCCGCCCCCACTCCAAACCCATCTCCTCGGAAGAGAATTATCTGCTGTAGTCTCTTTTTAGATACAAAGCGTTATAAAAATCGTAGGTTTGAGGATACAAAGTTGCTAGAATGTCTTGGATAAAAATTTGATTTGGGATGTTAAAATTTACAATCTGGTCTCTTCAGCTTTGAAACATCATTTAAAAAAAGAAAGAAATTGAAGTACCTCAGGGTCATTCTCAACTTCTCCTTCTGTAAATAGGCACAAAGTTCTAGATCAACCCTTCAATTCTCCAGAGCTTCATGCTAATCACACATTACCTGCTGGACTAGCTGTGACCTCAAGGTAAATTCCATCAGGGACAGAGCTCCCCTCCCTGTCTCCCTCCCTTACTCATTCCCTCACCTCTTTCTCTCATTTTTCCTTCCTCCTTTCCTTTTCTTTGGTCTTTGATCATTTTTATGAAGATAAAGTAAAATGTGGTTTTATAAATATGAATAAAAATAAGAACATACAAGAACATGCTTGCTGACATGCAGAAATCTAGTTTGTGGGATGAGAAAAAGAAATCTAACAGTGTTTTCCCAAATATGAACACACCAATTTATTAAAGGGCCTGTTTTGACCCTAATGATTTAAAGTATGAAATTTATTGTAAAGATCATTTCCAGTTAGTTATTCATGGGTTTTTCTCCATTGAGTCTGGCATGGACTTATCTACTCTCATGTTAATCTTATGTGGACTGATTATTATAGCTTTAGAGTATTTTTTCTGCACACTTACAAAGATCCCTGGATAATTTCCGAAACATTTTCTTGACTTGTCCTTCACTTTCTTTTTTCCTGGTGGGACTGGATAAATGTTTAAATATCCTGGCCAAGAGGCTTTAAAAATTCTTTTGAGATTTCAATCATGATGAATTTGGCAGGGATTGACATTTTAATACTTTCGCATTTTACCATTCCATAATGTGTATGTCACATTTCATTTCAATTTTATGTTATGCTTATTTAAAGCTTCCTTGTTGTTTTTTTCTTTGTGGCCTTCATCAAAATTTGGAGTTTTCCTCTTCTTCATAGGGTACACCATAGCTTTCCAAATGAGGACTTTTGGAAATCACCAATTGTATTCTTGCCATCAATTGAGGTGACATATTTCCACTCTTCCCACAAATACTTCCCTTGGCTATTGTAGGGAATTACGTTAGGCATGAGGTTTGACTCAGAAGTTTTGCTAACATTATTAGGAAAGAGAAATTCTCTTTCACCTGCAGTTGCTAAACTAACAGGATGTAGATCTGGAAATGCTCACTGTTGTTTTCTCCAACAAGCACAACATCAACATTTGAAGGAGGCCACACGTTATAAACCAGAACCCAATTGTGAAGAGACAGCTGTGAGGACACGACTAGAAGAACGTGGATTCATTTATTCATGTCCCAACGAAATCTACTCAGTGGACACCTGAGTACGTTGGTACTAAACCCCCTCACCTCTTTTTTCTTTTTTTTTACATTTATTCATTTTTGAGAGAGAGATAGAGTGCAAGTGGGGGAGGGACAGAGTGAGAAGGAGACACAGAATCCAAAGCAGGCTCCAGGCTTTGAGCTGTCAGCACAGAGCCAGACATGGGAATCGAACCCATGAGCGGTGAGATCATGACCTGAGCCGAAGTTGGACATTTAACCACCTGAGCCACCCAGGCGCCACCCCCCCTTTTTTTTTTTTATCAACTAAGTTTCTATTACTTGCTGCTAAAAGAAACATACATAGAGTGTTTACGTTCTATTTTTTGATTTTGTAAAATTACTATTGTAAAGATAAATCTTATCTTTATAGGAGGGTAGAAACAGACACATACTTTCCCCCTCATGAAAATGAATGCAGTTCAAATGTTATATTTTTTTTCCTGATTACTTCTGGCTACATTTTGTGTTACCAGGGCTGGCAATTTAAAAGTTCAGCAAGCTCTGCTTCTGCGAGCTCTACTTTTTGTGTCTGTGTTCATTTTTGCATCATGGTCAAGAGAAGGATATGTATGATTTCTGCTTTTTTTGTAACTTGTGAAGTTTTGCTTTGCAGCTTCCTATCAATCACGTCGTATCATATCCCATGTACTTGACTTCTCGAGCATATTGGTCAGAATTAGCGTTCTGTATTTACTAGATTCAAAGATTCCTTCCTTCCTTCATCCTTCATTTAGTCCTACTGCACCTTTGAAACAGGACTTATTAGGGTTTTTTTAATATTTTATTTATTTTTGAGAGAGAGAGACAGCATGAGCAGGGGAGGGTCAGAGAGAGATGGAGACACAGAATCCGAAGACAGGCTCCAGATACTGAGCTGTCAGCACAGAGCCCAACATGGGGCTCAAACCCATGAACCGTGAGATCATGACCTGAGCCGAAGTCTGATGGTTAACTGACTGAGCCAGCCAGGTGCCCCAGGACTTATTAGTTTTAGTGTTCACATTTTCTCTATCTTTATGCTTTCTCTTCTTTCTTTTCTGATCTGCCAACTCCTAAGAGAAGGGTGTGGAACTGCTCTATTATTATCAAAGTGTTTGCCTTATTACTGTAAATGACATGTTCCTGGGAACCTAAATATTGAAGAGGAACTATTTCTCTTCAGATCCTCTATCCTACTGGCCTCACGTCAGTTTTGGCTAATGTGAATGCTGCTTCACAGGTCTTTTTTAATGTTATTTTTAAAACATATGTATTTATTGGGGCACCTGGGTGGCTCAGTCGGTTAAGTGTCTGACTTGGGCTAAGGTCATGATCTCGCAGTCAGTGAGTTCGAGCCCATGTCCGGATCTGTGCTGACAGCTCGGAGCCTGGAGCTGCTTCGGATTCTGTGTCTTCTTCTCTCTGCCCCTCCCCTGCTCATGCTCTGTTCTCTCAGTCAAAAATGAATAAACATTAATTTTTTTTTTTACTTTTTATTTATCGAGGGAGTGGGGAAGGGCAGAGAGAGAGGGAGAGAGAGAATCCCAAGCAGGTCCTGCACTGTCAGCGCTCTGCTCTGGGCTTGATCCCAGGTACTATGAGATCATGACCTGAGGCGAGATCAAGAGTCAGATGCTTAAATGACTGAGCCACCTAGATGCCCCAATACTGCTTTACCTTTTTGTTTAGCATTTCCTTGGTATAACTTGTGTGTGTGCGTGTATATGTGCACGCACGCGCGTACGTGTGTGTGTTTTGGGTTATAAAATCATGCATGAGTAAAATATCCATTTAACATGCAAGATAGACCAATGAGTTTTAATGTAACAGTATGAAAACTTTCATTGATATGGTTTCAGATTCTACATTCTAAATAACATTTACAAATGAGCACTTGTGAAGAGTAGGCGTAGTTTTAGAGAGGAATATCCATATTTATCTGAAAAGGCTCTGAAAATCACCCTCCCTTTTCCAACTGCATATATGCGTGAGGCCAGTTTTTTTTTTCACTTACTTCAACTAACACAAAAGGGCACAAAACATTTCATGCAGAAGCAGTATGAGAAACGAGTTGTCGTCCAAGAAGTCAGAAATTAGAGACGTTTGCAAGAGGTAAAACTCCGCTTTCTCCCCACGAAATTCATTTTCGCTTGGGGAAATACAGTTACTTTTAATGTGTCATTTCTGTGAACATGTCATGGATGTATTAATGTCATGTCGGCTTAGCCAATTAATATTTTCAAAACTTTTTTAGCTCTAATCGTGAATCCATTAAATCGTGATAGCCGTAGCCCACGTGAACAAAAGCGGTAGAAGGTACGCGGTGAGTTATTCCCAAGTTGGTCACATCCTATTCCCAGTTTCTATCTTCTCTAGACTGGAAGTACCAACATGGCTACTGTCTCCTTTTCTACCTTTTTTCACAGAAGTTCTCTTCTCAGTTTGCTTGGGGATGTTGTTTCCTCAGTCATTGGGTCCCATCAAAGTTTCATTACTAAGAGAGTCTTCAGAAACGTTGCTGTGCTTTAATGGATATGGGATAAGGAGGCAGAAGATCTTCCTAGTCCCATATTGGATCCTAAGCCACTATTTCGAAATATATCAGCATAAAATATATTAGTGATTCTAGTAAAGATAGTATGAAGGGGACACTTTCCTTTGGGTGAGCGTTGCTCTGATCAGAGCAGGTATTCGGCTCATATGTACCAGGATAGCCACACCAGCTGTGTATGGTTAGCATCTATTTCTATTGACTCCCGCCCATACTACACTTGTTAGTTAATAATATGAATATTATATTGAGCTGTGAGTCTTGCAAGGTATAAAAAGAACAATCTGACAGCCTGGAAACACTGATAAAGGAAATAACATTTTGGAAGCCCTTCCTTTTACAATTTTTTTTTTCAATTGGTAGAGTTGCCAACCTCTTGTTTCTCTGCCTCTTTGCTACAGGCATCTATCAAGGGATCCAAAGATGATATGCCTGTGCATTTGGTAGAAAGCAAGATGTAAGGTAAACCTCCTCAACCAAACTTTTCTTTTTTTTTTGGAAGATGGTCAAGGTCTGCTGCCCATCCTCTCACACATCTACAGCAGACTGCCCAGAGCGAAGTCTGAGTGTAGCCTCAAGGAGTTAGACACAAAAAGGAGACAAAAATAAATGGGAGTTCACGTGTCAGTAGGGTGGGATCCTAGGCAATGAAAGGGAAACCCTGGAAATATCATTTTGTCTGTAAGAATGAAAGCTTGAGATCTTTGGGACACTGGCGTGGTTCAAAGGATCTTCCAATTGCAGGCTTGGAGATGTCCTCAAAGTGCTTCTCCACAGCTGCCTCTTCATGGACCTTTCAGAGGCTCAGCCGCGCTCCGTAACGGTGTTTAAAGGTTATACTCCCATGTAAGGATTCCCCCCACCAGCCCCGCTTCATCGACCGAGACACTCAGAGGCCCTCCTGTAGCTTTTCATACCTGCTTCTGGCTCCATCCTCACTGGGCGGCCAGATCAAATTCTTTTGTTCCACCGGTTTTTCTCAGCTTCCTTGGTCTTTTGGGTTGTTCTCAACCAAACTTCCTCCAGTTGCTGTCACTCTTCCCACAAGCCCTCACGATGGAAACAAGCTGAGAAGCAGGGTCCTGTCTAGGAAGTCAGCATTGCCCAGGAAGGGTAATCAACCCTCTTTTGTCTGCTTCCAATTCATTCTTGTTTAAATTTAGAACCTATTTTCCGACGGATCTAATGCAATGGCCATTTCAGGAATGAAGAAATCCAGCCTGACAGGAGCTCAAAATGACTCCCAAGTGATAATTCTCAAAGGCTTCATCTAGGAGCCAAACCCGTTTTTGACCCGTCTGCAAATTCCTCGTTGCCCGTTCCTGGCCACATTACCTGGTGTGGGTTAATTAGCCTCTCTTTTTTCTGTAACGTCCATCCTGTACTTCCGGTTGGTGGGGGCACCTGTTTGGGGCTTGAAAGCTTTAGGTGTTACTGAGTGTGCTTAGTTCTATTTATAAACAAAACAAGCCAAATGCTTTGGTTTCAGCTACAGATCACTGGGAAGAAAGCAAAACTGTTCTTAATCATTTAGCATTTCTTCCCTCTTCTTCATGTTCTCTCTGTATTACTTTTTCATCTTCGCTTTAAAAATGCTTTTTGGAAGTACCACTGAGGATGGATGGGGGAGGGAGAAAAAGATGAGACCTACCCTGGCATGCTTTGCAAGTCAAGTGTAAAACAAAAGAGGAAAATGAAAAGGAAGAGAACGTTTTCATGGTGTGATTTTTTTTTTTGCTTTAATCAAAATGTTAGTAGGACAAAATTAATACAGTTTGCAAGTTGACAATGAGAATGCAAAAGAAGGAGTATGGTTGGTTTTTATCTGTCCTGCAGAAGCAGCTCCGGAAAATGGGCTCAACCTGCAGCAGAAAGGACTGGAGCACGATTCAGTCAGGAGGGAGCGGCTGGGGTTGCTGGGCATGCTGCTCCAGGACCAGGGAACTTGACTTAAACAATCTTCAGCTGAGGCTCTTTAATGGGTATGAGCCTCTCATGGGTGTGAACTTGGATGACTTCTGCAGCCACTTGCAAAATAAGGATCATGGCTAATCACCAAGCCGAATTCAAATTCTGCCTCTCTTCATTTTTTTTTTTAAATTTATGTTTTATTTATTTCTAGGAGAGAGAGAGACAGCGTGAGCAGAGGAGGGTCAGAGAGAGAGCGAGTCACAGACTGAAACAGGCTCCAGGCTCTGAGCTGGCAGTCAGCACAGAGCCCGACGCGGGGCTCGAACCCACGAACCACGAGATCATGATCTAAGCGAAAGTCGGACGCTTAACCGACTAAGCCACCCAGGCGCCCCGCCTCTCTTCATTTTGATCAGTGTGATTTGGGGCAACTAAATTCAAATCTGAAGCTCTTCCTTTATTTGCTGCCTAAGAGTGATTTAATGCCTTGAAATGACCATGCTTCCTCTCTAGAATGGGTTACACATGGATGGGACCCAGCGTCAAAGAAGAGGAGAAATGCCTTGTTCAAAAATTATTGGGGGCGCCTTGGTGGCTCAGCTGGTTAAGTGGCCGACTTCAGCTCCGGTCATGATCTCACAGCTTGTGGGTTCCAGCCCCGCATCGGGCTCTGTGCTGACAGCTCAGAGCCTGGAGCCTGCTTCAGGTTGTGTCTCCGTCTCTCTCTGCCCCTCCCCCACTCATGCTCTGTCTCTCAAAACTGAATAAACCGTTAAAAATTTATTGAAAATGTCTAGACAATTAAACCAGAACATTAAAGCAAGCATGGGGCTCTTCTTAATGCAGAGTCCTAAGGTCATGTGACCGGAAGTCTGCTCTGTACTTCCCTATCTCCTACATAATCATCCCTGAGCCCCTGGGGAATGGTCTGGCTCAAGAAAACTCAGGTTAAGCAAACATAAGTTGGTGTGTGACCCTCTGCCAAGGGCCCCGGGGGCCTCACGTTGCTGTGGATGGACCTGCTGTGAGCAGGTAAAGTGATGGTTTAAAACACATATTGTGTTAGGGATGTGTTCAAATAGATCTAAAATCTTTCAGCTCGATTTTTTTTCCCCAAGTTGAACCTCAAGCTTATGAAGGTTAAATGAGATCACCAGTGTAGGCTCCATGGCCCATCGTAGAAACCAATCGATATTTCCCCCTATTTGTTCCTGGAATCCCCTGGACGAGAATCGGAAGGTTGCTTCTTATAGTGCAGGCCCTCAGTTTCCCCAATAGAGCAAAGTTCTGTAGTTGCAACGTGGGAACCTGCATTGGTACCAATGTCCACAGAGACTCTCCACCAAATGCCACCAAAGCTTTCAAATGACCGCAGTAAACCCAATACCCATCAACACCCTCCCCATTTAAAAGATAATCTTAATACCTAATTCCTGCTTGACTGAATGACGCCTAGCTATTACCAAAAATATGTGAACCTCAACAACGACAACTTTTATTTCCTATGGCGATGATTATTGCAACAATTCTAACAACATAAGCAATGGCACATGGGCATTTTCTATGTGTCAAGTGCTTATTAGGCATCTCATTTAGTCCCATAAGGACTTCTGAGGTGAAGAGTGCCATCCCATGTTTAGGGTATATTTGATATTTGATAGATACTTGGAGATATTAAAAGACTTGGAGCTAGCAAGCGGCAGTGTTGTGATACAAGCCTGCTTTTCTGTGGGCCCAACATCCACGACGTACCTTTACAAGAGATTACCTTTCTAAGCAGGAAAATAATTACAAATGCGGGTAAATTGTCCCCATAAACTTATTTTCGTTTATTGGGATGCAGGCACATTGGCTTTCCTTGCAGTACATTTGGAGTTGGGAGAGAGAACCCTCTGGAGAGCTAAAGGGTCTCTTGCTTGGCGAGAGGTCCTCAAAGGAAGAGCATGATTGAGCCGCACTGTTTTCCTTTGTTCGATGCTAACCTCACCATGTCTAGTGACATGTCCGTCACTACATTTTTTAGTTAATAAATCTGGCTAAAAATTCTCCACAGGTGACAGATGCAAGAGACAAAGAGATGCATTTTAAAAACTCGGCCTGGAGGTATGAGAGATAAAGCTGCACAAGGCAGCTAAGAAGTAAAACACTGAAGAAAGCTTGTATTCTATTAGTTTCTCTCTTTACTGGATGAGCTGTGTGTAGAGAGGTGGATGAGCTGAGTTTTCAAAATTCTTAAATTTTATTTGTGTTATGTTTTTATTTTAATTCCAGTTAGTTAACATAGAGGGTTATAGTAGTTTCAGGGGTAAGATATAGTGATTCACCACTTCCATATAACACCCTATGCTCATCTCAAGTGCATTCCTTAATTCCCATCACCTATTTAACCAATCCCCACCCACTTCCTGTCTAGCAACCACCAGTTTGTTCTGTAGAGTTGAGAGTATTATTTCTTGATTTGTTTCTTCTTCTCTCTCTCTTTTTCCCCTTTGTTTGTTTGTTTTGTTTCCTAAACTCCACATATAAGTGACATCATATGGTATTTTTCTTTCTCTGACTTAGTTTTGCTTAGCCATAATACTCTCTAGTTCCGTCTGCTTCATTACAAATAACAATTTCACTCATTTATGGCTGAGTAAACATTCCATTGTGTATATATGCCACATCTTCTTTATCCATTCATCAATCAATGGACATTTGAGCCCTTTCCATAATTTGGCTATTTTTGATAATGCTGCTATAAACATCAGGGTGCGTGTATCCCCTTGAATCAGTATTTTTGTGTTTTTTGGATAAATACCTAGTAGTGCAATTGCTGAGCTGTAAAGTAGTTCTATTTTTTAACTTTTTGAGGAACTTCCATACTCTTTTCCAGAGGAGCTGCACCAGTTAGGGGTCCCACCAACAGTGTGAGAGGGCTCCCCTTTCTCCGCATCCATGCCAACATACGTTTTTCTTGTATCGTTAATTGTAGCCACTCTAGAGGTGTGAGGTGATTGTGGTTTTGATTTTCCTTTCCCTGATGAAAAGTCGTGATGAACATCTTGTCATGTCCCTGTTGGCTATCTGGGTGTCTTCTTTGGAGAGGTTCCTGTTCATGTCTTCTGCCCATTTTTTAGCTGGATTATTTGTTTTCTGGGTGTTGGGTTTTATAAATTCTTCATATATTTTGGATAGTAACCCTTTATCAAACATGCCATTTGCAAATATTGACTCCCATTCTTTAGGTTGACTTTTAGTTTTACTGATTGTCTCCTTTGCTCCTCTGAAGCCTTTTATTTTGATGTAGTCCTGATTGTTTATTTTTGCTCAAATGAGCTAATTTTTAACCTTTCCGTTTCATATATATGGAGCACGAGGAAGGAAGGAAGAGACTTTCTACAGCTCAGTTGTCTTTTTATTTTAACTTTCATTCCTTAGCCTTCATCGTGTGCCACAAGGGGAGACAGAATTATGGAAATTTGATACTAATAACATGGATTAAACTCCAGAGTTCTAATTTACTCCTGCTTAATCAATTTGGGTTAGTAAGAATTGCTCAGGCTGCCTATTCATATGCCTCATAATTAGTATGCCTCACAAAATTTGATAGACATTAGCAAAGAACTATAACCCCTAGCAAGATTTAAAAGCATAAACACCCGTGTTTAAAGTAAATACCTGTTCTTACAATTCAGTATAAATCAGAGTTACATAACTGGCCACAGTAAATTTACTTTGAACTTTTCTTAATTAAAGAAATTTGTGAGTGTTGTTCTCTTTACCATGTCTCCAATCTGGATTTTCTTCTTCTACCACAGGCCGTAGGATCAGTGGTGTGGTGGTAGATGTTTAACAGCCAGCTCATCAGAGGCAGAAAAAAAAATATTTGTCACATTTGCTGATTTCCGTGCCATGAAACCTCCCACATGGCTGACTTTAGCTATGCACATGAAATAACTAAGCAGCAGATAGGACAAAATGCAAATAATCAACTCTTACAAACTACAATGACCTGACTCCTACACACAACTGTCCATGAATTATTATTTTTTTTTACAAATAGTTTATTGTCAAATTAGTTTCCACATAATACCANATGTCATGTGCAACTATCTTTTCCCATTCCGTTGGTTGCCTATGTCCATAATTATTTTTGAACTAATAAGGACTTTATTTGTACCTATAGTTTCCCATAGATTTAGCTGATGTTCTTTCATTTTTGCTTATCTTCTAAATATGAAAATACTAGAATATATTGTGTTTATTTATCAATTTTCTTATTGATATTTGGTGTCCCTGTGGTTTTGCTAATAATAGCCAATACTTCCATAGCATTTACTTTGTACTGGGTATAGTTCTGTTTTACATTATTCTTTTTATTCTTTCAACAATTCTAGGAGGTATTTCACTAATGAGTATCATCCTGTTTGTAGGTTTTTCATAGATGCATTTTGTCATCACAAGGAATTTCCTTTCTGTATCTAACAAGCTCAGAATTTTTTTTTTTTTTACCATGAATAGATTTAAAATTTTGTGATGCTGTATCTTTTTTGAGATGATCATATATTTTTCTCCTTTATTTTATATACATAGTGAATTGCCATAATCATTAAAATAATCTTGGATTCCTGACATAAATTTGACCTGACCTTGATGACTTTTCCTGTTTACATATTGCTGAAATAACCTACCATATTTGTCAAAGATTTTTATATCTGTGGTCCAAAGGGGATAATGAACTATAGTTTTCAACTCCTTTAATGTATTTTTCTGGATTTTGTATCAAAGTAATGCTGGTCTTATGTGTTTAAAAGTGTTTTTCTAATTTCTATCAGAGTTGGTATAGGGTTGATGTTCTTACTATTCTTTCTGTTAAGTATTTGATTTAATTTACCTCTGAAGTAATCTCGGTTTAGGTTTCTTTGGGGAAATTTAACTACCAGTTTACAAGATTTAATAAATATAGAGTAACTCAGACATTCTATTTTTGTATCAGTTTTGGTAATTTGTGTCTTTGAAGAAATTCACCCATTGCAAGTAAATTGTAGGATTTCTTGGCATAGGATTGTTTCCAATATTCTTGTATTATCCATGTAATTCTCATGGGAATTGAAAATAACTCCATTTTTATTCCTGATATTGTTGATTTTTGAATTATATTTTTGCTGATTATGCAACTCTAGACTGGTAGTATTTTTACTTGCAGTATTTCTAAAATGTCAATTCACTGACTCTAGTTTCCAATGTTTCTGATAGAAAGTCAGCTATTGCTTTTGATTATACTGCTGTATTTCAGCTGTTTCAAATTTAATTTTTTTTTAATTTTAAATAAGTCTTCTTATCATAGACTATAATGTTACATAGTAAAAACACTAGAATAGGGCATGCCTGGGTGGCTCAGTCAGTTAAACGTCCAACTCTTGGTTTCGGCTCAGGTAGTGAGCCTATGAAAGGCTTTGTGTAGAGTGTGGAGCCTGCTTAAGATTCTCTCTCTCTCCCTCTGCCACACTACCCTTCTGACTCTCACTATCTCTCTGTCTCTCTTTCTAAAAGATAAAATAAAAGATAAAATAGAAAGCACTAGAATCAACAATGAGCTGTTATTACTAGTAACAGAGTTCAATAAGTTTTCCAGATATATGATCAGCTTAAAAACAAAACAAAACAAAACAAAACAATAGATGGGGCACCTGGGTGGCTCAGTTGGTTAAGCATCTGACTTCAGCTCAGGTCATGATCTCACTGTTTGGGAGTTTAAGCCCTGTGTTGGGCACTATGCTGACAGCTAGGAGCATAGAGCCTGCTTCTAATTCTGTGCCTCCCTGTCTTTCTGTCCCTCCCCTAATTACTCTCTCTCTCTCAAAACTAAAGAAACATTTTAAACAACTTAAAAATAAACAATAGATAATTGGACATCCATTGGCCAAAAATTCCCCCAAAACAAAACAACAAGCCAACAAAAACTTGATCTAAACCTCATACCTTCCGTAAAAATTAACTCAAGATAAATCATGGACTTAAATGTAAATTATAAATATTGTAGAGGAGATTATAGGAAACAATATTCAAGCGCTTAGAACTAGGCACAGTGTTTTTAGATTTGACACCAAACGCATAATCCATAAAAAAAAACCTAACAAATTGTACTTCATCAAAATTTAAAACTTTTGCTCTGTGAGTGACTCTGCTATAAGGATGAAAAGACAAATAGCAGAGTGGGAGGAAATATCTCTGAGTCACATACCCAGCAGAGATGTAATATCTAGAATGTATTAAATTCTCCAAACCCAACATTAAGAAGACAAGTAATTTACTTGCAAAATAGGCAAAAAACCACAACCAGTCATTTCAGCAAGGAGGATATACATATGCCAAATAAACAAGTGAAAAGCATTCAACATCATTAGCCATTAGATACATTAAAGTTAAAACCACCGTGAGATATCACTACACATCTCAGCATGGCTAAAATTTAAAAAAAGTGATAATACCAAAAGCTGACAAGGATGTGGAGAAATGCATCACTCATCCATTGCAGGGGAGAATATAAAACTGTGTAGCCATGCTCAACACTCGGGGGCAATTATTTTCAAAACTAAAAATAGATTACTATAAGATCCACTAGTTGTACTCTTGGGCATTTATTCCATAGAAATGAAATCTTATTTTCATACAGGACCTTGTACATAAATGTTTATTGTAGCATAAGAGCTACAGACTGGAAACTACCTAAAAGTTAAAAAAAAAAAAAAAAAACCTCAATAAAAACTTGGTTACTTTTCAGAATTTCATTTTATCTTTGTTTTTCAGTGGTTTAATTAGGATGCTCTAGGTAAAATTTTCTTCTAATTTATTTTGGTTGGGCTCACTATGCTGCTTATATACGTGGGCCAATGTTCTACACCCGTTTTGGAAAGTCTCGGCATTTGTGTTCTTAATAATGTTTCTGCTTCATTTTCTCTCCTGTATTCTGGCAATTCAGTTAGTCATGCATTAAACCATTTGAAATAATTCTGTCATGTTCTTTTCTTCTTAATTAATTAATTAATTAATTGGGGGTGCTGAGTGGCTCAGTCGGTTGTGTCAGACTTGGTTTCAGCTCAGGTCATGATCTCACAGTTCATGAGTTTGAGCCCTTCATCAGGCTCTACGCTGACATTGTGGCACCTGCTTGGAATTCTCTCTGTGTCAAAATAAATAAACTTAAAAAAAAAAAAAACTGGTGATTTCCCAAACTGTCTTCAGTTTGAATAGTTTATTGTGGACTTTTATTTTATTTTATTGTTGAGTTTTCCAGACCTATCTTATTGCTTCCGTTTTGTACCTCCAATAAATTCTTAATACCACCTATTAATTTTTCAGCTCTAGAATTTCTACACATTTATTTACTTATTTTTAATGAATAGATTTTAGTTTGGGTAGTGAGTTTTAGATTTACATGGAACTTGGACAAAGAGTAAACCAGGTTTTTATACGCCCTATATACCTGCTCCCCAGTTTCCCCCTTAACTAACATTCACATGGTCATTTGTTATAACTGATGAACCAATATTTATACATTAGTAACTTAAATTCTACAGCTGATATCCGAGTTTACTCCTTGTGATATATATTCTATGGACTAACAAATGTAAAATGATATGCGTCAGTCATTACAGTAGCATATAGAATAGTTTCACTGCACTAAAAATTCCCTGTGCTCACCTATTTATCCCCTTTTCCCTTCCGCAGAAACTCTGGCAACCGCCAATCTTCTTATGTCTCTATAGCCTTCAAACGTCATATAGCTAAAATCATGTGGTATGCAGCCTTTCACATCAGCTTCTTTCACTTAGCAATACGCCTTTGAACTTCTCGCATGCCTTTTCAGGGAATGATAGCTCATGTTATCTTATTGTGAAACAATATCTCACTGTATGGACATATTACAACTCATTTCTCCATTCTTCTATTTTACTGAAAAGCATCTCGGTTTCTTCCAATATTTATCACTTATAAATAAATCTACTCATCTGAAAACAAAACAAATAAACAAACACAAAGTAGAATAGGACCTATAAATACAGAGAACAGACTGACGGTTGCCAGAGAGGAGGGGTTGGGGGAGGGGCAGAATGGGCGAAGGGAAGTGGGAGACACAGGCGTCCAGTCTGGGAACGAATAAGCCATGAAAATAAAAGGTGCCACATACGGAATTCAGTCAATGATGGTGCAATAGCTTTGAATGGTAACAGACAGCAGCTGCGTGTGTGGTGAGCACAGTATAACGTACAGAGAAGAGGAATCACTGTGTCATACCTGAAACTCATGTAACATCATGTGTCATCTATACTCAAATAAAAAAATTAAAATCAATCAATCAATCAATCTATAAATGTTCCTGTGCAGGTACTTGTGTGAATGCCAGTTTTCCGCTAACTTAAGTAAATACCAGCGAGCAGGATTGCTGCGTCATATGGTAAAGGTGCGCTTAGAAAATTAGCACACCAACAGTCTTCCGAAGAGCCATGCCGAATTGCATCCCCGCTTTCAACCAGAGTTACTGTTGTTCTTTGTCTTGGCTACTGTTTGCTATTGCCAGCGTTTTGGATTTTGGCCATTCTAATAGGTGTGTATATCTCATTGTTTTATCAATTTGCAATTCCTTGGTAACATATGATATGAAGCACTTTTTCATATGCTTATTTTCCATCTGCATATCTTATTGGGAGATGTGTCTGTTAAAGGTCTTTGGCCCATGTTTTAATCCAGTGGCTTGTTTTCTTATTGTCGAAGTTTGAAAAGTGCGTGCATATGTTGGATACCCGTCCGTCATCAGGTACGTATTCTGCAAATATTTTCTCCCAGCCAGTGGCTTGTCCTTTTATTTTCTTAACAGTATCTGTTGAAGAGCAGATGCTTTTCATTTCAACGCAGTCCAATTTATCACTTTTGGTGTCATATCTCAGACGTTACTGCCAAACCTGAGTTCATCTAGATTTTCTCCTATATTAATTCCCAGAAGTTTTATAGTTTGCATTTTACATTTACATCGATGCTTCCTCTTGAGGCAACTTTCATGAAAAGCGTGAGGTCTGTACCTAGATTAATTTTCTTACATGCTTGGAAGTACAGTTGTTTCAAAACAATTTGTTTAAAAGACTATATCCTTTCTCTATTGAATTGCCCTTGCTCCTTTTACAAAAATCAGTTGATTATATTTGATCCATTTCTGGGTTCTGTTTTTAACTATCCATGTAATATTCCATATATATATATGGAATATTATATATATATAATAGCATATAATATATATAATACCATACATGAACTATATATATACATTTGTAATACATGTTTCTACACATTTGCTTTTCTGTTTCATTTTTCTCTGATGAAATTCTCCATCATCTAACCTACTTTTCCTCCCCATTTTTTCCTATAATTTCTTTACCAGATTTATAATACTTATTTTCAATGCATTGTTTTGAAATTTTAAGATCAGAATCTCTACAGGTCTGCTTTTACTGTATATTTTTACCTTTACTTATGTGTCATATTTTCAAAACTTTTGTATCTTTCATACATTTTTGCTGGATTCTGGACACTAGATTTAAGCAAGAACAATAGAGACTGGAGTTAATACTATTTTTCACCAAGGAGGGCATGCGAATTGTGCTTTAGTCTTTAAAATCTAACTCATATTTAGTTTTTAAAACCTTCATGGTGAATCTTTTTGTTTTCAGGACTCTTCCTCTTAAATTTTTTTGGAATATAAATAGTACATGGCTATGAGAGAGTTCCTTCTTTTTTTAAAAAAAAGTTTATTTATTTTGAGAAAGAAAGCATGAGTGGGGGGAGGGGCAGGGAGAGAGGGAGAGAGAGAATCCCAAGCTGGCTCCATGCTCTCAGCACAGAGCCCAGTGCGCGGCTCTATCCCACAGACTGGGAGATGATGACCTGAGCCGAAATCAAGAGTCGGCTGCTTTACCAAATGAGCCACCAGGCTCCCCATGCAATTTCCTTCTTCTTGTAGCATGTGCTCACCTCCCCACCATCTCTCCTGCAATGCCAGATCTATATTTGGGGGGCTTCCAGATTCCTCTTATTGTACATGTCCATTACAGCTCTGAAGCTTTCTTCTCACCCTAGCAGTGTCCTGGGAGACATGACTTATAATCACAGTGCTTTAGCCACTTAAATATCTATTAACTCATTTAATATTAATGGTTAACACTGGATGAGAGGTACTATTCTATGCCCACTTAGGAAATGAGAAAACTGAGGCAAAGAGCTGTTTAAAAAGAAACAACCTTTGAGATACCACCTCACACAAGTCAGAGTGGCTAAAATGAGCAAATCAGAGAACTCTAAATGCTGGCAAGGATGTGGAGAAACGGGCACCCTCCTACACTGCTGGTGGGAATGTAAACTGGTACAGCCCCTCTGGAAAACAGTGTGGAGGTTCCTAAGGAAACTAACAATAGAACTCCCCTAGGACCCAGCAATAGCACTGCTAGGAATTTACCCAAGGGACACAGGAGTGCTGATGCATAGGGACACATGTACCCCAATGTTCATAGCAGCACTCTCAACAATAGCTGAAACATGGAAAGAGCCTAAGTGTCCATTAACGGACAAATGCATCAAGAAGATGTGGTTTATCTATACCATGGAATACTACATAGCAATGAGAAACAATGAAACCTGGCCATGTGTAGCAACATGGATGGACCTTGAGGGTGTTATGCTGAGCGAAATAAGTCAGGCAGAGAACGACAAATATCATATGTTTGCATGTATAGGAGGATTAGGGGGAACTTAACTGAGGAACAAGGGGGAGAAGAAGGGGGGAAATGGTGGGGGAAAGGGAGAGAAGCAAACCATGAGAGACTCTTGAATGTTGACAAAAACTGAGGACTGATGGATGTGGGGGGGAGGGGGGATGGGCATGGAAGAGGGCACTATTGGGGATGAGCACTGAGTGTTATGTGGAAACTAATTTGACAATAAACTATTTGTAAAGAAAAAGAAAAGAAAAGAAAAGAAAAAAAGAATAAAATAAATAAATAAAAGAGGAAGAGGGTCTTACACAAAAAAGAAAAAAGAAAAAAAAAGAAAGAAACAACCTTGCCCAAATCACTACAGTGTAGTTCATGTAACATTCAAATTCTGCAATCAGTGGAATGAGCTTGCTTCCAGAACTACCCCTAGCAAGTTGTTCTCTGTAGTACGGGCACTACGGTTATCAGTAAAAGGTATCTTATACATATCTCAATCTGCCTTTGCTCCTTTGAGACCCTCAGGTATAGATGTTTCTTTTCTAAACAACTGCTTGAATAAAGAAGTCCATGTCTGTTCCATTTCTGTGCTTTTCAGATTATACCAGGTATACTGGTCCACCTAGCATCAATTGATTGGCTTCCACTTTCTCCTGACTGTGCACTCTTCATGTATGTCTGCTTTCAGGTTCCAATTGGCTTTCAGCCCTCTGATCTTGGCCTTGTGCTTTGGACAGAGTGGGGATCTGGCTGTTCCTCATTCCATGG
Source organism: Crocuta crocuta (assembly GCF_008692635.1). Classification (NCBI taxonomy): domain Eukaryota; kingdom Metazoa; phylum Chordata; class Mammalia; order Carnivora; family Hyaenidae; genus Crocuta; species Crocuta crocuta. The sequence goes on from NW_027528417.1 coordinate 2,192,335, forward strand.
TCCATCTCATGGAGCCTCCATTTCTTGCTGCTCCCAGGCAGTGGAATGCCCTTTCCATGGCCCTGGTATCCCACATGGGCTTTGCCCCTTCCAGCATTTTTCGTTAGGAGGAATTTAGAAAAAACAGGAATACAACCATAATAGCTTAGATATATTCCTTATTAGACATTGGCAGTGAATCTCTTGCTGTTAAATATTATTCTGAGTGGAGACCCAACTATATCAGGTTATTCAAGTTTGTATTTTGTGTTTCCATACAAAACTATTCAGCTATGAACAGAGTTGGCATTCTAAAACTCAGAACTGGTTCCTGAGATATCTAGTTCAGGCTGAAATAATATTCCACGTGTCACTTCACACCAAGCAAAGAGCCGCACTCTTCACACAACAGGTGGATATTCCATCAACATTTATCTGTATGAATGTGAAAGACCATTCCTGTCATTTAGAGAACGAGTATTCACACTTGGAACTCTTCATTGTCATGACAAAGCTTAGAACAGAACGAAAAATATCACGCTCTCTGTTATTTTTCCAAGAGTGCCAGAATGAGTCTGACACCTCGTGTTCTGAGGAGCACATTTTCCCTACACTGAAAAATGACCACCGTTGGTGGCCATCAAAAATGACGTCTGTTCTCACTACAAAGCTGAGAACAAAGTCCACAGAGAGGCATCCTAATTTTCTAGCCAATGAGTATTTTGGTGCTTAAATAATCTAAATCCTATGAGCAACTACTTTAGTTGTAGAGAAAATATATTCGGAATGAAGTATCCATCCCAGCTAATGACTGCAGCAGCCCGCCCCTCACCTGTTCCTGTATTTAGTGAAGACCTGTCAGGCTGTCTTTTCTTTTGAAGTTGCACAGAGAGTCACATTAAGGGGGTGAATGCCTCCATTTCAGGTTCCATTTAGGCCACTCTATTAACTTTCTGTTAAAAGCTTTTTCTTTTTCATTTTTTTCTTCTTTCTTCCCCCCCCATTTGAACATCTTCTTGTAAAATCTCTGGCCGCCGGAAGAAAAATTCCTTTTAGAAAACTTTGACTGAAATACAGAAGCAGTTTTTAAGTTACGAGCCTTTGAAAATAAGTGTAGATTTTCCAGCTCTGAAAAAAAAAGAAAAAAGAAAAAAAATTCACTTCTATCTTTTATCTTGTAGAGTCTTCCCTCAAATCTAGTCTGTTAGAAAACTTCAAATCTGCATTTACTTTATTGTACCTACTTGAAGAGCAGTGCATAATATTTTTGGTGAAATGTAACTTATTACTTTTTTTAATTGAAATTCCTGAGCACTACAGCCCTGGGGTGATGCTATTCGCTGTTTTATCCTACACTTGCAGGACTAAAAATGGCAGAGTCGTTATCCTGAACCAATTCGCTAGTTGTCCCCTGTGCAACATTTGTAAAGAAATCACTTGGCATCTCATAGAGGCCCACTAATGGCTTAAATTATGATTAGCCAGAACAGCCAGTAAAGGGGTAATTCGAGGATGCCTATTAGGACCTTCTGCTCCTAAATACCAAGTGTGCTATTTCTTATTATTACAGCTTAAGTCCTTTGCATGCTGAGGACTTCAGAGAGTTTTTTGTAGTCATTTGTGGATGTTCAGACCAATGGGATGTGCTCACTATTAAGAATTAAGATCACATTAACGAGAATCCTGTAAGAGTGATAGATTAGTCCTGTTTTGAGAAGCTTGGTATAACGGAGATTATATTCACTTAAGTCTTGATGATGAAAGTTCTTTAGTCAAGAGAGGTAATGAAGGATGCTCTTAAAGAGGAAGTAGGATCTCCAGACAAACTCTGTTCATGGGGAAACCACACTATCTGGACAACATGAATGGGTTGACCAAAGAGTGGTCAGAATGGATTTGCAAGTGAGGCAAAGGATTGTGTAAACCAGCTAATAAACCTAGGTTCTTCCATAGTCCTTAAGCAGTGATGGAGTGTCTATAGAAGAAAATGATGATATATCTGAACTTGGAAAGTGCATTCCAACTAGGAAAAGTCAGATAGAGTAGATCAGAAAGACCCATCATGAGAGAAAGAAAACCCATCAAGTAATCTGGGGCCACCTGAGTGGCTTAGTCAGTTAGGCATCCAACTCCTGACTTCAGCTCAGCTCATGGTCTCAAGATTCATGGAGTCAAGCCCCCAGTTGGGCTCCACAGTAATAGCACTGAGCCTGCTGGGATTCTCCTTTTCTCTCTGCCCCTCTTTTACTTGCTCTCTCTCTCTCAAAATACATAAATAAACTTTAAAAATATTTTTTAAAATTTATTTAAAAAATTTGTAATCTGGATGAGGGCTAATGAAAGAGTCACAGTAGTATCTGAGAGGGAGCAAATGGAATTAATTGACTGGAAATAAAGAACATGATACGGTCAAAGATGATTCAAAGATCTTAAAGGGGTAGAAGGAGAAACTGTAAACATAATTTTCAGTATGTTTATTGAGCTATAATATGAGGTGCTGTAGAATGCTACCTTCCATATCAAATTGGTTTGTCATATTTCAGAATGCTCCATTTTAAAACATTTTGATTTTTAGACAAAATATCAGGACACTTCCTATAACGTTTCCCTGAATATAAACCTTTGTTCGTGTGTCTACTAAATTGGACGCATTGGAAGAGATGATAACATAGGACAGATAAAAGGACTTCAGAAACTGTCTATTGAATAGATTGACCAGGAAATGATAATAATAATAGCCAGCATTATCATCATAGTGGCTATGTCCTTTATAACATTTACAGAATACATTTCACATGCATTACCTCACATGGCTATGTGAGCCGGGGAATTCTGTAGTTGGGAAAACTTCCGAATGGTTAAGGAATGTCCTCAGCGTCAGAGTGCTGACAAATTGGCTTCACGTTGGCCTTCCATCTTTTTCATGCCTGCAGATGACCCCTGCCCGGGTCACATATTCCATGCCTCCCAGAGGTTAGTGTACATACTCTGACTGAAACGTGGGAAAGCTTAGGGCGACTGGGTAGCTCAGTCGGTGAAGCGTCTGACTCTTGGTTTCTGCTCAGGTCATGATCTCATGGTTTGCGGGTTCGAGCCCCACATGGGGCTCCACACTGACAATGCGAAGGCTGCCTGGAATTCTCTATCTCCCTCTCTCTCTGCTCGCTTTCTATCTCTCTCAAAATAAAAGCACATTTAAAAAAAGAAAAAGAAAAAAGAAACATGGGAAAGCTTGTCCTGCTCTTCCCTAAGGTAATGCCCCAATGGCTCTACTTAGGATAACTACCCTGTGACCTCCCCACCATGCCCTTTGCTCCATAAAAGCCCAGACATGGGATTAAGGCCCAGACATGGTGGAGAATGGGGATAGAGAACAGCTGGATAAGTGCCCAGATCATTCATCTGCCCCCCCCACCCCTTGTTAGGAAGTTACCCTGAATAAAACTATAAACAGTACAGAATGACTTGCATCATTTTTTGGTTTCAAATTAACCTTCTCAGTGTGGAAGATGCTTTACGGGCTCTCTTCCAACTTCCAACACCCAAGGTCACAAAGCCTGTAAATTGAAGGGCTTTTCATGATACCAACTGTCTCATCAACTCATGTCGACACTGGTACTAGGGATTCAATGATCTTTCCAGTGTTTTCCAGCATCCGCTGGGTAGTCTAGCGTTGTCGAGGGTATTTCTCATTGGACATTCTTGTACAGTACTTCTTTTTTTTTTAAGATTTTTAAAAATGTTTTTGTTTATTTATGAGAGAGAGACAGCATGAGCAGGGGAAGGCCAGAGAGAGGGAGACACAGAATCTGAAACAGGCTCCAGGCTCTGAGCTGGCTGTCAGCAGAGTCCGATGTAGGGCTCAAACTCATGAACCATGAGATCACGACCTGAGCCGAAGTCAGACACTTAAACAACTGAGCCACCCAGGCGACCCTCTTGTACAGTAGTTCTTATTAATGGTCCATGTTTCATAATTCTTCTCTAGAAATGTTACCCCTTATAGTTGTAATATCAATGGCCAATTTGCCTTTGTTTCTGTTTTTCATGAATCTAAGTTAGGTGAATTTATTACCCATTGATTTGGCACAGCTACTGCCACTGTCTCCATGGATTCCCAGATAGCAGGGTTAAAATCCCCATAATCAAACACTGACATTTCTTTGTGACAATACCAATGAATCTTATGAAAATTACAGTTGTGTAAAAAAATACCCCCTGAAAAGCTAAGTTTATTTGCAAACACATTAAGATGGGTAACAATGAACAATGACATAATCCTTTCACCTACAATTACCTTAAACAATATAATAGTAATGCACACCATCATGGAACCTCAAAGGAAGGACCAATGAAGGATGAATAGGTTAATTGGAAGTGACAATTAGATTTCAAGAGAGGAGCAAGTTTATCAGGTGGATCAAAAGGGAAGGGCATTGCAGGCAAGGGCAAGACGATGACAACGGTACATTAGATATGAAATGGCATGGCCACTGTGACAGCCTCTTGTAGTTGATTATAGCTGAAGTAGACAGTATGAAGAAAGTCAAGGTAGGAAGTAAGACCATAAAGCTGGCTGTCTGATATAGTGGAGACTAGTACCATACTGTTGTTCTAATGAAATAAGATTAAAAATTCCACTTCTCAGCCACACTAACCACATTTCAAAGATTCAATGGCCATGTTTGGCTAGTGTCTACCATATTGGATACCATAGAAATAGAACACTTCCATTACTGCAGAAAGTTCTTCGGTACATTTCAGATAATGGACAATGGTCACGTGACAACTTTGTCAGCCCCTAAAACATGTGGATGGAGACTGAAGGAATAGTAAACAAGAACTGTGAACTGAACCGCCTCATCAATCTCATTTTTAACACCCTGTTTTATTTCCCTCATATTTATCCAGATTTACTTAAGTTAGTATGTATATTTTCATAGCATTGTAAATGCATTGGAGTTTTAATCTTAACATAGATACAGATATAAAAATCATAGTCAAAACTTACAAAATCAACAGAGAACATAAGTTCTTACCCAAGTTATTTATTATAAACACACATGCATATGTTTCCAGAGGAGCAAAATTGATTGATTATTATATAATTAGTAAGTGAGGCCTTTGTGTTCCCCTCACAATGAGCAAAATGTTTGGATCTGGATTGAATTTCTTTTTTTTTTTTATGTTTATTTTATTTTTGAGAGAGAGAGCTTGAGCAGGGGAGGGGCAGGGAGAGAGAGAGAGAGGGAGACACAGAATCCAAAGCAGGCTCCAGGCTCCGAGCTGTCAGCACAGAGCCTAACTTGGGGCTTGAACCCATGAACTATGAGATCATGACCTGAGCCGAAGTCAGATGCTCAGCTGACTGAGTCACCCAGACACCACATATCTGGTTTGAATTTTAAAGGTTCTGACAAACTTCAATTTCCTCTGCCCTCATTTCCAGGGTGTTACGTTTTTCAACAATAATAATGTGGTGGAACAGACACTCCCCCCAATTATTCCCCCCAATTATTCCCCCTAAATAATTCAATTACGTGAATCCTGAAAACCTGATATTTGGTTCAAGAATGAGGGACAGAAGCCAGTGTTTGCTCTGCACTCTGGGAAAGTTTCATTTTCTCTCCTATAAGAGGAACACAAGACAAAAGTGGTTAATTTTTTTTCTACTAGACAACGCCTGGATGCACCTTCTGGAGCATCTACACTCTGAGGAGGCAGCCAACCCAGGAGAATATGGCCGAAAAGCAAAGCTGGAGGCCTTCCCTTCTGTTTCTGGAGCCACCTGCCTTACTCCGTGAGATCATGAAGATTCCCTTTTTGTTTTGAGCCAGCAATTATAATTAACTTAATTTTGCGTGCTTAAGAAGAGACATAGTACTATAGATTTCCCCTCCCAGCCCCTGGGACATATATATCTTTAACTATACATAACAGATAACCCAAAGGGAAAGAAGACATTCCAGTTAGAAAAATTGGTACGTGCAAAAGCATAAGGTCCGGAAGTTTGGAATATTCGAAGAATACTCGAGGTTTATTCATTTTCAGAAATGAATAATTATGGCCGAGACATAGTAGAGGAAGACAGGCAGGCAAGGGGCAAAATTGGAATAGATTCTGAAAACCCTTGCTTGGCCTACCAAGGGCGGTAGATTTTATCCCAGCAGTAAAAGCATGAATTCTTCATCAGTCCCCAAAGATGGTCATTTATCTCCTGTTTGAGTAACATTCACAGATGCCTCGCTAGACTGTGTTCAGGCTGAATTCCTTGTTCTACAATACACTTTCAGTCACAACACATGGTTACTGTCTGCGTATATTGTTTTAAACAACGATATGATGATATTCTACTCTCCTATTAAGAAGTAAAGGTGGTGATTTGGAAGATAAGTGAGGGAGGGACTGTTAAATATCAAACAGCTTCTGCAAAGGTCAGTTTGCCAAAAGCATGTCTTTGCAATTCCCCAAAAGGCTTAGAGATTCAAAAGCTCTTGTATCCTCACAAGAGAAACCGTAATGGTGAAATAAAAGGCTAGAAGGCCCTATTATCTTTGACAGAAAAGATACCTCATTTAGTACATGACTTCTAACTTTAGAAATGACACTGACCAAAAAGAAAAGAAAAGAAAAGAAAAGAAAAGAAAGAAAGAAAGAAAGAAAGAAAGAGAAAGAAAGAAAAAAGTGCAGGCAAAGAGCACACATAGTATCCCTGAAATGTAGGTGTTGAGACCTGAGTCAAAGTATCTAATTCATTTGAAAAATCATTCCTGCTCGCATGTGGGTATGACTCTGGCTTTTAGACACATTTTCACACTGTAAGGAAAACTCTGGCCTTGGTGTGCGCTTTAAGCAGAAATTGTTCCTGCTTCTTGCACTTACGCTATTACTTAGTCATCACTAATACGGGTATGGGTTTTAAAAAGCACTTTCAGACTTGCTGTGCTAATAATTTTGTTGTTTGTGAACAATGGAGTGAATTTTTCCGATGGTACATTTGAAGCTAAAGAGGTGCATTCTTTGACTAGGAAGCCAAGGGTTTTCTTGGAAAAGCTCAGGCTCATTACCAACTAAACACTCCCTGTTAAATACACACTGCATGCTCAGCATTATGTAAGATGCTGGGGAGGCCACCAGCATAGGGTTAAAGTACACTGGGTTGGATAGTGTCCTCCCTCCCCCAGATGCATGGCCACTAGGAGCCTCAGATTGTGACATGATTTGGAAATAGGACTTTTGCAGATATAATGAGTGAGGTTAAAGTGTGGTCATACTACATTCAGGGCATACTACATACGGGTAGTAGTCATACTGCATACAGAGCTGTAAATATCCAATGGCTGGTATCTTTATAAGAGAAAGGAGGGGCGCCTGGGTGGCTCAGTCAGTTAAGTGACCGACTTCAGCTCAGGTCCTGATCTCACAGTTCGTGGGTTCGAGCCCCGCGTCGGGCTCTGTGCTGACAGCTCAGAGCCTGAAGCCTGCTTCAGATTCTGTCTCTCTCTCTCTCTCTGCCCCTTCCCTGCTCATGCTCTGTCTCTGTCAATAATAAATAAATGTTAAAAACAATTTTTAAAAATCAGAGAAAGGAGCAGTGATACCTGGAAACAGAAACACAGAAGAGACAAACCGGGGAGGCTGCCACGTGGAGACAGAGAAATTGGAAGCGATGCGGCTACAGACTAAGGAATGACGAGATTTCTGGAGATCAGCCAAGCTATGGAGGAGGCATGTAAGGGGCCTTCCCTTGGAACCTCCGGTGTAAGCCAATCTGCTGACACCCTAATTTTGGAGTTCTGGCCTCCTGAGCTTTGGGAGGATAGGCTTCCATTGTTTTAAGCCGCTATCATCAGTTGCTATGTTAGCCCTAGGAGCCTGTATCTAGGAAACCAGTATAGAAAGTAAACCAGAGTCTGCAGGATTGATGTGATAGGTCCTCACGTTCATGTTGGACATTGTACTCATGGGGAGCTCTGCTCTTGCTTCACACACAAAAGAATCAACATTCAAAGAGTGGTTAATGACATCACTCTGTTACCAGAAGGTGGTCCAGGCCTAGTTGTTGTTTCTTCTGTTAAGCTCATTCCCTTAAATGCCCTGAGCATCAATGGATCCATCTTCCAAATGACGCTGATTCAGGGTGGATCAGAGAATGGCTCAAGGAGGGCTGGGGGATGGAAAGGCATCTTCCATGTGGGAATAGAGTTAAGTGGAGGGCTTTGAAATTTCAGTTGAATTTGGATAGTAGGAGAGGTTGAAAGAGGTTTTTCAATAACAGAGAAATTGGAATTCTGAGTCAGTTCTAGGGTCTAAGCAGTCAAATGCTGATGCATCTTCTGACTTGCACCTTTTCTGCATAGGACTCCTGCATCTACTCTGTTTCCGTGTTAAATACCCTGGCAGTATTGATGCACATACTGCCCTTTCAGCTCCTTATGGTCACCCCATGGCATAGGTGTCCCTCCCTTACAGTATAAAAAAGGAAATGATTCTCTGAAAGCTTAAATGCTTTTTCTTCAAGGTCACACAACCAGAAATTGAAGACAGGGAATTAAATTCTAGACATTTCTGACTCCAAACTCCATACATTCCAACTATGCAATAGTAGAATGATTCTTCCTTCTCCACTCGCCATTCCTTCTCTTCCACTTTTCCTTTGAATTTATTACCTTCATAGAAGAGGAACATCACTACTTAGGAACAAAGATTGTATAAGACACATCTCAGTGAGGGCACAGCATGTTTCTTTGGAGCAGAAGAAGGTTATAAGCCTCAAATATCTACATGCACTTAGTAGGAGGAACTAAGCATATTAATTACGACCATAGGAGTGCCATGGCATTTGTTCTTCAGCTTTGAACCCTACGAAAGCCCATTGTGATTGCTCATTTATCTCCATCCTGCTACGCTGAGAGTTCCCAGGGACATAGGCTCTGTTATTACTGTCGCCATCCTCTTGGCTTCTGGCCCTATACCTGGCACATAACATGTGCTCAGTAAATATTTTCCTGAATGAATGAACACATGAATGAATGATGATGTAGCATGAGAGATCATCCATGTTCCTTTAGTTCCTACTGATTATTATGCAAGAAAATCATGAAACATCGAAGCGATATTTAAAATGGAGTTCTTAAGGCAAACACATTTTACTAAAAACTATTAAATGAGATTTCATATTTACAGGTTTGGTAAAAATCTAACTTTCTTAAAAAAAAAAAGATGTAAGATGTCCAACCTCTTTCTGCCTAGACATGATTCTCCTAAATATCAGGTTTCTCTTGCTTCCCCTTCCCATCTCTGCCAATTTATTAGTAGTCTAGACATAACACACAGTTAATAGGGAACGCTTAAGTAACATGTGTAGAAGGAAAAAGAAAAAGGAAAATCTAGTTAAGAAACCATACAACCTCTCTGCTAAAATCTTAATTCTTGTTTTAATCATTAATTTATGCAATCTGGAATGTAAACACTTTTAGAAAGTTTTCTGATCACTTAAACCAGACCTTATCAGGGCCATTGTATTCTCATCATGTGTGTGTGAACCAGTCGGCCCAAACAGGATGGTGTTAAGATAATGAAACAATATGCATATGCAAATTGCTCAAATAAAACATTACATTCCTGGACACGTTACACAGGCAATATTAGATATAATGATGATCTGACATGAAATATCTTCATTTATTCAGAAAACGCACTCAAAAGCATAGGAAAATCACAACCTGGTGTGCTTATTATCCACTAAAAAAGCACCAGAGAAGATAGACTACAATGCCAGTGGCTTTATTTTACATTATGAGAAATATAAAGCAGTATCCCTTTTGCAGTTTTGATGTGGAAAAGGCCCAAATCCTTTCTTCTACCAATGGATCAAAATGCGAAGAGTGCTAAAGGTCACTGGTGCCCCGATCCCAAGGAAAGTTGCCAAAATTCTGCTGTTGAGTCAGGTGGACCCAGGTATTGGTTTTCCCTTCTCTCTCCTACCCACTCCTGAATTATTTCTCTAGATCTCTTTTGTTGTAAGTTGACTTTTAAAATGCATTTCTTTGTATCAATCTGCTTATTTACCTAAGCCATGGTCCCCTTAGGTCCTCTGGCCTTCTGGGGAGATTGCGACTAAGGCATGGCCTCCCCTGGGATGCCAGAAGTTGTCTCCAGGAGTGGACTCAGGCCCAGTTTCCCCTCTTCCACCCATACTGCTTTTGCACAGGTTAAGGAAGAAGCCAGTTTCCCGTAGAGAACTATTTGCTCGCATACAGGGGAGATGTACCATGAAAATGGCCTTCCAGGAACTGAAAAGAAAGGGAAGATTTTTCCCCCTGCCTATTTTGTTCCAGACATTGTTCAAGGGCATCAGCAAAACTCTGGGAAGTAGGTATTATTATCCCTGTTTCTCAGATGAGCCAGTAATTTGCTCAAGGTCATACAGATATGTGGTAGGTGCAGAATTTAAGCTCGAATTTATCTATCCTCAAAACTTTTTCCACCACACCTACTGACCCAGGAATATACCTCCAATCAAGGCAAAGCAAGCGGTATCACATCAAGCATCTTTATACACGCCGACTTAGAATCACAGAACCATAGTACTGGTGGGGAGCTTAATAATCGTTTAATCGAGTCTTCTCATTGACAGATGAAGAATGTGGCTCCAGGAGATACAGTGTTTCAAGCAAGGTCTTGTGTTGTAAGTATAACCTCAGTGTTTTAACTCCAAGTTTGATATTGCTTGCCGTAGACTGAATATTTGGGCCCCTTTCTCTTCCCATTCATGTATTGAAAACTAATCTCCCAAGTAATGGTATGAAGAGGTGGGGACTCTGGGAGGTGATTAGTAGGTCCTGAGTACAACACCCTTATGAATGGGATTAGCACCCTTATAAGACAGACCCCCAAGAGCTTCCCTTTACCCTTCTTCCATGAGGACACAGGGAGAAGACCACCGGCCCTTTATGAATCAGGAAACAGACCTAAACTCTGAAACTATTGCTGATTTTGGACTCCCCAGCCTCCAGAATTTTTAGAAATCAGTTTCTGTTGCTTATAAGTTTGTTGCATTTTGTGATACCAACCTGACTGGATTGAGACACTCATCCGTAATGATATTCCACCTCTTACTTAACAATTTGGTTTACTTTGACATAGTTTCTTTTTTCTTTTTCTTTTTTCATTTTTGTGTTATTATTTTTAACTCTTTTTCAACTGATTATCTTCACTGATAAAGACACAGCAATTTGCATTCACCAAGCTTCAGGCCTCCCATTACCAACAAGTCTGAAGATTTCCTTAGCAAAAGTGCACTTTTCTAAGAGATCACCATGAATTTGAACAAATGAGAACAAAATGAAGAACCATTTGGAGTTTAGTTCACAAATTGTGAAGAGTTTTCTTTCTACTTTTGACTTCTTTTGAACCGAGCTGATTTTAAAATGTCATCAACATTCTTACCACTTGCCAATCAGCGAGTTTGCAACTTGACAGACTGCTGCTGCTCAAGTCTTAAAAATAAACAAATAAAAAGCAAGCAAAAAAAAAAAGTCAATAAAACACAATTGCGTAGCTGCTTGACAGACAGACGGCTTCAAGGGTATCTTGGAGTTAGTGCTTTCTGAAGAAGCATAATGTTTTCCCTCGTTAGCCAGTTTTCTGCCGTCTTGGGAACAGTTAGCAATCCACTCATCCCTATGTTTGGGATCCATAAAAAGACGAATGGTTGAGGTCTTTTACTTTGCTCCCAAATGATGAGAGGAACCAAATGCTTGCTGTTTTGCTTAATGGACTTTGAATGAGTGGTATTTAAAAATAAAAAAAGGAATAAACTACAGGTTATATTCGAATACACCTCACAGGGGCTTGTCAAAATCTCGTTCTCCTTTCTTACACTAGTCTTTTGAAAAGGGTATTTGTTTTGACATTTCATCTCAGTGCATTTATCGCTCATCCCGGACACCCTTACTGACCGTGGGATTGCGTTTGGAGAAACTAAAAAGAGGCAGAATCCATTCCGGAGCTGGAAGTGTGATGTACTCCTTGCACAAAGGGTGGTTCGAAGTTGGAAAACAAAGTCCAAGTCAGTAGTTATCAGTGTCTGTCACCTTACTGTGTGATTCGATGTCTCCTTTTCAGTGGATACTGAGAGATGACCAGCTGATTGTGGTGGTTCCCATGGAATCTGTGTGGAAATGGGAAGAGGTGAGTAGAAGTTGATGAGAAGGGAGATAGGAGTTATGGCAAGGATGGGTCACATTAAGACTAAGTTTGTCTAGGGGCACCTGCATGGCTCAGTTGGTTAAGCATCCAATTTTGGCTCAGGTCATGATCTCACAGTCTGTGAGTTCGAGACCCGTGTCCAGCTCTTTGCTCAGAGCCTGGAGTCTGCTTCGGATTCTGTATCTCCCTCTCTCTCTAACCCCTCTCCCACTCTTTCTCTCTCTCTCAAAAATAAATAAACATTAAAAATTTTTAAATTTTTAAAAAAAGAATAAATCTGTCTGATTCATCATTAAGTAGGAACTACAAAGTTTTAGTAAGTATTGCCTTAGGTCAGTTTCCCTGGAAGCTAAGCCCAAGATGAGGAATTTTGTACAAGTGATGTATTTGGGGAGGAATGGGTGAGAAAAGCAGGATAGGACAGGAGTAGAAGCTATCTAGTCTCAGCTGGGGATTCACTTTAGCCTGATCCTATAAGGGCTCTAGAGCTATAGTGTCCTTTATAGTAGCCACTGGCCCCATGTGGCTAGCAGGTGCTTGAAGTGTGATTTACTTGAGCTAAGGTGGGCTGCACATATAAAATACATGCGATATCATAGACACCGTCCAAAAAAAAAAAAAAAACAAAAACGAGGGGGTGGATACGTCATGGATAGTTTTCTCTTGGTTACATGTTGAGATGATAACATTTTGGATTAACTGAGCTATATTATTACAAGTGGCACCCATTTGGTTTTACTTTTTAAACGCGACTAGAGAGTTTGCCATTACCTATATGGCTTGCACTTGTTTCTACTGGATAACACCGCTGTAGAATGAAAAGTTGCATTGATTTTAGTCAAGGAAGTCTGGTATACACTCATGCAGTCTTCCCCTTCCTTCCCTGCCTTCTCCCTCCCTCTTTTCCTCCCCACCCCCCATTCCCTAACCACTGTTACTGAACGCTCAGCAAGGCAAGGCTGGCTTCCAGCTCTCCCACTCAGTGACACACAGGCCTGTGATCTCATCATTCAGACATGCAGGCAAACATATCCATAAATGCACTACGCGAAACACGACTACGAAATGCTCCTGACAGCTTGGTGGTGGGAAGGGATGTTGGCAGCGGCTCTTCAAAATAAGCAGCTTATTCAAAGTCCAAAAACAGAGTATCCACCGGCTTCCAGATGCTACCGTGTTTTGCATCCGCAGGCCCATTTTGTGGACGGCAGGTGAGTTACTGCGATAGGATACCTAAACGAAAAGGACCTCAGCACGGTCCATTTCTGAGGCTCTGTACTTCGCAGTCACCCAAAGGACACTTAAACATTCAGCAGCAGCAGCCGAAAGCCAAGTGATATACTGTAAAATTCATGTTTATGTTATATCACATTACACTGCGATGTATATCACCATTTCTACCCCCAGACTCGTTTGCCAGTAACATGTGAAATCCTTCTTCAGTGCATGCTCATTTTTCTAGAAGTGCTTGATAATGGCACTGAATTCTTGCTGGAAACTCTTCTTATGATGTAGGCTTATCTTCATCATTATCCCCACTGCGTCACTACTGATAATGTTTTACAACTTTTGTCTGGGCGCCTGGATCTGTACGAAGCAACTAGATGATTTACAACTTTGGACACTTGGGATAATGAGACGAACATTTATGTAGCAAAGAAAACCAATAGTTTAGCCATTGTCTCATGGACTTGGGCAAGTTTTAGCTCAAAAGAACTCTAGGAGAGGCAGTGATTCTAGAATATAAGGCAACAACATAAAATACTACCAGCAGGGACAAATCTTATTCCTTCCTCTTTTCTTGCACTCTCCATTTCCTTGCATTTATTTATTTGTTTGTTTGTTTGTTTTATGAGACAGAGACAGCACAAGTCTCTGTCAAGGAGCAGAGTGAAAAGGAGAGATAATCCTAAGCAGGCTCCACGCTGCCAACACAGAGCCTGATGCAGGGCTTGAACCCATGAAGCCATGAGATCATGACCGGAGCCAAAAAAAAAACAACAAAAACCAAGAGTTGGACGCTTAACAGAGTGAGCCCCCAAGATGTCCCTCAACTTCCTTATACATTTTAAAAGGGTAGCTCAACAGCCAATCCTGCACAAGAATAGGATTGTCAACCAAAACTCCATCATCAGTGAAGGTAAAAGTGAAGGTGGATGTAGTGGTGGAACAGAGAGGGGCAGGAAGCAGTGTAATGAATTTCTAGATATATAAGGTATCTGAAGATTAATGAATATTTAGTAGGTTTCCTCATATTTGATCTAGAAAGTATTAATAGTGCCTCATTTTTAACATTTGGAACTAACACTAATTTATCTCATCTCTGTTTCAGTTAGATTATAATTAATTTTTTTCAGCAAAGAATGGAAGCCATATCACAGCCAAATGCTAACATATGATTTGTGTATGCAGAAACAGTTCAATTATTTGATGCAATTAAACTAATATCTCAAAAGCAATCTGAAAGAAAAATATCTTTGTAAGTAGGACTTCAACGAAAAGCTAAAACCTAAAGCTCTTCTTTGCTGTGATTTTTGAGGAAACAATATGCAACATGAACCAAATAAATTAATCTTTACTGTTTAACAAAAAATCAACTCTTTGATGGCTTTCTTAATGATCTAGAAGAAACTCCCTTGTTTCACAAAAGTAACCACTTTTAAGAGAGATCTTTCTTTTTTAGAGCCCGTCTTTCACTGCTACCTACATGAAAGTAAATTTGAAAAATGGCGGCGGGGGTATGCCTCACACATGTCATTCTCTGGGTATTTGCTCTTTGAATCTTTCTGAGCACTATTTTGCTAATAATCCCTTGAACTACAACCTTCCACTGACTCTGATTTAAGAAACAAATAGGATGTCAGATCTCTTCTTCAAATAATCTCTAAGGATTTGAGATTCCTTCATTACCCTTCAGAGGGTCCGCTAGATAAAAACTAGTTCATAGCTAAGAATGATATACCTAAATAGCAAACCTAAGGGTCTTAACCCAAGTCTCAGATAGGGTCCAGGATGAAATTCTGATTTTCATAAGATTGTATGATATTGTACTTCACTGTGACCACACTGTTTCCCATGAAGGTTAGTAAATTAATGATCAGAGCTTCATAATTTAAATTCAGGGAGACCATGATACATTAGAACAGAACTAACTCTTGGCCAATTGGTGGAAGAAATCAAAGCTACTAGAGTCCTAGTTGTATAACAAAAAGATCTTCTCATATGTTAAAAATTCTAAGATCTGGGGCACCTGGGTGGCTCAGTCAGTTATGTGTCTGACTTTGGCTCAGGTCATGATCTCAAAGATCATGAGTTCGAGCCCCGTGTTGGGCTCTGGGCTGACAGAGTGGAGCCCGCTTCAAATTCTCTGTGTCTCTCTTGCTCTCTGCCCCTACCTTGCTCATGCTCGCTTTCTCTCTCAAAAATAAATAAATAAATAAATAAATAAGCAAATAAACAAACATTTAAAAAATTCTAAGTTCTTCCAGTCAGTTCAGTTCAATTAAGGATGTACTGACCTTCTACCATGTGGCCAACTCTGCTAGGTTCTCAGGATACTGAGTTCATACTCTAAGATATAAGACTAACTTGTATTTGTTTTGGCTCGTGTACCTTAGAATGCCCCAAATTGCTATTATTTGTATTAACTGGTATTATACAAGTGCATCAGAATGGCTAGTAAGGAGGGCCAACACAGTGACTTTGTATTTTATTTTGAAAGACTACCTTGGCTATGCAGTGGGGAAGAATGATGAGCCAATAGAGTAATGGTTAGTTTCTTTCCAAGGGATGTGCACAGCTTCCATTATTATGGGATAAAAAGTATGGGTCAATAGGTCAATATCTTAGGATACTTAGAAATGCACACCCAGAATGGTCCACAGTTGTGTGCAGCATCAGAAACGCTGACAATTGGAAGTGTTCCTTTAATGAAGAATATTACTGTTGTAAGGGAAGGATTTCCAGATATTTTTACTCCCAGATCTGAAACTGGGACTCCATAACTTGTTGACCAGTTAAACAAATTGAAACGACACACAAACACACAAAAACAGAGAATACGACAGAATTATTATCCACATTTCACTTAATGTTTTGCCCTCCTCTGCCTGTCATTGGGGAATCCTCTATGAATCCACGGTCACTCTTCTTGGTTGGCTCCTCACCATCTCAGATCTATTTTCAATCTCATGCCTGAGTCCTCTCACCGGGACAAACCTAATCATGGTGGTGCCTTTGGAACCCTTACTCAAGGACCCATTGCCTATAGGGGTCACACAAAAGCCAAAGTGTTCTGACAATCTGTTTCCAACCGCCAACTATATTGGTCCCTACTATACTTTTTACAGTTCCATGAAAACACAATGTTTTGCAACATGCCATTTCTTTCAGGAAGGCTAGTTTTACTTTTTCTTGAGGAAATGTCTGTGAGTGCATTTCCTGGTTAGCCACTCCACAACTCTATCCTATGAACATAAATCCTTGCTTTGTCTCTACCTACACATTCTTTGTTTACATTATTGGTTTCAATTCTTTAAAATTGCTTTAATTATTTACACACTAGTAGCCACTGTTAACATATGCATTGCCACATAGCTAATGTTTGGACTCAGCACATCTTAGATGGTCTTAAATATGTGTTGATTTGAACTGATTATGTTGAACTTCATTATCTTTCTCCCTTATAAGTCACAGATCAAAGAATACTCTCCTTGAAGCAGGTATTTAACAGGGGAAATATATACCATTGTTTCAGAAACTGATTATGCAGATTGACTCTCTTACTCAGAAATTAGAAAATTAACATAGCACCATTGCTGTGGGACTTGAATTACAGAACGTGCAGTACTTTGAAAACTTTGAAAATCTGCCAAAAGAGAAAGTCATGAGATTTATTCTGTAAATGATGCCGTTCAAAGTTAAAGTACTTCTCGAATGGATTTGTTAGAAAGGATCCACCCCACCCCACCCCGGCCATATCTTTTATTTTATTACTTTTGATCAGTGGGTATCTTTGATTTCATCCTGGAGTAATTCCACCTGCCAAAAATGTAAACCTATAATCATCCATGCAAGGCAAACACAGCCCTTTATTAAGTAAATGAATCATAAACAGAGTCCCAATACTTCAAATAACACAACTTCATCTCACACTTCATATTTTCTTGAGTATTATCACTAAAATAACAAACATGATGAGTGGTGGAGGGAGGAGACTAAATTCCTTTTTTTTCCTTTTAGATGTATAGTGCTGAAGTCAGACATTTTTCCCATTTAGAACACATTTACTCCTTAATTTGGCTTTGAAGTGACTATACATACAGAAAAGTGCATATAGCATAAGTGTAAAGCTTAATACATTTTTACAAACGTAACACACAATGTACCCACACACAGAAGCCCCCCCCTCATGCCTCTTTCTAATCATGATCTTTCTTTCACCCCAAGGGAGCCATTATCCAGACTTTTAACATCATGGATTACTTTGCCTCTTTTTGTACTTTATGCAAATTGCATCTTAAATAGGTACTTTTTCCTTTCTGGCTTGTTTCCCTCGATACTATATTTGTGAGTGGCTATATTTTGTTCATTCTCATTGCTATATAGTACTGCATTGTGTGACTATACCATCATTTATTTATCCATTCAACTGTTGATAAGCCTTTGGGTAGTTTCCAGGTTGGCTTTATGAATACTGCGGCTATGAATATTCATGTGCACGTCTTTTGGTGAACATATGCATGCATCTTTCCAAATGCTAAACCGACCTTATATTCCTGGAATAAACCACACGTTTCGTGATATATTATCCTATTTATATGTTGCTGGGTCTGATTTTCTCAGATTGGATTTAGGGCCACTGCATTTATGTGGCTGAAAGAAATTAGTTGGTGATTTTCTTTTCCTTTAATGTCCTTGTGAAGTTTCGGTGTTGGGTTTCCCCGGGTCTCACGAAGGAGCTTGAAAGTGTTCCCTCTTTTTCCTGCTTGCTGTATGAATCAGATCCATGTTGGTGTTATTTCGTCCTTGAATATTTGGAAGAATTCACTTGGGGGCCAGGTGGGCCTGGGGTGGCCTTTCTGGGACTGTTTTTCATAACAGATTCAAGTTCTTGAATAGATGTGAGAGTAAGATTTTCAGTTTCTTCCACTTCTGTTAACTTTGGTGTCTGGACTGATGTCATTTGTCACTTGTGGGAAATTTTTGTGGTTATCTCTTTAACTATTTCTACTGCTGTATTCTCTCTCTTTTCTCCTTATGAGACTCCATTTATGCAACTATGATATTAATTGTGTGCGAAATGTCTCTCACCCTTTTATTTCCCCCTGCCTCTTTCTCTCTGTGCATCAGCTTTTCATTTTTCATTTATCTGTTTTTCTATTCACTAATCACGCTATGTCCAATCTATCGCTAAACCCATCCTTGAAGTTCCTTATTTCAGATTTATTCTTTAGTTCAAACATGCCCATTTGGCTTTTTTATAAATTTAAGCTTAGGGTTGCAAGTCTAGCTTGGGGTTCTTTCTTTTTTTTAAGTTTATTTGTTTTGAGAAAGAGAGAGTGTGAGTGGGGGAGGGGCAGAGAGGAAGCGAGAGAGAGAATCCCAAGCAGACTGTGTGTCACCAGCACAGAGCTCGATGTGGGGCTCGATCTCATGAACCGAAAAATCATGACCTAGGCAGAAACCAGGAGTCAGACGCTCAACCGACTGAGCCACCCTGGCACCCCTGGGGTTACAATTTTCCATCCTTATTTCTTTCTCCCATTTTTAAGTCTATTCCATGAGTATATTTTTCATAATTATTTTCATACTTTTCATAATGTTCTTCTGCTAATTCCAATATCTATGGGTCTTGTTCTAGTGTCTATTTTTTAAATTATTCACTTCTGGTCACATAGTCTTAATATTTTTCAAGTTTAGTGCTTTCATGGTATAGAAAAGAACCACGGAGTCTTTGGATTATGCAATACTCAGCCAGACAGGTTTAACCCTGTCCTCTGATAGGCAGAAAGAATGCAGGACTGACCATCTCAATCCAAGTCAGGTTACAGCTTTGCTAAGGAGATCTCTGGGTGCCCCTATTTCTAAGGCACAGTTTTTCTCCCAGGCTGAGTCTGGATCTCACCTCCTACCTTGTGCACCCCCTACTCTCATGTGTTTTCATAAAGGCCAGGACACTCCTTTGCCCTATGGGATGTTTTGGCTTATTTCTTTAGTCTCCTGTACAGCTTCAGGAATCAGAGATTTTAGGAGCAAGTTTACAACAATATAGGACATCTCCCTGTTTGCGCCTTTTCTCACACTAGCTCCACATAACT
The DNA here is from genome assembly GCF_008692635.1 of Crocuta crocuta. NCBI lineage: Eukaryota > Metazoa > Chordata > Mammalia > Carnivora > Hyaenidae > Crocuta > Crocuta crocuta. The sequence continues at coordinate 2,211,846 of NW_027528417.1, forward strand.
GGTGAAAGATCTGTTGTTTTCTCTTCCCTAGCAAGGTCCCCCTGCCTGAAACGTGCCACACATCTCAATTCTTAAACTGCACTCAAACCTAGTAAATGTCACCAGAGCAAAAATAACTATGATCTGAAGTTCACCTCTGCTGGGTCTCTCCTCTCTGCTCTGCTCTCCCACTAGCTTTCATTTTCTTACGAGCCTTAATGCCTTTAAAACATGAGCATTGTACTGTGTCTAGGTTTTATAGTTCATCAACTGAAGGAACCTTCCAGAATCTACTATATCGTACTTGGCACCGAAGTGTTCCAACACTGAAAACATTTTGTTTTAATAGAATATGACTTGAGGGGTACCTGGGTGGCTCAATGGGTTAAGTGTTCGGCTTTGGCTCAGGTCATGATCTCATGATTTGTGGGTCTAAGCCCCGCATCAAGCTTTCTGCCTTCAGCTCAGAGCCCACTTCACATCCTCTGTCTGTTTCTCTCTATCTGTCCCTTTCCCACATGTGTGTGCATGCTTTCTTTCTATGTCTCAGAAAGAAACACTCAAAAAAAAAAAAAAAAGGAACATGACTTGAGCTATGAAAAGTCTAAAAAAATACATTTTTATTTCCTCTCAGTAACTTAATAAAAGTTTAAAACAAAAAAATTTAATTCAACTTCATTGAAAATAATTAAACGTTACCATTTCAACTGGGAGATAATTTCATCATAATTATTTTTGAGTACCTAGTCAGTGTATGGAACAATGCCTTCCTTTTAATACATAAACGACAATGTTGTCTGATAGGCATCACTGCTAAACATTCCTAAGGAAAAGCCAGCTCTTCGACATGCTAACTTAACCCAATCTGTGTTTTAACCCAAGTTTTCTTTTTCATATTCTTTTAAATAGTGGGGGATAGTTCGAGCCCCATGTTGGGCTCTGTGCTGACTGCCAGCTCAGAGCCTGGAACCTGTTTCAGATTCTGTGTCTCCCTCTCTCTCTCTCTGACCCTACCCTGCTCACTCTGTCTCTCTCTCTCAGAAAGAAATAAAGCATTTAAAAAATATTTAAAATAAATAAACAAATAAATAAATAGTGGGGGATAGGCTATCATGCTGGTAAATGGTACTGTCCACATTCAGACAAAAATAATGTAAACTCTGAGATTTGTATATAAAGGAACAATAAAAGGTGTGACTGTACATCCTAGCATATAAAAGTCTGGGACTCTAAAGCTTCCTGCAAAGATAAGGGAAAGGCAGAATTTTCTTTTTTTTCTTTTTAAACATTAGAACATTGTAGGCAGCTGATTCTACATGGAATTTCCATTTTGAGACATGAAAGTCAGGCATAAACTTGGAAGATAAACTCGTAAGAATTATTTTCCCATTCTGTTCAGTTTAAGATCTTCCTCTCCAAAACATGTTTTGAATAATGATATTAATCAGAAAGAAGAAAGACCTCAAGGAATTGTGTAATTGAATAAAATAGAAACATAAAGCAAAATGAAAAAATGCTATTTGTACGAATGACTGGAGAAAATGTTAAAGATACAAGTCCTTGAGGCACCCGGCTGGCTCAGTCAGTTGAGCCTCTGACTTCGGCTCAGGTCATGATCTCACGGTTTATGAGTTCCAGTCTCCTGTCAGGCTCTGTGCTGACAGCTCAGAGCCTGGAGCTGCTTCAGATTCTGTGTCTCCCTCTCTCTCTGCCCCTCCTCTGCCCATGCTCTGTCTCTGTCTCTGTCTCTCTCTCAAAACTAAATAAACTAAAAAATATATTAATAAATAAATAAACAAACAAGTAAATAAAAGATGAAAGTCCTTGCGATGTTGAGTTCTTTCATTTGTCTTCATTTTCTTCTGATCCTCTTTAGCCTCATTTCCCTTTATCAGTATTTTCCAAACAGTGTCTCCTCCACTGTCTCCTACCCCATCCTGCCTTACTTTAATTTCTCTCTTCCACCAATATCATGAACGGCATTCATCAAGAATTAGTTGGTTAGCATTTGCTTCCATACTCTGTCTCCCCCCTTTTAAAAGGGGCTCTTTTCTTTTCTAACATTTATTTATTCTTGAGAGACAGATCATGAGCAGGGGAGGGGCAGAGAGAGAGGGACACACAGAATCCAAAGCAGGCTCCAGGCTCTGAGCTGTCACACAGAACCAGACGCGGGGCTCCAACCCATGAACTTGAGACCACCACCTGGGCTGAAGTCAGCTGCTCAACCTACTGAGCCACCCAGGCGCCCCATAAAAAGAGGCTCTTTTCAATGATTTTACTTCGGCCTGGTTTGAATGAATATTTCACCAATGTCTTCTCCAAGTTTCCCTTGTATTCCGTTGACAAAGAAATAGATCAATCTTCTCATTTTCAGGTGAGTGTATTCATCAGAATAAGATACATTATTGAACTTATCTTCATGTCCACATCGCTGGGGTTTTTCTGTGGCCCAATGCCACATGCCTGTACTCGTTTCCTGCCTGCACAGTTTACATGGCTGAGTGGATGCCATGTGACAGGAATTGAATCTGTAGGACTTTGGGAATGAATTCTGACCTCATTAAGATGTTTTATATCCAAAAAGTTATGTACGACTCATTCAGGAGAGAAAAGTTTGCAGTAAAGAATGGAGCACAGCTATGATAACTTTAATTTGCTTGTATCGTCTCTCAGACACATGAGCTGTTGTCACTGGCATTGACCGAAAGCCTTGGTTGGGAGCTATATATGGTTAACCGGTGGTGGATTATGTTTTAAATAGACATTGGAACCTCTGGGACCAATTGAATCACCTTCAAAAAGAAATCGCTTCCTCCTTCCGGAAGAGAACAAAAACAGATGAAATATATTGCTTTGCTCCATTGATTCTGTGAGACTAACAGAATTCATAAAGCTCAGTACAGGACACAACTGTAAGTCAGGTTCATATATGAGTGTTGATCTAAAAATGAGTAAAATATTAGATATAGAACCAAATCTAGTAATTAAAGGGTTATTAATTAATACTAAGTATGGCACAAAAATTATCATGGTTAACATTTAGTGACTGTGTAATATGTACCTGGCATAGTACTACCTCATTTATTTGTATTAACACATTATATTTGCTCAACAGTCAAACTACCACATTATGATTATTACCATTTTTAGTGAAGAAAATTAAGGCACAGAGAAATTAAGTTGCTTGACCAGGTCATGTAGCTAGTAATAGTTAGAGACAGATGGGCACTAAATTTCTCATTCTTAACCTACAAAGAAGGAAATTAGCTTACAGGCAAATATACAGGGAGAAAGAAAAAATTTTTAAATGTTAAAGAAATAATGGATTAATATATGTAATCCATAAAAGTATAATAAAATTCGCTGAAAGATCCCAGGGATAATTAGGCAAATAGGAATAGGAAATTCATAGAAAGAGAAAAACACAATGATCAAGAAAGATAGGAACTTATACCAAAAGTCACTAGAATTCAGAGAAACATAAATTGATAACAAGTTATCAATTTTCATTCATTAAAATGGAAAAGACATCATAAGCATTGATAATGTTTGTGTTGGCAAGAATGTGAGGAAACGGATATTCTCGTTTACTTATGGTGGAATATTAAATTTGTTAAGCATTTAAAAGGATTACGGGTTAGTACCAGTGAGAGAAATTTAATATGTGATGAATTCAATATTTTAAAGAAATGTCTAGAATTGTAACATAGGAACATGTCACATGCCTAAACAGCACATCTAAGATTTGTTATTGCAGATTCATTTGTAAAAATGATAATTGTAACAGCTTAAATAAGGAAATGCTTTTTTAAAAATATACGGCAACATAAGGTATTATACAATCTTGAAAAAGAAAGCAATTCAACACTTACCGATTCAAAAATTTTCCACTCAAAAGTGGGAAAAAAAGAGCCAATTTTAGAATAATATAGAGAGTGATTCATTTGGTTATTGTACAAATGTGTTACACGCACACATGCATGTAAGTGTGCCTGGAGAAAGAAGTGAAAACGACCATGTCTAAATGTAATTAGGGATTGTCTGTGAAGAGGCAGTTGGAAGTAGGAAAGCAGAAGGGAGACTTTGATATATGAGCCTGGATAAGTTCTTTTGTTTGAATCTTCTTGCCGTGAAGATGTATTTATACATTATTTTCAAAAAATAAAAGGAAGTTAGAATAAAATGATTTGTTTCCGCCCAGCTGGACCAATTGACTCTATGTCATGTTTCCCTCAGGGACTATAAAGAAATAAAGATTTACCTCATATGATTTCGATCCTTGGAATTTGGGGCTTGAAGTGCGTATTTTGGTCTTTGAATTAGACTAACCTTGCACAAGTCATTTGGCTTTGAAATAATGTTCCAAATTTTTTTTTTCATTCTTTAATTAGGACTTTGTCAGTGCTGGGTTTGGGGTTGGTTGCCGGTGATTCAGAATTGAATAATGTTTAGTCAGTCCCACTCTTGAGGCATATCAAGATCGAGACCTTGATTCAAACATAAAAGCTTCCAAAGACAATAGGGTGATCATTCCAATGAGAGACAAAAGCGGGAGAAATAGAGCTTCCGCCGGGTACTATATTGTGAGACAGCATAGTATGAAGGACACCCATGTCCTGTGCTAGAGTATTCTATAGGAAATCAATACATTTTTTTTAAATATTGGGTAATTTCAGGTGAAATCCACATTTCCAGTTTAAGACTTTTAATACACCAGGAAACATTAGGGTCACTTTCCCACAAGGCAGCCATTATCTGAAGCTCAGTGATTAATGCACTCTTTAGAATGGGAATGTGCGCTCCATTTTTTCCCCCAGGATTCTTACCTCTAGGTGATTATTTTCTCTTCCTGCCTTACGCAGACATGCATATCACATTTATATACATCTCTTGTTAGCATTCTCCCTTTCTAAAGGATGCCCTCACTTCTCACCAGCCACTTTACTTACTCTCCTCCCTTCTTGTCCTCTGCAGGTGCTTTCTATTTTGTCACTCTTGTCTTAGATGGCAGAGGGAAAAAAACCCAGCCTGGATAATTTGGGAAGTATGACAGGTTGGAAAAAGATTTCTCCATTTTAATTACCCCTAAAAGAGGAGAAAATGCAGAAGCACAATTTAGAGTCACACTACCGAGATCTCTCTTTCTCACCTTCATCTAATGGTGAACTTGGTAAAACATTAATAAAAAGCTATCGTGAAACAAGTTTTTAGCAGAATCCATTTCCTCATGTTTTAATACTGTGTGTTCTCCTGTGGGTTTTTTCCATCTCTTGTGTGTCTTCGTCTATTCAATAAAAAGAAAACAGACAACTTTTTTGCCTGAGGAGACCTAGATTTACTTGAGATACTTTGCTCCATGAACAAGGGTACTGAATAAAGAAAAAAGTCTCTGATTGAAAGAAAAGAGTCACGTAAAAACATCCACTGGTTCACCTGCATAGCATTTTAAACATGCTGCTTAGAATCCCATTACAGAGTTTTACTTGGGGCCTTGCGTCAGTAAGCCTAAGGAGATATCCACAGTATTTGGTTATTTGCTCGCGCTCTCTGGTCTAGCGGCTTCTTTACATGACTCAAGTAGAGTAGGCGTGTTAGATGTCATTTATTAAAGATGGCGTAATGGGGTGCCTGGGTGGCTTAGTCGGTTAAGCGTCTGACTGTCTCTTAAGTCATGATCTCGCAGTTCGTGGGTTTGGGTCCCGCATCGGGCTCTGTGCTGACTGCCAGCTCAGAGCCTGGAGCCTGTTTCAGTCTGTGACTCCCTCTCTCTGATCTTGCCCTGCTCACGCTGTCTCTCTCTCTCCTAGAAATAAATAAAACATTTTTAAAAAAATAAAAAAAAAAAAAATAAAGATGGCGTAACTATCTGTCATGCTCTTCAGTGCAACTTTGATCCTCCTCCCACTGAGAAGTGTCTTCCCTCTTCTTGAATTCCGGCAGGCTTGTCACCCAAACAAGAGTGAAATGAATTCACTTCTGGGGCTGAGTTGTACAAAGATGATTCAGGCTTTCTTGGAATGCTCACACACAGATCACAGCTACCATGCTTCGAGGAACCCCAGGTCACATGGAAAGGCGACAGGTAGGTGTCCCACCTGAGAAGCCCAACTGAGCTCCTCCTGACAGATGGCCAGGATCAACCATCAAACATGGAGCAAAGGTAATTTCAACAAAATTCTAGTCATTGAGCCACCCCAGGCTTTGAGTCTCCCAACTTTGAGATGCGAGTCCAACTGTGCCCAATCCATAACCTAAAAGTGTTATAAAGATTAAAGTCAGATATAGTATTTGAAAAATCCTAGTGCCAAATCTACCTCACTCAAAAACAGGTAGGTATCTTATATACTAAATGCTTTTGAATTATTTAGTAGATTAGTAAATGAGTGGATCCACTGTTAGAATCACAGTGTAAGTTCTTGTTTTATTTCTGGCACTGTGAACTAAAATAAATTACACACCCTTCCGGGTCTCACTCGAAGGAGAACCTTCCAGAAGAGAGCAGGGGACTCTTCCCCTGGTTATTCTTATGGAATCGGCCTGACGTTTATTCTTGGCTACACATCTGAGAACCACTGGGCACGCTGACTTCAAAGATCAGGCATTAAGATGCTGAGATGTTAAGCACATTCAACTCCCAGTTTGTCCTTTTCTTGTTAATTTCAAAAGAGAGAGAGAAGGGGAAGTCTTAGATTATTTACCTGCCTTTCCATGGGAATGTAATCATGTCTACTGCTCCCAGGGTCTTCCTGGAGTAGCCTTCATTTTAATGTCAAATACGATGTTCTTTCTAAAACCATAATTGATGTTGTGCCTAAGCTAGAGTCTAGTTAGAACCTCCTTTTTAAGGGTCTGTTGTCAGCGAGATGTGACAAAGCATTTGCAACATTAACTGCTCCTGAAAGACTGGAACATGTGTCCATTAAAGCCACTAAGCTAAGAAAAGAAAAAGAAAAGAAAAAACCGGACTGAACCTGAGACATAGCAATGTCCCAAATTGAAACATTTCATGCCAACAGAATGCCTCCCTTCTGTGCATGTAGGAGTGTCAAAGACATACAAAGCACCTGCTTATTTGCTCATAGTCAGTCCATTTTTAAAGCCGAGCAGGAACACAGTTGCTGACCCAGGGAACATAAATTACATCATTACCTAATGAACTGTTGCAGAATTCGTTTGAATGTGGCTGTCCTTTTGAAAAGTATGAATCTTTCCAGTGATTAAAGTGATTTAGACAGGAGTAGTTCAGAGTAGACAATATTAATTTAGAAATGAGTCATTATGCTCGGCACCAGTCTGGAACCTAATGAGCTGATTCAAATTCATTTAAATCACTTGGAAAATACATACAGAGGCCGCACAATATACATAATTTGGAACTGAAAGGCATTTCCTCTAAAAACCAATATATTTCAATCAGTAGGAATAAAATAAATCCACAGATTTTTTTTTCAAATTAGTGGGCTTCTTCAGCCCTGAGGTTTTGAAATTAACTGAAAGCATGGAAGCCCCTGAATTTAAAACTTTTTTTTTGAAAAATGAGTGAACAAAAAGGCTGATTAATGATATTTCATTATTTACTTAAGTGAGAGCTTTACAAGATGTGGTGTCATCTCAACTATAAGAATACCATGTCTACTTTGGAAAGCGTGCCACCAAGGTCAGTCCCACTGGTAAAGAGATCAGAATTAGAATACTCATTAAATAATTACAAGACATATTTTTTAAATATATAATCATCAATGTGCCAGAATAAAGAAAGAAACATATCAATGTTGGTATTTTAGTTAAGAACCTGTATGAGAAACTAGTGGAAGATATGAAAAAATTTTTCCAATTTTTGAGGAATCATTCTGCATTTAAAAACAATGGGATTCGATCATAATTTTGCAGACACTAGCTGTCCAAGCTTGGTCTTATGGTCCACAAAACAGTGGACTTCTCGCCAATCCCATACACTGAATGTTGATTAAAACGAGTTGCCTGTGGGGATTCCTGACTTCACCAGTGGTTATTTTGATGTGAGCATGAAATGCAACCCTGGTCAGTGAGACATACAAGAAAATGTTAGAAGGCTACTTCTTCTTACCTGAGGCTATAAAATTCCAATTTCTTTAAGTCATTGGCTATTGGATTTTCAGATATTTGTAGCTGTGAGCATCCTAATTGGGATCAAGACTTTCATAAATAGGAATTATCCAATCCCCTTCATGTAGATATTCCACTGCACAGAAAAAACTTGGAATATTTTCTTCTGTTTAGCTTCTGTGTCAGAGCCTCTAAGCTTATCCTTTTTTATACTGCAAGATGATTAGGAGACTACTTCTATAAATTTAAATTTAACTTCTGCTGACTTCTAGCTTCCGGTGTTAAGTTACATAAATCTAAAGAAGGCAAATTTTCTCAGGGTGAAACTAATTGCGTTGACCTAGAGATCAACATAAAGTGATACTGAATTCTTCTCTCCAAGCTCAGAAATAGACATCAGTTATTGCAGGAATGCAATTTCTCTCCACTCCCTTCTTATACAATATATGCTGCCATGTTATCATCTCTTTCCCCCACACTTGCTCTTCCATTCATGAAAAACAAATTCCCTTATCTTTAATATGCAGAGAAGATCACCTACCTTGATGAGTGAATGGGAGAATTAGAAGCAGTATTTATATAATGTTTAGGACAAGCCTTGTCTCCCAGATGTTTAATAGAGAGTGGAGTTTCTGAGCCTCAGTTTGTTACTGTTATTGGACAAAGACCCGCTGCCCAATGTGCAGGAAGTCAGACACAAACCCTAGTTCTGGCAGAGCAAAGGACAGTGGAGGTAAATTTTCAAACCTGTCTCTGAGAGGATCAAGGAGGCTGAGTACTTAAGGAATTTTAAGGATTTTGTGGGTGGATGTAGGTGGTTGGAGGTTGGGAAATAGAGAGGTAAGGGAAGACAGGGCTGCATCTGTGCAGACACGGCCCACAGGGTACATTCATGGTACACAGTGGCCACAGGAGCACGAGCATGGGGGAGGGGGCGGATCTCAGGGCCTGGGAGGTGACTTTCCTTCTGGCGCCTGCAGGAACTCTCCTGGTTTCCTCCCATCTAAGATAAGGCTTGCGGGTGGCCGTTCGACTTCTATAAAACAGCTCATAAATCAGTTAAGTTAGCCAGAGTTTCTTTAGGATAGAAGAATCAAGCATTTGGTAACTTAGGCTTTGGGTTTCATTAATTGATCCATTTCTTTCATGGATTTGGATGGTAAATATCATTTTATGTTTGTATCTACTTGAGTTGACTTCTGTACTTTCTTTTTTTGTTTGTTTCGAAGAGTATACTCTTGAAATATTAACAAATTCTTTTACCTGCAACTTTGTAATACATTTATTACCCTGTGGGATGTATTTTGCTCCTGGACATTCTGACTTATTCCATTGTTCATATTTAATTTATTAACATTAAGTTTAAGTTTATTATCATTATTATTGTTGAAGTATAGCTGACATACAATGTTATATTAGTTTCAGGTATACAACATAACGATTGAACAATTACATACATTATTCAACACTGAATAGTTTCACCATAAGTGTAGTCAGAACTTGTCACCATACAATGTTATTATAATATTATTGACAGATTCCCCATGCTATAGTTTTTATCCCCATGACCTATTTATTTTATGACCGGAAGTGTATACCTCTTACTCTCCATCTATTTTCCCCATCCCCACACCCACCTCCCCTCTGGAAACCACCAGTTTGTTCTCTGTATTTAAAAGTCTATGTGCCTTTTGTTTGTTTCATGCTTTAGATTCCACTTATAACTGAAATCATATGATATTTCTTTCTTGAATGAATTTTAATAGTTAAAAATCAAATTTACCAATTAATTTAGTATTAATTGCTACCGTTAACATATGAATATCATCCAGCTCCAAAATAGGTCTTTTATACCATTTATTCAAACATTCTTTATTTGCCTTACACTTTGTATAATTCCTAAAAGTTTTGTTGTTGTTGCTGTTAATTATTTATATCTAATTTCCTTTTAGTGGCTTCTCTGGGGTATTTACTTATTTATTTTTAAATGTTTATTTACTTATTTTTGAAAGAGAGAGGGAGAAAGAGCACAAGCAGGGGAGGGGCAGAGAAAGAGAGAGACACAGAATCTAAAGCAGGATCCAGGCTGAGCTGTCAACACAGAGCCCAGTGCTGAGCTTGAACTCACGAACTGTGAGATCATGACCTGAACCGAAGTCACTTAATCACCTGAGCCACCCAGGTGCCCCTCTCTGGGGTATTTTAAAAAAATGATCATAGTAAGTTGCAAGTATAATATTTTTCGTTTTAATTTATGTATTTGGGTAATAAATAATAAATATATACTGATTTAGAGACAAATTGTGACTCAAATTTTAGTAGAACTTGCATTTTTCTCTTGTATAATGACACTGGTGGGTACTCCTAGAAGCTTTTCCATATCGATAGAGATAAAATCTTTACTGTCACATTCAGTATTTAACAAGAATGCTTCCATTAATATGATCATAAGCATGATTGTGACTCTCAGCCTGAAATACATATCTCAGCTTGACATACATATTTTTAATGTTGAAATAGTAACTATTACTTTTTAAATTAAGAGTTTTCATTAGGAATAGATGTTGAGTTTACTCAAACACCTTTTCTACATTCATGAAGATAATTGCTTCCCCCTCTTAACCTTTTAAAATGATGTAGTATCTTTATAGATTTCCTAAAATTGAATGGTTAGTGGTCTCTTGAAAAGGAAATACAATCTTGGCTGACAATTTTTTATTGTGTATGTAATTTAAGTAGCCATATGTGCTTTAAATACTTTGTACCTTAACTTGACTGAAATAGTTGAGTTTTGTTTATCATGTGAACAATTTTTAGAAGGAATTCAAATAATGTACAACACAGAGCTCTGCATATTCTAGGTCCTATTTTTATAAGTTCCTCCAGAACTGAACTCATCCACACCCAAAATGGCAAAGTAAAGTTCACATTTACTCACATTTATTGTGAATGATCTTTTTTCCTTGAAACCAAAGATTACTAGTTGATTTTGAAACATCAGAGGTTTGGGATTCTCAGTCTTATGCAGTGGCCTAACTTGTTAAATGTTATAGGCTTATTTTTCACTGCATACCTCATTGGAGGCATTCAGGCTTAGGGTAACAATAAAAAGTTTAGGAAAAAAGATGTGACATTTAACATGTTGGGTTAATATATGTGTCAAGGGTTCACTTTGTATTCCTCTAAAGGTATAGTTTATTAGCAAACCAATCTTGGATTTCTTTTGTGATTTCCTTGAAATGTTTTGTCTCTGACCACTTTTTACCTTCTCACCCCACCAAAAACAAAACAAAAAAACCAGACCATGATTCTTAAATATATAACTTAATCTATGTACTTTATCATCTCTTTTATATATACATGCTATAAGCACAGCTCTATTATATTATCATATTTCTTTCTTTTGTTTTTAGAAACTCAGATTCACTTAGCTTTCTGAAGCTGTAAGCATCACTTCTGCAAACAGCATCAAAATTATATAATCCCCTCTTCTATTAATTGTCTAATGAGTTCAATAGGTGTCACTTAGGAAGTAGAGTCTACATTCTTTAGGAGCAATTTGTCATTCAGAATCCATTTCAGAGCTTTTCACAGCTGCATATCAATGTTTATTCCAGGCCTATCTGCAATCTACATTCCTTTCAAAGACAAGTTAATTTCTTACGTTTTCATTATAAGGACAAAACAAATCCATGCCTTTCAGAAGGGCATTTTAGGCCTTACAATATTAGTCTCAGTCATTTTCTGAATTGTGTGCAGTATGTAACCGTAGAAATCATTTGTGTCCCTTAATTTTATGTGTAGGATTTGTAAAGTTTTTAAGAAAAATTGAGGATGGAGTGTCTGGAAGATACGCACATAGGTTTTCTATTCTCGCTCTGACAAGTGTCGTGGAGGAAAAATTAGAAGACAAGGTACTTATGCATCTTACCCTTTGCTAGCATAAAGTGTAGGTGACAATTGCATTGTAGTCTCCTGTCTCTTGACCTCAGTTTTGTCGTTAGTAAAATGAAGGAGTTGAATTATGATTATTATTTTCTGAAGGCCATGTACACAAACCAACCCTCAGACTGATGTGGATTGGATGGCCCAGAGTAGAAAAATACCCTCTGTTCACACAGTTATGGTCTCTGCTACTCATCTTTCAGACAATTAGGTTAGTGGCCGTATGGACATTAGATGAATCCTCAAAGTTAGAAGAATTCTAATAATCTATTATTGTACAAGCATCACTCTTCAGTTTGCTTTTTAATAAATTTCATATATTGACATTAGGTCAAAAGTAGCTTTCCCGTTAAATACTTTAAAAAATGACAAACATTTGTGGGGTTTTTGTTTGTTTGTTTGCATTTTTTCCAATTTTATTGAGATGTAATTGACATATAAAATTGTATACATTTCAGGTATACACAGTGTTGATTCGATGCCCTTATATATTGCAAAATCATTACCACCATAATATTAGCTAACACGTCTATCCTATCACATAGTTAACATTCCATTTCTGAGTTGAAAATATTTAAATCTACTCTCAGCAACTTCAACTATATATAATACAGTATTATTAATTATAATTAAGAGGTGATACATTAGATCTCTAGTTCTTTTTAAAAAAATTTATCTTAGAAAGAGAGAGAACATAAGTGGGGGTTGGAGGGAAGAGGGGGAGAGAGAATTCTAAGCAGGCTCCATGCTCAGCACAGAGGCTAATGCAGGGCTCTATTCCACGACCCTGGACTCATGATCTAATCTAGCAGATGCTTAACCAACTGAGCCACCCAGGTGCCCCTAGATCTCCAACTGTTATTCATCTTATAACTAAACTGTTGTACTCTTTGAACATCTCTTATTCCCCCTACCTCCTAGCTCATAGTAACAAACATTCTTGTCTCTGTTTCTATGAATTTGTTTTTTTAAGATTTCACATATAAGGGAGATCATACAGTATTTGTATCTCTCTGACTGACTTATTTCACTTAGCATAATGCTGTCAATTCTATCCACTTTAGGATGCAAAGGGCAAGATTTCCTTCTTTCTCATAGCTCAATCATATTTCATATATAATAATGTATATGATATTTCATTATATGTTTTCCATTATATTAATATGTATACATATATTCCACGTCTTCATCCATTGATGGACACTTAGGTTGTTCTCATACCTTGCCTATTATGAATAATGATGCAGTAAACATGGGAGTACACATATCTCTTTGATATTCAAATTTCATTTCTTTTAGATATATGCCCAGAAGTAGGATTGTCCTTTTCCTATTATATATTCTTGGCTCCTTTGCCATCAATTAATTGCCTATATATGCCTGGGTTTATTTCTGGGGTCTCTATTCTGTTTCATTGATCTTTGCATATGACTATACACAAATATCATACTGTTTTGGTTACTCTAGCTTCGTAATATAGTTTGAAATTAGAAAATGTGATGCCTCCACCTTTGTTCTTTCTCAAGATTGCTTGGGTGATGCAGGGTCCTTTGCAGCTCCATGAAAACTTGAGATTCTTTTTTTCTATTTCTATGAAAAATGTCATTGGAATTTTGAAAGGAATTGAATTGAATGTGTAAGTTGCTTCGGGTAGCATGGACATTTTAGCAGTAATAATTTTTCCAACCCATGAGCATGGTATATCTTTCCATCTATTTGTATCTTCTTCAGTTTTCCTCTACAGAATCTCATAGTTTTCGGTGTACTGATCTTACTCCTTCTTGTATATACTTGTATATATAATTTTGTATATTGTGTTTGTACCCTGCAACTGGCCCATATCTGGTTTTATTATCATGGTAGTGCTGGACCTATAAAATGAATTTGGAAGTATTCCTTCCTCTTCTCTTTTTTGGAAGATTTTGAGAAGGATTGGCATTAATTCTTCTGTAAATGTTTGATAGACTTCATCAGTAAAGCTATTTGGCCCTGGACTTTTGTTCATTGAACAGTTTTGATGACTGATTTAATGTCCTTATTGGTAATTGGTCTGTTCAGATTTTCTGTTTCTTCCTGATTCAGTCTTGGTGGATTTTATGTTTCTAGAAATTGATCCATTTCTTTTTTTTTTTTAATGATTTTTATTTATTTCTAGAAGAGAGAGAGAGAGAGACAGCATGAGCAGGGGAGGGTCAGAGAGAGAGGGAGTCATAGACTGAAACAGGCTCCAGGCTCTGAGCTGGCAGTCAGCACAGAGCCCGACGCGGGGCTCGAACCCACAAACCGCGAGATCATGACCTAAGTGAAAGTCGGATGCTTAACCGACTAAGCCACCCAGGCGCCCCGAAATTGATCCATTTCTTGTAGGCTGTCCAGTTTATTGGCATATAATTGTTTACAAAAAAACATTTGAAGAGACTTCTGTAGCGCCACAGCTCTTGAAGAATGGCATATGGGAAAGTCAAAGGATTGACTGCTGTGTGTGTGTGTGTGTGTGTGTGTGTGTGTGTATAAATTTCTCCAATCCCCAAAAAGAGAATCACATACCAAGTACATCATGTTCAACCCATCCACGAGTTGATCATGTGAAGCAGTTGGCAACATGATATTGTGAAGTTCATTTCACAGAAGCCCCACAGATCTGAAATGTAAGTCACCAAATCCATGATTACCTTTTATGTTTATATGATTTAGAAACTGTATTTTCCTCTGGGCAGAGATCATTGATTATGTATTTTGAAGAAATACCTAGATCTGTATGTTTATGGACACTTTATAGAGAAGGAAAAAGAGCAAGAAGGTAAATGTGGGATCAAGTCAAAGCAAGATGGAGAGTTGGTCCCATATTTACTTCATTCTCTTCCAAATTCATTCTGAAATTACCAAAAAATTGAAGAAGAGGGCAGTAGGTAAGAAATGTGCTTTTCAGCATTTCTAGAAGGCAGTGTGCAGGTGTGAGGGATGGAAGGCATTTTGAGTAGCAGGAGTCTCATGCATGCATTAAGTAAAGCCCATTTGGGAAGCAGTGATAGCAGGACAAGCAGAAACCCACCTTGTACAAGCTCAAATTAGAAGACGTTGGGAGCAAACCTAGTTCATCAAAAAAAAAAAAAAAAAAAATTACAGTTTCCATTGACATTTACCAATCCTTACTTGGCTTCATAACGGCCAAAGCAAAAGCAACTTCTCATAAGATCAGGTATGCATCACAACTAATTTCTGCAGCCAGACAACTGGATAAACGTTAATGAGTCACCACCAGCAGGGAAGTTATAGCCTATGGGTAGCTCAGGATTAAGACTAGGGAGGGAGGCACATCCAGGTGCAGTTGATGTGGGAATAACCTGAGCTGCTGTTAACTTCAGTAAATACATCCAGCTTTACTAGCATGGGGACCGGCTAAATAAAGCAAAACTATTGGCATCGTTATCTGAGAAAAAAACAGGCTTAGTAGTTGGAGGAAAGACAAGGCTCTTCAAGTTGATTTTTGGTTATGACAAGGGTGAGATGTGTTCTATAAGATTCTGTTGGCATTGGCTTCCTCCCTTTCACAGGCCAATGAGTTCCTAAATCTGCAAGATATAATTATGAAGATATAAACATGGAAATGTGGGAAAGTGTCCAACATGGAGAAAACAGAATCACAAGTCCCAATGCTGGACAATCACATAGTATTTTCTAAGAGTGCAAAGAAGATAAAAACACATAATCAGACATGTGAAAATCATTCTATAAAAAGGAAGATCCAAAATCAGGAGAAATTATGAAAAAATATATTCTAATAAAATTTTAAGCTTAATTCTTATGTCCATAAGATGTGAAAGAATTTTGAAATGTTTAATAGGTATATACTCAGATCAAGATAAAACTAAGTGGGAAAAGAGTATAGGTGAAAACAAGAATATTCCGGAATTGGAGAAAGCATAGATCTATAAGGCACAACATATTCTAATGGCATTTTTTTTTTTTTACAATGAATACATAGACGCATGTTTAAATGATTGAACTTTAAAGCCAATGAAAAATTCTTCAAGAAAAAGGAAGCTAAATGCAATTTTTAGTCAGGTTGAGGCTGGGGGAGCAGCCCATGCAGTCTTGGGCTGGCCTCAAATCCCGGGCTGGATAGAGCTGTGTGAACCTCACTGTATCTAACTCTCTGGTTTAATAACTAGCTGTATATTGAAATCACCTAAGGAGTTAATGAAAACACATACAGACAAAACAAAGATAAAACAACAAATGCTTGTTCCCTACCTCCACAGATTCTGATTTATGTGGTCTGGGAAGCGGCTTAGGCACTGAACGATTTTAAAGCTCTCTGGATGATTCTAACACACAGTGCAATTTGTGAAACAGTTTTGAGAAGAGCCAGGGCAAAAGAATATTATGTACAGTCAAGTTATAAGTGAACATAAAATTGTCAGGTAAGCTTTGTCAAATCAAAACAGCTCAGAACCACCACGACAAAGTAAATCATGATTAAGTTCACACACACACACACACACACACACACACACACACCAGTGTGCATGTCCACCCAGAGTTGAGAGAAAAACCCTTGGTAATTGCAGATGAGAATCACTTCATGAGAATATGAGAATTTAGGTCTAGTAACATATCAACTTCGTAAAATAGTTTTTAGTAAAGTATACATTATAAACTTTGAAAATATAAATTCAAACAACAATGCAGCAGATAAACCCTCAAACTAGATAGAAAAAGGAAGAAAATATAATAGCATTGTTCTTTATCTTCCTTATATGAAAATTGATAGATAATACTTATATTGAATGGAAAAAAACAGAGTTTTAAGTATATTGTGTAAAGTAATGAAAGAAGCTCCAGGGAAAAAAAACCTAAAAGTAAGTATATAACCACATAAAAGCAGTATATGAAAATAGGTAGATTGTGTGCCATTTCTATTTTATAAAATTAAAAATAGAAATACTGTATAATCTAGTAATTCCACTACTGGGTATTTACCCCAAGAATACAAAAACATTAATTTGAAAAAGATATATACACACCCTTATATTTATTGCAGCATTACTTACAATAGCCAAGATATGAAAGAAACACGAGTATCCATGGATACCTAAATAGATTAAAAAAATATGGGTGTGTATACATATAAAATGGAATATTACTCAGCCATAAAAAAGAGTGAGATCTTGCCATTTGTAACAACATGGATGGATGATGTAGAAAGTATTCTGCTAAGTGAAATACATCAGATGGAGAAAAACTAATACCATATTATTTCACTTATATGTGGAATCTAAAAAACTAAACAAATAAGGAAAGAAGAAATAGGCCCATTAAGTGCAGAGAGCAAAGTGGTGGTTGACAGAGGGGAAGGGTTGGGTCATGGGCAAAATGGATGTAGGGGAATGAAGGTACCGGCTTCTAGTTATGGAGTTATCAGGAGAATGTGCTTATTCATATGTAAATGTACCACAAAAACAATTGGAGAAACAACTGTATGACACACAACTGGAAAACAATGGATGTGCAAAAAGATTTTGAAAAGAAGGGATAAAGGCAGGGTTAATTAAAAAATATAAATGGAATGTTTGTACATCTCAAAATAACTAGATTGTCTCAAAATTTTAACTCAAGTTGTATGTTGAATAGAGAAAGCACGTCCAAACTTTTCCAAATTAAAAAAATAGAAAAACCGTCTCTGAATTTATGTTAATAAAGAAGATAGTTGGAATGCAATAAAAATAGCCAATGAATTTGATTTCAGGTCTAAAATATTAAACAAGGGAAAGATAGATAGTATAAAGTGATAAAGGTAAAATACACAACTTGAATTCATCTATGGGCCTGACAATATATTTCCATTTAAATAAGTAACCGAGATAGTGCAAGAAAAATGGACAGAAACACAACAGAAGTACCTACTTGTAGTGTCTAATTAGGTTGATTTACTAAGGTTGAATTAATGAATAAATGTGAAAACTCGATACTTTAATAAAGCCCTCTTTTAACCACTCATGAAGAATTTACAAAATAATTTCTATGGAAAGCCTTAAAGAAAACCTTTAGCAGACAGACCTACCTAAGGGAACACAAAGATGAAATCAAAACTGAAATTGCAGAAAGATACAATAATCACAACACATGTGTGCTGTTTATATTCTTCAGAGAAATGTAAAGATCACAATGTATTGGGGTGCTTGGAGGGCTCAGTCCGTTAAGCATCCAACTCTTGATTTAGGCTCAGGCTATGATCTCACAGTTCATGAGTTTGAGCCCCATGTCCGGCTCTGCCCTGTGTCAGCATGGAGCCTGCTTAGAATTCTCTCTCCCTCTCTCTCTGCCCATACCCCACTCATGCTCGCTTGCTCTCTCTCTCTCAAAATAAAGAAATAAACTTTAAAATTAAAAAAAAAAGCAGATCAAAAAAAGCAGATCACAACCTCTTGACATGTATGTATTTATTTACTTATTTTTTAATGAGTTTTTAGTATCATGCCAGAAATGAAGGTTAACCTTGGTTCTTAAGTCTGAGAAGAAAGCATCAATTTGCAAGCCAACTATGTGAAGGCAGAGCATTTAACTGGATCTTCTCTACACTTCTCCAAGCTCTGTCTTGACTGACTTTCAAAATTCTTCTTCTTTGGATATTAGCTTTCTGCACTTTGTCATAGTCTGCCTTCATGTCCCAGTCGTTTGCTTCACTTTTTTTTTTAGGTTTTATTTTTAATTTTCATAATATCAACCTACAAGTTTCTCATAACTGCATTCTCTAAGGATGAACAATTGGGAGGAATGAATGGACATGATTCACTTCCATGAGTACCACTTAATTTAAAGCATCTATCTTTAGAAAGTGTCATATGGCTAAAAATAAGCATTATTAATGAATGTTCCTAGGCCAGAAAAATTTGTAAGTTGAGCATATGTCTTCTTAGGAAAAAAATGACAGAATCTGTGTGAATCATATACAAAATAATTCCTGAGGACTAACATTATTTGGGGATAATATTTATATTATATCATTTTTATGTCACAGGAATAAAAATGAAAAATTTTCAGGGCACTTGGATGGCTCAGTTGGTTGAGTGTCCAACTCTTGATTTTGGCTCTGGTCATGATCTCATAGTTGTGAGGATTGAACCTTGCATGGGGCTCTAAGCTAACAGCCTACTTGGGATTCTCCCTCTCTTCCCCCCCCCAACTCACTTGCTCTCTCTCGCTCTCTTGCTCTCTCTCAAACTAAATAAACTTTAAAAAGGAGACATTTTCACAATGAAAATGTACCAACAACAGTGAGAGAAATGTCTTTTCTTTAACCACATTTCCCAGAGAAAAAAAGACAGTAAACATTTCTGGTTTTAGTTTTTCTTTGGTTATTTTTATAGTGTGTAATACATGTATGCCTCTTTTTCTCATTCTTATTTTCTAAACAAGATTTATTACCTCTCTGCTTTAGAAAATTGACTCATACAGGGGCACCTGGGTGGCTCAGTCGGTTAAGCATCCGACTTTGGCTCAGGTCATGATCTCACAGCTCGTGGGTTCGAGCCCAGCATCGGGCTTTGTGCTGACAGCTAGCTCAGAGCCTGGAGCCTGCTTCAGATTTTGTGTCTCCCTCTCTCTCTGGTCCCCCCTTGCTCACACTGTCTCTCTCTCTCTCTCAGAAACAAATAAAAACATTTTAAAAAATTAGAAAATTGACTCATACATTACTTCTCATCTTCCACTTTTTCCAATCCACCCTCCACCCCCAGTAATTTTGAATGTATTAACTGTTCTTTGTGTTTCTTGCATAGGTTGACATTTCTAGAATTAAATACTAAACTTTAATTCCCATTTCTTGGTTTATCAAACTTGAAAAGGAACTACTAGCTTCTATCTATAAAAGAGAAAGGAATAAAGGTCTTATTATTTCTTTCACCTCATACCCTTGTTCCCATTAATATAAATATTGTATTTTACATTGATAAGGTTTAAAGCATATGCATTTTCTTTTGTTAAATAACATTGAATTCTTTGTGATTTTTCTATATGTTGATTTTCAGAATGAAAAAGTAGTAGAATTCATAATGATTGTGTACATGTATAGCTTATTCCTAAAATGATGAAATCCTATAGTTGAAATCATGTAGAATAAAATTAACCTTAAATCCTATACATGAAATGACCAATGTGAATTGTACTTGTACTTCTGTGTGTTATAGTTTTTTTTCTAGCTTTCCTGTTCTGTATCATGTTCAATTGTCATTGTTATTTTACCTTATGTCATTCCTTAGGTTAAATTACTTTTAAATTTGCTAGTTACATTCTGATGAATATGTTTTATAGTGTTTTGATCATGCAAGTGCTAGCCTCTTTCTTTGTTTTTTCTTTAATGTTTTATTTATTTCTGAGAGAGAGAGAGAGAGACAGCATGAGCAGGGGAGGGTCAGAGAGAGAGGGAGACACAGAATCTGAAACAGGCTCCAGGCTCTGAGCTAGCTGTCAGCACAGAGCCCGACATGGGGCTCGAACCCACGAACTGTGAGATCATGACCTGAGCCGAAGTCGGACGCTTAATTGACTGAGCCACTCAGGGGCCCCAGTGCTAGCCTCTTTCACGTATGAAATATCTTTACTTTGTCCCCACATTTGACTGGGAACAGAATTTTAAGTTCAAAAGTGATTCTCCCTCCTTAGAATTTGAGGACTTTTTTCATTCTTTTCTATAGTCAATATTGTTGAGAAAGTGGATGGTTGTCTGTCTACTTTATGAATCCTTTCTGTTGCTCTTTGGGACTTTTACAATTTTCCTTGTCTCTGTGTTTATGGAATTTCTTTGCGGGTACATGTGGACGATAGTTCATTAATCCTGTTTTCCACTCAATATGTCACCTCATTCCAGAACACTTCTCTTCTAATTTATTATTTCTTCTTTTCATTTATTTCTGTTCCTCTCCATTCAGAATTCTTATTAAAAGGATGACGGACTACTTGGATATTTTCTCCAAACCTCGACATCCCTCACCCAGGTCATCTCTCTCCTGAGGCAGATACATAGCCATATGGTCATTCAACCACTTCATTTTCCATTGAAACTCAGTAAAACATCATTTCCTAGGATGCCTATACCTATGAATAATTCTGGCCAGTGGAACGTTACCGAAATGACGTGTCCTTTCAGTACAAGTTGATAGAAGTAGCCGTGTAGCCAGTGGTTTATCTCATGAGTTCTCGTTCTTTCATCTGAAAGCCGACAGCAGTGTAACTTGGAAGCCATAAGGTGGTGATCTTCAGATGAAAGAGGGCTGGGTTCTTGACTCTTGGGTTAGACAAGAGCTTCCCAGAAGTGCTGACTTACTTTTATTAAGGACATGGGTCTTAGACAAAGTTGTTCCACACAGTAAATAGTTTGAATTACACTGACAAGTACTCCTTGCCTTTTTAATCTGGATCTGGTAAATATGAATTTACCTCCAAATGAATTTAGCTGTCAGTTCTATTCAAACTATGTGTTAAATATTTTAAAAGATTTTGGCCATTATTAATGTTAATGTCTAAGGTTTCTATTCCAGTTTTGTTTGCTCCTGTCCACTATATCCTGTTCTTACTTTTTATTTCTGTAGTATCTCTTGTAATCTATCAAATTAAGGTTTCATTTCTTGAATTATTCTCTTGTTTCTATAGCATCACTTCTGTTTGCGTATCCTCACTTTTCTCTCTCATAACTTGGCTTTCTTTACTGAGTTTGCATCATATTTTTTTAACCATTATTTTAATTATTTTTACTTATGAAAATATTCTACTTTTATAAAACAGTGAAATACAAATGAACTCAAACTAGTTTAAAATGGTTTAGGAAAAATTCTTAAATGTCTGGTATATACTCCTCCATCTGAGATCTGTCTTGGTTCTTATATCTGTTGACTTCTGATTTTTTTTTTTACATTTGACTGTTTTAACACTTGAATTTTTTTTTTTTTTTTTACTTTACATTTGTTGACTCACCTTTGAGTGTTTCTGGGGCTCTGCTCATAAATCTTACTGTTGGTGTAAGAGGCTACAATTTAATGTGATTTTTCTTTAAAACTCATCTTATCCACTATATATCTTACTGACAGCTTTTCTTGTACTCGTTCCTGTTACACAGTTGTTTTGGTTTCATGCTTAAACTTTTGCTACTACAATGTAGTTTAGGGAAGACAAGAAGAGAGATGTTTGTGCCACTGGACAAAGATTAGGGTAGGGCAAGTGAAACAGCATTGTTCAAGAGTGGGGTTGGACCTTACTTCATTTAAAATTGTGATATTTTGTTCATTATGTATTTTTGCATTCTTTACGGTACTTTAAGATATCGTGCTAAGGTACGGAGCTTAGATATTAATTATCTGGATTACTGAGATTTTGCTGTCTTCTTAAATTATGTACCCGGTACAAGTATCTCATTGGCCTTGGCCAAGTCAAGGCTTTGCTGAACTATCATAAGTCATAAAGTGGGAGGTATTTCAACGGAAAAGGAGACTGGATAGTTAAATGGGTTGTAAAAAATCTATTTTGAAGCTTTTAATAGGACCCTATTTTTGCTTCCAGAATGTGTGGCTTAGAGAACAGAGGTCACTTCTGCTTTCCATAAATGGAATTTCTATAAATAGTAATAAACCAGTCAGACATAATTTACCTTTATGACTATAGTGAAAGATGTATGCCAGCCACATCTGGAATTATAAATTCACAGAGTCCCTGAATCCAAGTATTACTCCCCATTTGTCACACCAAATCTACTTCTATTTTCTTCCAGGTTTATTGACATACAATAGATATACAACACCATGCAAGTTTAAGGAGCCCAGCATGATAACTTGACATATGTATACATTATAAAATGATTACTACATACATTTACTCAACATTCATCACCTCATACAGATAAAATTTTTTTTCTTGTGATGAGGACTTTTAGGATTTACTCCTTTAGCAACTTTCAAATGTCACACCAATTTCTCACATGTCCCCACCATGCTCCCTAACCTGAGAGACTGACTTAATGCTTCCCTGTCCTAAGACTTCAGGTCACATGCAGTCAATGGGAGCCTAAGCAGATGATCAGAAAAAGGTAGAGACATTGTTCTGGGTATTCATTTTCCTGAATCTCTTCCTCTTGGCCATGCTTTGGTGGTGGGTGTGGTTCCTTCTGACATGCCACATCCCACTGGGAGCCCAGCCTTACAGCTCTCTGTCTATGTTGTAGCAACTCTCTCTACTCATCCTATCAGGTGTATGTTTGACAATTGCTTCCCTGGCCATTCATCCTAAGACGCTCCACCATTCCCTGTTGGTCCCCCTTAAACTAACCAGGAAAGGGGCACCTGGGTGGTTCAGTTGCTTAAGCATTTGACTTCAGCTCAGGTTACGATCTCATAGTTCATGGGTTTGAGCCCAGCATCTGTCTCTGTGCTGGCAGCTCAGAGCCTGGAGCCTGCTTTGGATTCTGTGTCTCCCTCTGTCTCTCTGCCCCTCTCCAACTCACACTCTGTCTCTGTCTCTCTTTCTTGTTCAAAAATAAATAAATATTATGTTTTTAAAAACTGATCAGGAAAATGTACTGGTAGTATCAGGGATCTAATATACTCATTAGTGATTTTGGTCAAGTTTTTGGGAAACTGAATTCAAAGCATGTGGAACTAGATTTAGAAGACAGTTCATCATGTAGTTCAGATTGATGTGTGATGGTCAGTTCTCGCATATTCCAGGATAAAACTTAATAGCCATAATATTTCTTTCCAAGTTGAGTTTCATTTTCATCCATCTCCTACTGAATTAGGACACATGGTATATTAAACTAAAAATAGAAACTTTAATTTATGTCACTGTCAGTTGAATTTATGTCAATTATTTGGTAGTAGGGCAATGATAGTTATGTGATTATATGCTATGACTGAATTACATTTAGTTTACTTGAAATCTTAAAACTTACTTCAACTTGTCAACAAAACCTCTTGAATTCTGCATATGTAAAACGTAACCAAACGTATAATAACTATATCTGATTTGGGGGCATACAAATATCAAAGAGTTTAACTCAATGTCATTGCATGAAAGGCTGAATTTAGTATTGCCAAAGCAATTTAATGCCCCTCAACCTTTCCTAAGGGAACACACATGCACTAGTTAATGCCCCAAAGTTTCAGAAAACTAGAACGTCCAAGGGCTAAGAAAATCCGCAAATGTAAGTCAGATTCGTGTGGAAGCTGAGTCAAGTTATTCAGGACACCTGGATACCAGCTTATGCACAATTTTATCCAAGCATCTTTAAAATCTCTTAGTTAATGAGGCATATTATAAGGAGAAAAATGACCAGCAGTGTATGATGTGTTTGGTAAAGGTAGCAATCCGATTGATAAATTCCTATCTCCCAACCATCTGGAGGTACCAGATTGGCAGGATTTCTTGTCAGCATTCTGTATATTTTCCATGCTTCAGAAGACAAGAAAGGGTATCACTCAGCACTCTCAAGTGCTTAAAATGATGGATTCCTTTAACATGTTGCTAACTGGTTTGCAATATTTCTTTAAAAATAGCACTCTGGTATTATGTTTCATTTAAAAGAAGAGTTGGAAATTAACAGTATAATAAATTGCATTCTTTAGAGATAATAGCAAATATTCAAGTGTAAGGGAACCTCCTTTCCATTAGACCTCAGGGTGCATCTTCTTCCTCTGTTCAAAACTCTTGCCACCTGAGTTAAATGTGGCATTGCCCGGTCAGTCCAGAGGAATCCGCATATTTAGGAACTGCACATAATACGGCAAGTTGGTTATTTCCGTATTAAAGCATAAGCGACACAGTGAAACATGGTGGGGGGCGGTGAGGCAGAGTGGGGGAAAACAGAATCACAGCACATTTTAAGCATATATTCTACCCTTTTAGTAGTTTTCTCCAAATATAATTAGATAGTTTTCTTCTCTGGTATTGATGTTCATTTTTGATGGCTTCACTTCTATTTAATCTCAATGTGAGCTATAGTCCTCTGTGAAATGATTCTTCTATTTATATTATAGGTCAGAGTATGTCCAAAGCCAATACGTATAATACAACCAATAGAAACATTGAAAGGTATTTTTAGCTTACTCCAAACTAACAAAGTACCTGCAACACAATGCATGACTTAAAGAGTAGGTTCTCAAAGTGAAAGACTGTCTGAGGACTTTCCAAGGTAAGCAGGTTCAGGATGTAGCTACATACTCGCTGATAGAAGCATTTCATCTGGGACTTTCCAGTCTTTCAATGCTGGGTTTTTAACAACAACAAAAACCAACTTACTGGGTTATTACTCTAATAGGAGTGAAACTGAAATTTCTGATTTAAAGAAATAGAAATGTCAAAACTAAATATGTAATCCTTAAAAAGTGTGCGAAATTGAGAATTCCTACTTCGTGAGAACAATTCTCTCCTGACACTTAGGATCCAGCCAGACTATGAAGCTGAACTAAAAGGACCATGACTTTAACTGTAGAAAAGATTAAAAATCAAGCTTCACCCCTGTCTTGTGTGGCAGGTGATGTAATATTAAGAAGAAAATAAGGCCTTGACATCTGAGAAGCGGACTGGATGTAATTTTGAAACACTAAACTGATCACCAAGAAACCCAAGAGCAATGAAAAAAAAAAATGTTTCTCCCTTCTAAGTATCATTCAAACATAGTCGCGGGTTGTTTTGTGTTTAATGTTGAAAGACTCCATTTATGTTTATTGGAAATTCCAGTTGAGAATAGTCTGTGAGTGTTAGGGCATATGTTGAAGAAATGGCAGAGATGGATTTTAATATTTTTAAGGCTCCAGATCAGAAGACTACTTCAGAATCGTGCAAGTAAAGCTGGAAAGCCATTCTTTACCAGTGTTCTGGTGGGAGATCCCAGAAGAGATGAAGGAGTGGGCTATCAGGGAAATGATCTGAAACCTGGCATCAATTGTGAATTTGCCCAAGTTCAAATAACATTTAGGTTGAAAGCTCAGGGAAAACACAGGTGAATTGAAGCAAGCAACAAAGACCATGGGAGTTTATCATGAAATAAAGAATTCTGTGGCAGAAAGGGAAGTATAGATTTACATTGTTTTGGCCACAAGCATGTAGATAAATATTACTGGTTGGGAAATGTTCTTTATAGTATATGGTCAAGGAAATGCACTTCCTCTACAAAGGAAGATAGATAACGGTTTATGGCTGAAAAAGAAACTGCTTTTCCTTCTCTACTCTCCAAAACATTATACCTACTCGGCCACTCTTTTCTTCAGTAAATATACAATGCCAAGCGATTTCACTTTCCTTCCCGAGGTTATGATATTTTCAGGACGTATCTGCCTAGAGCCAAGAATCATATATTTTTCCTATCATGTACTGTGCGTTGGATCAAGAGTCACAGACTTTAGTGTGCACCTTGTTTTACTGAAGAACATCTTTCAGAGTCCTTGTAACAGCTTGCTCTGTTCTGTGTGACTTATTTTTGTCTGGCTCCCCTGTGATAGTAAAGGTTCTAGAGAACATATGCGTGTCCTGTTTGCCTTCTCATTACCAGCATCACCAACCAAAGTACTTTTCACATGGTTGCCATTAATAAATGTACATATCGGACTCAAAAAACAAAGGTGAGTGTTTATTAATAAGATCAAAGGACAGAGGGTTTTCAGAATTAAATTCTAAAAAGAATAA
Source organism: Crocuta crocuta (assembly GCF_008692635.1). Classification (NCBI taxonomy): domain Eukaryota; kingdom Metazoa; phylum Chordata; class Mammalia; order Carnivora; family Hyaenidae; genus Crocuta; species Crocuta crocuta. The sequence goes on from NW_027528417.1 coordinate 2,238,528, forward strand.
TAATTAAGGGGATGTATGGTAAGAGAAGAAAGAGACCATATTCGTCATTAAAAATCTAAGTTCATATTATAGGCAATCTCGATCACTGAGCTGGATAGTCCAAAAAGTCTGGAATGTCTCCACTATTTCCTGTGTTTAAACAAAGAGGTACCCTTATCAGAAGAAAGCCAAATAACCTCACTACTAGGATATAAAAGTAGGCGGCAAAGGTAAGAATAAAATTAGAAAGACAGTCAAGAGGAAAGGATAAGTCACAAGTGTTTTTACAGAGACATGAAAACTCTTAAGATCTGCAATTATCTTCAATGGTTAATAATATGAGGGAATACTTTTATTAATGATTGTATTGAATAAACTTGTATTAAATGCTTATATGCCACAGGATAGCCTCCAGGGATTCTCACAGCAGACCTCACTGTCCAGCAGAGGCCTGGAAACAGTAAACAGCAAATGTAATGGCATGTGATCGGTACCTTGAGGGTGAAATTACAGAGCAGAAGAGCTGGCTTATTACACAGAGAGTCCTAAGTGAGATGTGAAAAAGTACATGTTTTCCAGGTGAAGGGAGCAGGGACCGAGGATAACAGGGAGAGGAGAGATGGTGACTCATGATATAAAGTTTTGAGTTTGGATGATCATACCTTTTCCAAAAGAATTCATTTCCATAGACTAGCGCTAATATTTAAGGTCTCCTTGGAAGGAGTCTGATACTTTGCTTGGGCTTCAAGGGCTCCTGTCTTTAAGCATGTAGTTGCAAAGCAGTTCATTTTCTGTCTCTCTTTATCTTTGCACATGGTCTTTATTTCCTATTTCCCAGCTGCACACTAGTGTTGAGGGCAGGTTCCACTTGTAACAATCACTTTAGAATATACTTAAGAGTATAGGCTTTGAGGATAGGCTTCAGGAAGACTTCTACCACCAATATGCAAAATTGAACAGTGATCTATACTTCAATTTTTTCATGAGAAGAAAATGCCAAAAATATATATCAGAGAGCTGTTGTGGGGAAAATACTTGATGAATGGTTGTGAAAGTTAATTATTATGTGAACATTATTTTTAATTTTGCTCAAGTCTCAAGGATGCTCCTAGTTGATAAGAGATTTTAAGCCACATTATGAACCAGATAATGTTTTCTAAAAGCACTGGGCATAAACCTTTTATTCAACCAAAGTTAGTGAAAGTTTTGTTTAATTTCATAAGAAACTTAACACCTTAATAAATGATTACCAGTTTAAATGCTAGCATAACTGAAATGCAATTAGGGTGATGTTCCCCTTTTACAGTATCTGAAATCCCCTAGTTATAACCCCTCTGGATGAGAGGAAGATGTTCATCTCAACGACAAATGATATGGGGCTCCTTTGACAAGGTTCATGATGACCGCTTAAGTCATGAACAGTGAACAGTGAAAGCTTATATCTTCACATTTCCATGATGGGTATATCAGGGCATCAGAGAGAAGATTAACAAATATTTAAATAAATTTGGAAAACTAAAATCTAAATAATAGATGAAGTAAAGTAGAGATTGTTGGGACAATATGACCAAGATAGGAAGCCTCAAGAAATGGGTGTCGAGCAAACTCATGGCCATGCTATTTATGTCCTTAGTGACGTCAGAAGGGGTGAAATGATTCAGGGATTCAATATTAAAGGAAGACAATTATTAATCAGAACTTTACATGACTATATATTAGAAACAACCGACTGAGGGCTGGGGCTCCAGAATGGAGGAACGAGGAACTCTGCTGAACATCTCCAAAGCAAAACAACAATTTATCTGGTACAAACCATAAAGAACAATTATTTAAAGTTCCTGAAAATTTTCCAAAAATCATATAGAAAATAGAAACACAGTTACTCAAAAAAATCTACTACGTCTTGTCAAAACACCAGGAATCAGTGGCATTTGAGATACCCAAGTTGTGCTCCTTAACCTCCAGCTCCAGCTTCATGTTATGGAAAGTGGTGGGGTACAGCTGAGAAGATAGAGGCTCCCAGTCTAGGCTACATGGTTTCAACCCAGGAGATATAGACTACTGGTTTTTCTCATCCCCCTTCTCTTCCCTTCCCCAGTCTGGTTTTGCAGAAGCTCTATTTGGAGGGCATAGATAAAAGGACTGACACTTTCTTCCACCTCACAGCCCCTACTCGTAGGGTGAAATATCTTTTGAGACATGACAGGCTGGGGATACTGACACTCTACTGGTCCACTGTTCACAATCCCAGCTCTAGTTTAGTGGCAAAGGGATTGTGCCAAAGGGTGAGAGACAGGCCTTAAAGATAGAGAGCTTTGGGGGTGCCTGGGTGGCTTATTCGGTTAAGCATCCGACTTTCGCTTAGGTCATGATCTCACGGTTCATGGGTTCAAGCCCCGCATCTGGCTCTGTGCTGACTGCCAGCTCAGAGCCTGAAGCCTGTTTCAGAGTCTGTGACTCCCTCTCTCTCTGACCCTCCCCTGCTCCTGCTCTCTCGCTCTCTCTCTCTCTCTCCCCCCCCTCTCTCTCTCCCCTAGAAAAAATAAAACATTAAAAAAATTTTCAAAAATTAAAAAATAAATAAATAAAAAGATAGAGAGCTTTGCAGTTTTACTGAGAAGATTGACTTTATTTGGAACATGATGTAAAGAATTCCATACCTAAACATCGGAAGTATTTATTGCCAAGCAATGGGCTTCCTTGGTAGAGAGAAATTAACTCTACCAGAAATGACTCTGGAACAAAATATAACATGGCAGAGCAGGTAGAAGTTTAATAGAACCAGGAAAAGACATAGCAAAGAAGAGCCCTCCAAGGATCACAGACAACCCTAGAGATTGGGAAGGCTATGCATTTATGTGAAGCTTCGTCTACTCAAGAGCAATCAAAACATGACATGAGGCCAACTTGTAAGCATCCCCAAGTTATACACAGATCCATCAACTAGAATGAAGCCTCACTGACACAGAAGATAGACATAACCTTTGACCAAAAACTGGTTAAATAATAAGTTGTTCTTACCCAGTGGAATTTCCAGGAAGCCAGGCTTTTAAAAAATCACACTCATTCTCAGCAATCTGCAAGCCTGGGTATAATGCCCCCAGTCTGCCTTCTCTGGAGCAATTAATGAGGAAACTCCAAGCTACCATTTCCTGGTTGTACATAGGACAGAAAAGTAAATAAAATGAGAAAATAGGCTCAAAGCCATACATATCCAACATTAAAAGGTAAAGCAAAATAGCTAGGGGACTCAAGGACAACCTTCCACTAACAACTGGTTTATGTTGACCCAGGGGCAACACCTAGGTCACCAGTCTAAAAGACGAAAACAAGAAACAATTCTGAACAGGGACATCAGAGGCTGAATATAGTGGGGGAAAGAAACTTCACAGAGTTAGTTCAGCCAAGTCACTAAGCAATAAATAAATGACCAGGCAAAAAATAATATCAGCACCAGGCAGGAACTAGAGTTTCTGCAGTATATTTTTCAAAAAGGTCAGTTTCTATAAAAAATATAAGATTTGTCAAAAAATAGGAACGTATGCTCAATACACAGGAATGAAAGAAAGCAATAAAACCTAGCAAGGAGTGGGGAACCAAATATCTAAATCATCAGTCAGTACAAAGAAGATACTATAAATAAGTTAAAAGAATAAACAAAAGCCATGCCTAAAGATTTAAGGGAAAGTATAATGACAATGTCTCACCAAATGGAGAACATCAACATAGAGACAGAAAGAAAAATATTTACATTTATATCTATACCTATACCTACACCCAGACATACATGCACATGTACACGCACACCTACATCTACATCTATATCTAAAGGGAAAGTCTGGAGTTGACAGGTATTATAACAAAGTTCTAAAAATGAGGGAAAGGCTCAATAATAGATTTTAACTGACAGAAGAAAATAATCAACAAACTTGAAGATAGATTATGCAATCTGAAGAACAGGAAAAAAATAAAGAAAAATGAATACAACCATAGTTTAAAATGGGGCATGATTAAACATAGCACAGTGGGATTAACAAAAACAGATAAAGGGACAGAAAAACGATTCAAGAAAATAACAGCTGAAAACTTCCCAAATTAGAGAAAAAACGTTAATCTATACATGCAAAAGCACAGTGAATTTCAAGCAGGATGGATCTTCAAAGAGATTCATATCATAGTGAAAATCTCAAAAGTCAGAGATGGGGGAAATCTTAAAACACTAAGAGAAATGTGGCTCATCATGCACAAAGAAACCCCTGTAAGATTAACAGCTGACTTCACATTTGAAACACATTTCAAGTGCTAACTGTAAAAAACTGTCAGTGAAGAATCCTATAACCAAACAATAAGCATCTTTCAAAACAGAAGGTAAAATAAAGACATTTCCAGTAAAACAAAATCTTATAGGGTTGTTGGTACATATTCCTGATTCATAGGAAATACTAAGGGAAGATTTCCAGGATGAAAGCAAACAAACAAACAAAACACGGACAAAAATAAAACACACTTGAAAAAACAAGAGTTCCAGTAAAAGTATTAAACCTGAAGTAGATTTTGATAAGATATATATATATATATATATATATTAATCTTTCATGAAATCAATAAGAAAATAACTAAAAACATATTTAACAAATCACTGAAGTTACTAAAATGTGATGCTGTAGATTCCACTAATAAAAAGAAAGCAGTACTTGGAGGAAGAGAGGAATAAGTAAAGCATGAAACAGAAAACAAAGAGCAAAATGGCATGTGTGAATATAACTAAATCAATTGTAACATTAACTGTGAATGAATTATTATTCAGCAATAAAAAGGAATGGAGTACTGTAACATCCCACAGCATAATCAACTTGAACACATTACGCTAAGTGAAAGAAGCCAGCCACAAAAGATCACATAATTGTAAGATTCCATTTATATGAAATATCCCAAATGAGGAAATCCATGGAGACAAAAATAATTAAATTTGTGTTTGCCGAGGGCTCGATGTGGAGGGGAGGGATGGGAAGAATGTGAAATTCTTGATAATGGGGATATTATTTCTTTTGGGGGTAAGTTTTAAACTTAGTTTTTGGTGATAGTTGTGCAACCCGTCAGATATATCTAAAAAGGATTAAATGGGTTAATTTCCTGGTATGGGAATTATATTTTAAAAATATGTTTTAAAAAAAAGAGAAACCACCATCAAGATACCATACTGAAAAGCTCAAGAATAAAGGTGTGTTGTTTTATCAACATTAGTCATCTCTATCTAATCTGTCCAAGGCAAGCAAAAACTTGGCTCAAGCTTGTCCTTTTAGCTTAAGTATTCTTTATGTATTGTTCATCTTGTAAATCTAAAGTTCCTTTTTAAGTCAAAAGAAAGCCAGAGTAGTGATACTTATCAGACAAATTAGATTTTAAACCAAAGACTGTGATAAGAGATGAAGAAGGATTCTACATCATAATAAAGGGAATTATCCAACAAGAAGATATAACAATTGTAAAATTTATGCTCCCAACTTGCTGGCATCCAAATATATAAAACAATTAATAACAAACCTAAAGGAACTCATTCATAATAATACAATAATAATAGGAGACTCTAATACCCCACTTACATAAAGATCATTTAAGCAGAAAATCAACAAGGAAACAATGGCTTTGAATGACATGCTGGACCAGAGAGCTTAACAGATATATTCAGAAAAGTCCATCCTAAAGCAGCAGAATACATATCCTTTTCGAGTGCACATGGAATAGTCTTCAGAATAGGTCAGATATAGGTCAAAATACAGGCCTCGATAAGTACAAAAAGACTGAGAACATACAATGCGTATATTTTTTTATTACAATGCTGTGAAACCTGAAGTCAACCACAAGAAAAAAAATTTGGAAAGAACTCAAATACACGGAGGTTAAATGAGTTGCTACTATACAATGAGTGGGTTAACTAGAAAATCAAAGGAGAAATTTGAAAATACGCTGAAACAAATAATAATGAAAACATAATATTCTGAAACCTTGGGATGAAGCAAGAGCTATCCTAAGAGGTAAGTTTATAGCAATACAGAGCTATCTCAAGATGCAAGAAAAATCTCAAATAAACAAACTAACCTTACACTTAAATGATCTAGACAAAGAACAACAAACAAGGCCTAAATCCAACAGAAGAAGAGAAATAATAAATATTAGAGTAGAAATAAATACTTTAGAAGCTAAAAAATCAGGACAACAGATCAAAGAAACCAGAAGTTGGTTCTGTGGAAAAAACAAAAACACTGATAACCTCCCCCCGCCCACCCCCAGCCAGACATATCAAAAAGAAAAAAGACCCAAATAAATAAAATTACAAATAAGAGAGGAGAAATAAGAACCACTATCACAGAAATACAATTATAAGAGAATATTATGAACAACGACATGTCAACGAATTGGACAATCTGGAAGAAATTGATAAATTCCGGAAAACATAAACTACTAAAACTGAAACGGGAAGAAACAGAACATTGCACAGACTGATAACCAGCAAAGAAACTGATTTAGTAATAAAAAAATCTCCCAACAAACAAAAGTTCAGGATGACATGGCTTCACAGGGGAATTCCACCAAACACTTAAAGGAGAGTTAATACCTATTTTTCTCAAACTACTTAAAAAAACAGAGATACAAGGAAAACTTTCAAACTCATTCTATGAGGCCAACATTACCTTGATTTCAAAATGAGGCAAAGTCTGCACTATAAAAGAGAACTTCAGGTCAATATCCCTGATGAACATGGATGTAAACATTCTCAACAAAGTACTAGTAAATCGAATCCAACAGTACATTAAAAGAATCGTTCACCATGATCAAATGGGATTTATTCTTGGGCTGCAAGAGTGGTTCAATATTCACAAATCAATCAACATGATACACTGCATTAGTAAAAGAAAGGATAAGAACCATATGATCCTCTCAATAATTGCAGAAAAAGCATTGACAAAGTGCAACATCCATTCATGATAAAAGTCCTCAACAAAGTAGGGATAGAGGCAACATACATCAATATCATAAAGTCCATATATAACAAAAAAAAAGCCCACAGATAATAAACTAATATCATCTCATCAAATTGAGAGCTTTTTCTCTATGATCAGAACAAAGACAAGGTTGTCCACTCTCACCGCTGTTATTTAACATAGTACTGGATGTCCTATCCTCAGCAATCAGACAATAAATTAAAAAAATAAAGGGCTCCCAGAAAGAAAGAAAGAAGAAAGAAAGAAAGAAAGAAAGAAAGAAAGAAAGAAAGAAAGAAAGAAAGAAAGAAAGAAAGAAAGAAAGAAGGAAGGAAGGAAGGAAGGAAGGAAGGAAGGAAAGAAATTCATGGCATCCAAATCGGCAAAAAGACAAACTTTCATTATTTGCTGATGACATGATACTCAAATAGAAAATCCAAAGGATTCTACCAAAAATTTGCTAAAATGCATACATGAATTTAGTAAAGTTGCAGAATACAAAATCAATGTACAGAAATCTATTGCATTTGTATCCACCAACAAGAAAGCAGCAGAAAGAGAAAGGTTGCCAAAGCCACCTGGAAAAAGAAGAATGAAGTGGGAGGTATCACAGTTCTAGACTTCAAGATATATTACAAAGCTGTAGTGATCAAGACAGTATGGTACCGGCACAAAAACAGACACATAGAAACAGAATAGAAAACCCAGAAATGAATCACAAGTATATGGTCAACTAATCTTTGACAAAGCAAAAAAGAATATCCAATCGACAAAAGACAGTCTTTTCAACAAATGGTGCTGGGAAACCTGGAAAGCAGCATGCAAAAGAATGAAACTGGACCACTTTGTCACACCATACACATACACATCAAGATGGATAAAAGATCCAAATGTGAGCCAGTAAATCATCAAAATCCTAGAGGAAAACACAGCAGCAACCTCTTTGACCTTGACCAGAACAACTTCTTACTAGATATGTCACCCAAGGCAAGGGAAATAAAGGCAAAAATAAACTATTTGAACTTCCTAAAAATAAAAAGCTTCTACACAGCAAAGGAAACAATCAACATAATTAAAAGGTAACCTACAAAATGGGAAAAGATATTTGCAAAATACATATTTGATAAAGGTTAGTATCCAAAATCTATAAACAACTTATAAAACTGAACACCCCAAAACCAAAATAATCCAGTTAAAAAATGGCCAGAAGACATGAATAAACATTTTTCCCAAGAAAATACAGATGACCAACAGACATGAAAAGATGCTCAGCATCACACATCATAAGGGAAATGGAAATCAAAACCACAATGAGATACCACCTCACACCAATCAAAAAGGTTAAAATTAATAACACAGGAAACAATGGGTGCTGGCAAAGATTCAGAGAAAGGGGAACCTACTTACACTGCTGGTGCATATACTAACCAATGTAGCCACTCTGGAAAACAGTATGGACGTTCCTCAAAAATTTAAAAATAGAACTACCCTGTGGCCCAGCAAGTATACTACTAGGTATTTACCCAAAGGATATAAAAATACTGATTCAAAGGGGCACATGTACCCTGTTGTTTATAGAAGCATTAGCAACAATAGCCAAACTATAGAAAGACCCCAATGTCCATCAACATCAATGGATATAGAAGATGTGGTATATGTATATATATAATGAAATATTACGCAGCCATAAAAGAAGGAAATCTTGCTATTTGCAGTGACGTGGGTGGATCTAGAGGATATTATGCTAAGTGAAATAAGTCAGAGAAAGACAACTACCATATGATTTCACTCACGTGTGGAATTTAAGAAACAAAAGCGAAGAGCATATAGGGAAAAGAAGTGAGGCCAACCAGGATACAGACTCTTAACTATAGAAAGCAAAGTGAGGGTTGCTGGAAGAGAGGTGTGAGGGGGGTTAATTAAGTGGGTGATGGGTTAGGGAGGCACTTGTAGTGTTGGGTACTGGGTGTTGTATATAAGCGTATGAATCACTAAATTCTACACCTAAAACTAATATTATACTGTAAAGTAACTAACTGGAATTTAAATAGAGACTTGATGAAAAAAATAAAATAGAAAAAAAGTCACTTTTTGAATGTCACTTACCTGTTTTCCCCAACAATTGGAAATAGACTTTTACTTTGTTATCTCTATTCTTTTTGTATTTTATAAAATCCCAATGGTAGCATTTACCCCTTTGCTTTTGAGATGTTTGTTTATATATCCATCCACTCTGTTAGTGTGTGGGTTTCCTCAAATACAAAATATATATTTTGTATTTCTTTTTTTCCTCTCAGTAACTAATGTAGGGCTAAGTCCTTGGTATACTTAAATAATATTTGTTGAACAAAGGGTAAGTATAAGAACATTGGATTATCTGCTTGGGGATAGTCTGACCTTTCCATGAGTTACTATGGAGTAAGTTTTAAAATTTTGATAAGCAGGTGTAACATTAACCTCAAAATAATGTTGCTCAAAATAATGTTGCTCAAAAAGAAAATAGAAGTTCCAGAAACCTTTGATTTAATTCTTGCTTTGTTAAAAGTTATGTAATGAAAAGATAGATGATGACATATTTCATCAAAATTAAAGACTTTCATGCATGAAAGTTCATTATCATGAACATGTAAGGACAATCTACCGAAAGAAATAAAATATTTGGGAACCATATATCTGATAAGGGGCTAATATCCAGAATACGTCAAGAATTCCTAGAACTCAATAATAAAAAGACAATTCGACTTAGAAATGAGCAAAGAATGTGAATAGACATTTCTCTAAAGAATAAGAAGATCCTCAACATCACTAACTGAGAAACACAAATAAAAAGAAAATCCTACAATGTGATACTTCTTCACATCTTCTAGGATGGTCATAATAAAGAAAATAACAAGCCTTAGCAAGGCTATAGAGAAATCGGAACCTTCACACATTGCTGATGAGCGTGCAAAAGGAGGCATCCACTATGGAAATCAATTGGCAGTTCCTCCAAAAGCTAAACATAGAATTCCCATGTGAGCTGGCAATTCCATTTGTAGATCTATACCTAAGGGAACCGAAAGCAGGACTGCAATCGGTACCTGTAGATGGAGGTTCATGGCAGTATTACTCACGACGTTTGTCCACAGGCAAATGGTTGTCAATGGGCAAATGATAATACATACAGGAAATATACAATGTAATAGTTTTCAGCCATAACAAGAAACGAAGTAGTGATACAGGCTACACATAGATAAACTTTGAAAATATTGTAAGAGACTAAATACAAAACAATAAATATGATATGACTCCTTTTATATGAAATTATGAAAATAGGCAAATTCACAGAGACAGAAACGGGGGAGAGGGAGAAATGGAGGGATTATTGCTGAATGGGTATAGAATTTCCTTTTGGCATGATGAAAAGTTTCGGAAACAGAAGTGATGGCTACATCACATTGTGAATGTAATTAATAACAATTCATTCGTATACTTAAAAATGGTTAACAATGGCAAAGTTTGTTATTTGCACTTTACCACGACTTAAAAAAAGTAATCATGTAATATACCAAAGATCATTGAATTGTATACTTAAAAAGGGTGAATTATATGGCACGTGACTTATATCTCAATAAAGATGTTTTACAAAATGTTGTTTCAGAGCATCCAGGGTCCATTATATACACCATGAGGGCCTTTTTTTACAGAGATAGGAAATACTCTAATTTTAAGGACAAGGTTGTTATCTTTGAAAATGAATCTTCTATGGTGCTATCTTCTTCATGATAACTATTTCTACTTATTATTTGGAACATCTCACCTAGTAACAGGACCTGGATGTGGACATATGCCATGGACTTTTCACCCTGTGTTTGGTGCTTCCTCTATGTCTCTCATTAGATTATCCATTCCTCGAGGGCAGTTCTTTGTGCCTAGATCTGAGGAATTCAGAACACACATCAATAGCTGGATCCGGACTTCTGCTTCTCATAGTTCAGACTAAGGATCCCATTTTTTGCCCAGCAAATGGCAAGATTCCTTCGTTGGTTTTTTCCACAGCTCAGTGAAATGAAAGAAAAGTCCAGTCCTAGTTAGGGAGCAGGTTGATAACGCAAAGAGGTCATTAATCAACTCTGAAATTATTAAATCCAATAACCATGCGAAGAGACACAAATGGCAATAGTTCTTCTCATTAATATTTACTAGATGATGCAGAAGTATTTGAGAAATGAGGGCATGTGGAGTGGAGGGGTTACTGCATGTCAGAATTTCCACAACCTATTACATCTCTAGGCAGGTAGAGATCTATTTTGCCTGAAATACTTCATGGCCTGACTGGTATGTGAATGAATCTACCCACATCACGTTTCCAGAGACTATATTTATGACATAGCTTGGACCCTGGGAATTCAAATGAAATGATCCCTCTAACAGGGTCTTGGAAAAGGGAAGAAACAATTATTTAAAGAACATGAAACATTATTTTTGCATTGTTGGGCAAAAAGAAAACTAAAGCTTTTGTTCTATGCCTTCAGCAGACATCAATACATTTCTAATCCATAGAGGATTATTAGCAGCAGGTCTATAGAATAATGCTTATGAATGATTTTTAATTTTGGCATCACCTAGCATGCTTGGAACTCAAACCAAGATGTGTGCAAATATAAGGCATGGATCTTCAAATATTCATTTCATAGCATCAGGCTGCACATGCCCTGATTATTATTCATACAGTTTCCCCAACAGCACAGTGTAGAGATGTGGGCACATCATACAGAGAACACAGCAGCGTGGTCGCTCCCAAGCACAGGGCAAGTGGAGAAACAGTTCTTCACAGATGCGGCTCCCCTCAACAGTCATGGAGGGGGCGGGTAAACCACAGAAAGGAAACTGTGAACCTCTTTCAGGTGTGGGGCGGGGTATGGTGAGGTGAGTGTACGGATAGGACATCAGGGAGGAGAGGAGCATAACCAGACGGCACAAAGACTGATATGGAAACAGCCCTTCTTGCAGCCACCGACAGAGAATGTGACTGAATGTGGCAGCATCAGCTGTGGCAAATGGCTCAGGGAACACACTGTCAGGGGAGTCTTGATCAGGCCACATCTGGTAACACAGAAACAGCAACAAGGAAGAAAGAGAAGAGTTGAATCGCGATGCTGCAGGAATGGGAAGAGGGCAAAGGAATTCTACCAAATATGGAATTCATATTTTAGGTCACTTTGTGCTTAAGGAATTTCCTCAAGGCAATAGCCTGGGACCTGGGTTAGCATTTTGTGAGAGGAAATGCTTTCTTTACCATGAAGGTAGATTGGTGGCTATCAGCTGGGTGTGAGGTTGCACCCCCACCAGGGTCCTGCCAGGGAACGTTTGAAGCGCAGGTCACCTTACAATAAACAATCATCCAGACCTAAATGCCAATCGTATTAAAGTTTAAAAGTTCTGGTTTAAAGTCATGGGACAGAGTGCTTAAAATTTATCTTGTCTTTAAATTTCACACAGAAACAGAGTCAAAGAAGTAGGTGACCAACACAAGAGCTTACAACTAGTTACAGGCAATATTGAAATTAGACACTAACTTCCTACATCCTCCAGGATTGGCAGATGAAAAAGTGAAATAATGGTTACTTTTGATGACAATGAGGATCCAGGAACAAAAGAACCAGAGTGTGAAAACTTCAGTATAATGGGAGCAAGTGGAGGGACTGCTGAATTAGGAATCAACATGCCTAGTATTATTGGGAATATCAAATACACCCAGGGCTGTGCTAAGCTATACAACAAGACCTCATCGTCATTTATTATCAGCAGGTCCCACCAATGAGATCAGCCCTAAAGGGGAGTCCAGTTAACTTGACTCCCACCAATGTGAACAGACAAGTATAGAACTCATGACCAGTCTAAGATATCCTTAAGTAGTGCTGAAAGTAAACCTGCCCAATGTCACAATTTTTCCAATGGTTTATCCTCAAAAGTTATTATCTATATAAGCTACTGCTTTGTTCTAGTGTAACAATGAATCCTTTTTTCTAAGTTTATTTACTTATTTTTGTGTGTGTAAGAGACAGCACACATGCAAGATGTAAATGGACTGAGAAAAAGGAAGAGAGAATCCCAAGTAGGCTCTCTGCTGCCAATACAGAACCCAGTTAAGGGCTCCTCAACCTGGGTCTGGATCCCAAAAACTGTGAGACTGTGACCCGAGCCAAAATCAAGAGTCAATTGCTTAACCAACTGAACCACCCAGTGCCTTGAAATGACAAGTCTTTATTGAATCTGAAGAAAACATAGTCTAGCTATTTTAAGAATGGGAAGGATTTCACTTTTTCTTCCCCCCTTTGGGTCAATTTTCTTTGTCAGAAAAAACTACTGATATGTGTCCCTCTGGATTAAAAGAGTTATCACAATATATGTTGAATTACTTCTATCTTCTTTCAAGCAGACCCCTGCCTTTATGACATTGATGGAGCTGTTTTAACAGTTTAATTCTTAGTACTACAACTAAACTTATCTCCTTCTTCAGTAAGTTTAAATTCTATTAAATTTGATCTTTTCAATTAGTTCCACTTGTACATTCACAGAAGCATTCCCCAAGGAAACTATGAAATGAAAAGTTTATGGTAAGAACATTTTTTAAAAATGTTTTAAAATCCCAGTGGAAAAGAATTTGATGCCTTGGAACAAACAACATATTTGGTGATGATTTTTCTCCCATGCAAGTCTGAATTCAGGAGATCAGATTGTGATTCGGGGTGAATGTGTATCTAATGAGGGGTGAGAGGGGCAGAGCAATACCATTGGAGGCCACCTCAATGATAAACTGGAGCAAAGATGGAAAAATCTAGGCTTTTTTATGTTAGCTTCAAAGATTCCAAATGAGAGAACTTTGATCATTTTCTTCTATCCTGATACTTTTCATTTCATTTTCAATGATCTTACTTATTGCTTTTTGTCTCAACAGAAATAATTCTTCCCCATCTTTGGTGTTCATCCCTTTGAAATATATCTTTGCAGTCCTGACCCTCCATTAGGCATTGCCTAACAGAATGATAAACTACATCTCCTCCTTTAATCTCGCCCTGTAGATCAGTCCCCTCAGCCTTTGAATTATTTTCTTAATCTTCTGAAGACTCCATGGAAAAGCCTTCATTTCTCCAGGAGTCTGCTCCAGGTGCCCTGGAAAATACAAGCCTCAGACATAGTGCTTGATCTGGAAGGGCTCCAATAAGCAATAATACCTCAAATGTATATGATATGGTATGATTGGAATTCCCTTATCACACGCATATTCCTTTGACACCATCATCAACCCTGTAAGTCCGGTAGACCAAGCATTAACACCCTCTTCTATCAACAGCAAAGTAAGTCCTTGGGAGTCCGTGGCTTCTCCGGGACACATGGCTGCTAAGCGTCTCAAATCAAGCATTGTTATTCAAAGTCCAGTGAATCCTGTCCCTTTAAGTTGAGTCCAGGAACTTTTTTTTTTTTTTTAATAGTTTATTGTCAAATTAGTTTCCACATNCAGGATCTTGAATACATATTTTGTTTGTCACATTGACTTCCAGTTGGTAGATGTTCAGTTATTGCTTGGGAGGCTCATTTCCAACTGCCCCAAGACTCATTAGGATTAGCACAGACACAGATACATGTAGACTCCAGACTAGAGATTGTCCTTCTCAGGTAAAAATACAGAGACATATATATTACTGCCCTAAGAATTCCACCTTACCACACATAGTTTCTTATTCTTATTTTTTTTCTTAAAAAAATTTTTTTACATTTATTTATTTTTGAGAGATAGGGAGAGACAGAGCACAAGTGGGGGAGGGGAAGAGAGAAAAGGAGACACAGAATCAGAAGCAGGCTCCAGACTCTGAGCTATCAGCACAGAGCCGGATGCAGGGCTTGAACTCACAACCCGTGAGATCATGAACCGAGCCGAAGTCGGACGCTTAACCGACTGAGCCACCCAGGCACCCCATCATATTCCTATTTTCACTATTTTTATGTTACCTTAAATAAGAGAGCCCTCTCTAAAGAGAGCCCCCACATATAGATTTTATTACCACAGTCTTTGAGTTCATTAAAAAAAATACCTCCAAATTGCCAGCATCAAATATTTTTAAAAATTAGCATTCTTATGATCAACAGTATAGGTTAATTGGTTTTGCAGTAGGGTCATGTTACTGGGATCCTAAAGTGCCATGGTGGGAACTGGATATACCCTATACCTCTTTGTATTTCTCGTTTTGCCTTTAAATAAATGCCTTTTGGAAGACATTACTTTGGGCTTTTTTCTTCACCCTTACAGATTAATTTGAAGCACAGTGAAGCTTGGCCACATTTACTCCCCTGGTCTATTCATACATCCATCCATTGATTGGACACTGTGGGTCCCTTTTAAATTAGACCCAAGTAAATGAGGGTAGAAAGCCTTGAGGCTATCCTACATGATAAGTCAGGATTGGAAAAGGTCTTTCTTCATGATGACCCATGAGTGCCCTGTCCTAGTCTGGATATCAGAAAGCAAAGCCAAAGAAAAAGGCATGCATGTAGGTAGTTTGTTTTAGGAAGTAATCCAAGGGTACAGGAAGGGATGGGGAAAAGGTAAGTATGAAATAGGAAGAGAGAGAAAGCAACTCCAAAGATCGTTGTTGACTTTGTCACTTCTGTGGCAAGTGGGACTCAGGCCTCCTGGATTCCTCCAAATGGTGATGCATACCTTGACCCAGAACTTTCTTCTCAAGGAGTGAAGCACTTCTCTTTTAGCTCCCATGCTCTGTTGGTCAGAGTTACCACAAGAGGTGTTAAATCCCCCATATTTCCATATTTGTGTATGGAGCATGAGGGGGTTTCTATACATCTCTGACTATGATCTTTGGGAATGTCTATGAAAGAAATATATAATCTTGGACAGTGGAGACAAAATGTTGTCAATTTACCCCTTTATCTAGAAGTCTGCTGCAGCAATGGATGGAATAAGGGGGGGCATATAAAAATGTGAGATGTGGCATAAGAGGTAATGGATATGGTGTCAAATAATACAGAACCCTAAAGTAGAGGTGCTTACTCAGCTTGGTGACAGATTCTTGTACCTTATGGAGGGAAATCGACTATTAAATGTGTACTCAAACTATGTTGCTTCCATGATCCCTTGAATCCTTGAATTTATAATTAAAAATACACATCACCATCTAAACCCAACTCCCAAATTCACTCATTGTTTTATAATCCCAAGTTGTTCCTTCTTCAGTGTTTCAGGTGGTCCCTGCCTCTTTAAGGTCAACTTTCATCCTGGTGACTTTCCCATGAGCATCATTCTCAATTTGGCCCCTTGGAAGCACTTTGCAGATCAGTATCATAGGAATTGCCCAGACCTAATGGAGTACCTCATCCACTATTAATTACAATTTGACCCTGAACAATGATATAATCTCCTTGACATTCAGACTCCACATATGAAAATGCACCCTTATATTACAATATTTTCAATGGGTATGAGGGCCTACATGCAGTAGGCACTTGAGAAATATCAAGTTTTATTATTTCTTTACATTGAGATGACCAGTTCTGAGGATAACTTTTGGTAGCAGGACCTCATATTAATCTTCAGATTTAAGTTATCCTAAGTTATATGAGGAATGACCAATATAACACATATCTGAAATTCTCTCCAGGCTATCTAGGGAGTTGAAGAGTTGGAAAGAGATGTGGAAATCCCTGGATTGTCTCTTCTACTGTCTCACTACCTTCTCTCCTCTCTGCCATCACTGAAATGGAGGTATGGTTGAACAAAGCCTAATCTTTCTCATTAACTACCCATCTCCATGGACTATGCTGTCCTTCTTACCTTTATTTGATAGTTTTCAGTTTAGGAATATGTGCAAGTCAGTGCAGGCAGATCATAAGTGACATTTGGAATCACTAAGTGAAATATTATCCAATGTTGGGCTATACATCCGTGTTGAGGCCATGCCAAACTGTCTGGCCAAATCAGTAAACAAGGAAAATAATGTAGATAAATGATGTCATGGGAACAATATTTCCAGATAATATACTGAATCTTGAGTGATTGATTTTTTTTTTTTTTTGGTTTCCTATAGACACAGTTATCTTGTTTTTTATCTTTATCATTGCAACAATAGGGAAAAATCTATTTCTTTTCTGGAAGCCTATCATTATTTGAATGCAAAACTCAATCCTTCACTGTTGGAAAACCTGAATTCTTGTTTTGCAAAAATTCTAACCATTGTCCGGTCAATAAACCTCTCTTTGACTCAATTTCCTCATCTGTATCACAAGATAGGGATGAATCTATTATTACTCAATTATTATCTCGCTGCTGTAGTGTCAGAATTAAGTTAAAGAAAAAGTGTTTTGAAAAGAGACAAATGCCTTTTCCCAGACATAATTGTCAATGTGTGTGTTTTTATTCTCAGTTGGACCACGAAAGAACTGAACTAGATCTTACTAGTCATTGAATTTCCATTGCCTAAGCGCATAGGAAATGTGGATTTTCAATTTTTAAAAAACGCTAAGTGATTGAAAGCATTCTTCATTTCATACACTTGTTAAAGCCCTTAATGTTGCCTAGGATCACGGTGTGTGTACTGATTCCCACATTTCTTTTTCTGTACACCGGTGGAAAAGGATGCCATTGAGGAGAAACACATCATCTGTGATCACAACACACAAGAACCACAGCTGCATTCACCACCTGTGCCTATTTCTTCTAAGTAATATTTAACTTTCCTTATTCGCAAAAATGGCATAGTTGACTTCCTTTATTGCATGATTTTTAAATGAATTTTTAAAGTTAATAAGCAATTTCTCTTAGACCACAGTCCGTACTACTAGAACTGCATATGTTTGGAGGTTTTTTTATGCCATTGATATTTCCTCCTCACTGTTAGATACCAGTAGGAATATGTGCTTTTCCTGGTACATCAGATGCAACACTCTTGTTAAAATGAGATAAAAATAAACTTTTTGGCTTTTTTTGTGTTGATTTTTTGCCTCGTAGTTCATCCTATTTATGTCTCTTCCCCTCCTACCCTTAGCACTCATGACTCTTCTGGAATCTTAAACTTAAACTAAAAATCAAATTCCTCATCTTGTTCTAAAAATGCACTTCTTTGCCTGGTCAGGTCTCATCACGTCACCTAGAAACATCACTGCCCTGTTTTGTTTCATTTTACTCCACGTTGATTTTACCCAGTGGAAGTTTTTGTTATAATTTGATTATTTATTGGCATATCTTTATCTACCCTAGTCTGGGACTCTGGAAATATAGACACTCGTTTTTTGCACATTTATCCCTCTCTCTATCATAGCATCTCACTGAAAACGGAGTTTTGCTATAAGAGATCATCAATTTTGATTGAATGAATAAACCAACTCAGCAAACTGCTGTTTCTTACTCTGATCCCCACGGTCTTCTCATCCCCAGTGTAGCACGCATTTTGAAACTGTTGGTCTTCTCACCGGTTTCTTATCTATGGCACCCCCTTTTCCAAACAAGTTGGTAGATCCCTGCCAGGCTCATGCCTTACTGAACCATGCCCAAGACCTACGAGGAGCAAGTTCAAATTTTTCTCAGTCGTGAACTTCATCACATTTCACGTAATAACACTTCACTGAACCTCCCTCCCTTTTCTCATCCCAATTTTCCAGTCAGTGTCATAGTTATCTATGCTCTTCGATCTTCCACTGGCGCCAAAGAGGAAAATTCTTCTGGGACCTTCCACAGAAATAGTCTTCCTGGTGGTTCACTGTGCATCTGTGTCAACACAACCACTCAGAGTCAGAACATATGCACTAGATGACTTGGTACTTTGAGGCCATCTCCTGGCCCCGCTAGCATCCTATCTGCCATTGCATGTGCTTTGGGTATAGGTGCTGCTCACAGAAATGAATGGCAGCAAATTGCAATGGGGGTGTTTTACAAGGTTGTTTTGAAGTCAGCTCACATATTCCACTGATATTGACCCTACATAACTAAACCAAAAAGGAAACCACTAGATTGACAAATACTCCATGTAGAGTACATCTGTTCCTTAATTTCTTCATAGGCCCTGCATTTAGTTATCTGGTTGCCAAGAAATACAGGCCATTACTTCTTTGTAGAGGGGAATATATTTCAGTTCTTTAAAGTTTACCAGAAGCCCACAGCCATTGACGTTTTTTCACTACCTGCTATGTCTAAGTGTACCAGAAATTTTCACAAGGAGTATTTTCTTTTATTTTTCCAACTCATCTCCATGTAAAAGTGGATCAACATAATGTTCTCTTCTCTCCTCTATGTTGTAATTTTCACCATACCATTTCTCTCCCCACCTCTGTCTCTTCTCCTTTTTGTGTACTATATATTAAATGTTTTAATGTTTATCAAGCCTGCCAAATGACAAGTGACAACATTATTATTGAAAATCTGAGTGCTGGATATGTGATAGCACTGAGTTTGCAGGCTCTTGTGGATTGCAAATCCTCTTTCAGTTACATGGACATGTGCTACATGAATAAATCTAAGCATCCAGAGGATGCCAAAACACCTGCTCTGAGCAAAAGCCGGGTTATATATTATAAGGACCGCAGGGAACCTGTTCGGAAGAGCTGGGCTTAAGAGCTGGCATTGGCATTGATCAGTAGAGTGAACCTGAACAAGTTCCTCGGGTCTGTGAGTTGCTGTCTGCATTGTGTACAATGCCTACGTGTCTTGGGAATCTATTGTGTCAAGGAAGTGTTCCGTATTTGAAAGTGTGTGGTGACACAGATGGTTTGCCCCCTCTAGAGATTTTACAGGAACCGTAAATCACAGTGTCTCCCTGAGCCCCTGTTCTCTGGCCTCAGAGGTGGGTACATTGACCAGGCTTCGCCAATTGGGCTGTCCCAGTCTGTTTGTTTGTTTCTCAGTGATGTGTTCTGGAATGGGGAGCTCACTGGGGTAATCTCTTACAACTACTTGTGAGGTCTGAAGGGTTCTATTTCTGTATCATTCAACATGATAACCACTAGCCAAGTGTGGCTATTAAGCAATTGCAGGGGTGACTCAGTTGGCTAAGCGTCTGACTTGGGCTCAGGTCATGATCTCGCCATTTGTGAGCTGGAGCCCCACGTCGGGCTCCGTGCTGACAGCTTGGAGCCTGGAGCCTGCTTCGGATTCTGTGTGTGTGTCTCTCTCTGCTCTTCTCCTGTTCACATTCTGTCTCTGTCTCTGTCTCTCTCTCTCAAAAATAAATTAAAAAAAAAAAGACAAAAAATAAAAAGAAACAATTGCTATATGACATGTGACTAGTGTATGAAACTGAATCTTGGATTAACTTAATTTAAAACTAATATATCCATGTGGCTACCATATTGGGCAGTCCAGGTTGACACGTTCCCATTTGTTATGTTGTGTATTTTGTTATTTGTTCCTTGTCGCCTTCCTAGAATTTTTTTAAAGCTTTTTTCCCCTCACTATGCCCCATTTAGATAACATTTAAAATCCCTGTTCTTTGAAGGTTGTAAGAATTCAACTGTGAAATCCCCCCTCTTGGCACTATTTTTAATTTCTTTAATATACTCTGTCATTATTGATCTAGTTATATTTTCTTTTTTTCAAGTCACTTTTTGTCACTGATGTTTTCTCAGAGGCCATCTATTTTGTATAGACTTTCAAGTGTTTTGCACAACTCAAAGAATATTTCTCATTCCTTATTTCTGTATCCATATGTCTATAATTCTTTTTGAGTTCTCAACCCTCATTACATAAATTTCTCTTTTTTATAATTTATCGAAGTGATGGGTTGGTTGGTTGTTTTCCTAAGAATCCACTGAGCTTTTAAATCATTTATGCTTGTTATGTGCTTGTAATTATATTGTTTATAAACAAATGAGTGTTTTTATATTTGTTAATTCCTTCCTCCTAGGTTTCTTCTTTTTCTTTTTTCCAATTTAAACAAATTAACGATTTCATACATTTCTATTATTTCTTCTTCAGTTCTATGAATGAAGCAAACATTTCCCTTTTTCACTGGCTTTACCTTTACTCTGTGGTTTGGGTATATTTCACTTATGCTAAAAAATAAATTGTATGAGAAGGAGAGGGATGAGAAGACTGAGCAGGGAGGAATTTTTAGGCATTGAAAATACTCTGTATAGCATTATAATGACAGATAGATAGCACTATTCAGTGTCTAAACCTAGAGACTCTGCAATACTAAGCATATCCTAATGGAGGCTGTGGACTTTGGGTGATTATGTTGTGTCAATGTGGGTAGGTTCATCTTTGGTAAAAATGTACTATTTTGTGAGTGAGATGGATAATGAGGGAGGCGATGCCTATGTGGGGAAAGCAGTGTATGAGAAATCTCTGCATCTTTCTCTCATTTTTACTGTTAATCTAAAATTGCTCTAATAAACAAAGTCTTTAAAGATGTAATAAATAAATAAGAACAATTCTTACTTAACCCAAGAATTCTTCTAGAGAGATACTTTTAAATTGCATGGCATTGGGGCACCTGGATGGCTCAGCCGGTTAAGCATCTGACTTCAGCTCAGGTCATGATCTCACAGCTCGTGGGCTCGAGCCCCGCATCGGGCTCTGTGCTGACAGCTCAGAGTCTGGATCCTGATTCAGATTCTGTGTCTCCCTCTCTCTCTGACCCTCCCCTGCTCATGCTGTCTCTTTCTTTCTCTCAAAAATAAATATTAAAAAAATTTTTTTAATAAATTTTATGGTGTTGTTTTAGTTCATTCGTTACCACTTTTCCCTACTACTTTTCAAAAGGTTGTAATCTATTACCGTGTTTAGAGTTTGTTGTAATTGTTATTTTGGATTAATCTTCAACCATTTTAAATTGTTTTAAGAATGTTTTTAAAGAGCATGGGTTTTATTCAAAGAATTATTAACCAGAACCTCTGTAGGCTTACTTATTTTAATTTTTTTCATCTAGTATTAGTTGAAAGAATTGAGCTTTTGGTTCTTCTTTCATTTCATCCCGTCTTGAATTTATATTTCTGATGCCAAATTACTTGGTATCTAAAAAATTTCATAACTGTTACATATTTCTGTAGGTTGCATGTATTATAATTATAAAGCACACACCATACCATGCATTTAGCCTCTAATTAAGTTCTCTTGTGATGTTAATGTCAGGACCCCTGCTTAATATTTGTTTGTATTTGCCTGTGTGTCTTTGCCAATACTTATTATCTTCAATAATAACGTGTCACTTTCTTTTACATATGTCTCTTTTATAAAACAAGAATAACTTTCTGTAGGAATATTTCTTCCATTGACTTTGCCAAATTTTCTAGTTTATTTTTATCATTGTTAGAATTAACTTTATTTCCTTTTTATCTATCTTTTGTTATACGTGTTGGATTTGCTATAGTGCTTTTACTCTCCTTTTTATTTCCTCTTTTAGTCACTTGAAATGTAGAGAGCCTAAATTTTAGTTTATTACTGCTTGCCTTTACATTTTCTAATAAGAGACTAAAATCTCAATTACTTACTTGATCAACTTTTTAGTATAATAATTTCCTCCCAAGAAAAGTAATGAAATTAGCACATCTGAATTTATACAATGTCCTATTTCTTCTACTTACATTGCTGGTTATGCTATATTTTCTTACACACATACATTTAAAATTTTTTATTATGTTATGTAGCTCTTCTTTAAACATTTATGATACATCATGTTTCTTCAAAATCAACAAATTTTATCTTCAGTACAAAATAGATTATAAGCTTATCGTTCTTTGTTCAGGCATCTATCCTTTGAGACACATTTATCATGTCACCTCTTTCTGACGGACCCTACACAGCAGTAAGCAGTAAAGGCAGAGAAAACTCCAGGCACAGAGCTTATATTTGGGCACAGGAGAAACTAGCAATGGCAAAATAAACAAAAGAAAGGTCTGCTGCTAATACATCCTATGTAAAAAGATAACACATGGGGAAATTATTGGATTGTTAAGGGAAGCTGTTTGGATTAGACAGCATGTTAAGACCCAACCAATGAGAGAAAAATGCATTTAGTCAACTGTACAAAATATGAGGAGTGGGCATTTTAAAGGGAAGGAGAGGGTGGTATTTTATTGGTTCTATTAATAATTGAGTTAGAGGGAAGCCTGGGTGGCTCAGTCGGGTAAGCACCAACCTCAGCTCAGGTCAAGATCTCACGGTTTGAGTTTGAGTGCTGACAGCTCAGAGCCTGGTGCCTGCTTCAGATTCTATGTCTTTGCCTCTCTCTATCCCTCCCCTGCTCATGCTGTGTCTCTCTCTGTCTCTCAATAATAAATAAACGTTAAAATTTTTTTCTTAAATAATTGAGTTAGAGATTGTGCATTTGTCCAATTTTTCTTTTTTGTTCTCTCACTTATGTTCCATATACTTTGAATGTTGTTAAGTGTTACACTTTTGAGTAGAAATGTCTTCTTAACAAATAGATTTTCTTGGTGTTATAAATTTCCCCTTTTCCTCATCTGGAAATACTAAGTGTCTGGGATTTTACTTTTGTTAATATTAAGAACAACGAATGATTTTTCATGCTTTTTAAAAATATATATATCCGTTTTCATTTTTTATTTTTTCAACTCTGTGAGACATTAAGGTGTGTATTCTACACAAACCATATTGGATTTTTCTTTTTAATCCAGTGTAATGATTTTTGCATTTTGTGGAGTATTTAGCCTATTTACATTTAATGTATGTTGTTTTTGTGAGTTAATATATCATCTTGAATTTTTTTCACTGGATCATTCTATTTCCTGTTCACTCTTCATTATTTTATTCCTCCTTTGGCTTAAACATTTCTATCTTTGTTTTAACACTTCCATTGACTTTTTTTGGCTTGTTATCAGACCTCTGTGTGTGTGTGTGTGTGTGTATGTGTGTGCATCTGTTTTAATATCTTACCTTGCATACCTAAGTATGCATCTTAACTTTTCTCTGTTTACTTAGAATTAATATGGTATCTTTCTGTGTAAAGTATAAGAAACATTAAATAGTATCATTCTATATCTCTATCCCCCCCCCTTTTTTTTGTGGCAATGTTGTCACAAAAAGGCCACAGAAATGTTTGGGGCACCTGGGTGGCCCAGTCAGTTAAGTGCCTGACTCATGAGATTTGGCTCAGGTCATGATCTCACAGTTTGTGAGATCAAGCCCCCATGTTGGGCTCTGTGCTGACAGTGTGGAGCCTCCTTGGGATTCTGTCTCTCCCTTTCTCTCTCTGTCCCTTCCACTTAAGCACACCTTCTCTCTCTTTCAAAATAAATAAATAAACATTTAGTTTATATGTTGTATGTAACAACCTACAAAGTTATTAATTCTATTTAAAATTGTATTTGTCATAAAAGAAATTTAAAAAAGAATGATATATAATATCTTTCATTTACTTACATATTTGTCACATTCTTTGTTTCACATTTCTTTGGAAATCCAAATTTCCTTATGGTGAATTTCCCCTCTCAGAAAAAAACTTTCTTTAGCACTTATTGTAGTACAGAATAGCAGTCAGTAAGTTCTCTCAGCATTTGTTTATTTGAAAATGCCTTTGTTTAATCTTATTTAAAAAAAAATTTTTTTTAATGTTCATTTACTTTTGAGAGACAGAGAGACAGAGTTTAAGCAAGGGAGGGGGAGAGAGAGAGTGAGAAACAGAATCCAAAGGAGGCTCTAGGCTCTGAGCTGTTAACAGAGAGAGCGATGCTGGGCTCTAACTCACAGATTGCGAGATTATGATCTGAGCCAAAGTTGAAGTTTAACCAACGGAACCACCCATACCTCTTTAATCTTATTTCTTAAAGGATATTTTTACTGCAAATAGAATTCTGGGTTGTTGTTTTTTTCTTTTCAATTTTAGAGCTTCATCTCTAATTCTATTGTGTCTTTGCCTCGGCTATTTCTGACAAAAAGGGAATCATTAATCGTATCTTTGTTCCTTTCTGCGCAGTGTGTCTTTTTCTTGGTTTGTTTCAAGATTTCTTCTTTGAGTTTGTTATTTAGCATTTTTATAGTTATAGTTTCAGTTCCCTTTGTTATGTTTTATATTTTTAACTAAATTTGGAAATTCTCAACTTAAAATTTTTAATTTTTTTCATTTTGTTAATTTCCTTCTCTTTTGGGATTCTCGATACATTGATATTAAACCCCTTCATATTGGACACTGATCATTAATGCCCCACCTGTTTTGTTTCAGTGTAATATGTTCTTTATGTTGTTCTCTAATTGGTTGGCTCTTCTTCTGCCCTGTACCCTCTTCTGCTAGGCAAAGTGGATAAATTTTACATTTCAATCACTATACTGTTGGTTTTGGAATTTCCATTTGCCTTCTTAAAGCTTCTCTTCTAATTTGTCCTCTCTGATCCCCTGTTATGGCCTCATTTTCCTTTCAAGTGCTAATCAAACTTTCATTAGCTGCTTTAAAGCTGTTATTTTCAACATTCGTATTAAGAAATCTATTCTACTGACTATTTAAAAATTAATTATTGGTCATGTTTCCTACTATGTTTATAATTAGTATTTTTAAAATTTACTCTGAAAATCGTGGACTCTGTTTTACAGTGTTTAGAATACCCATGTTCCTCCATGGGGTATAGTTTTTGTTTTGATGAACAGATAAATTATTGGCCAATCCTTTCATTCCTTCCAGGTTTGGTTTTATTATTATTAGGATGCTTGTATTTTTTTAAAATTATTTTTATTTTCAAATTATTCTTGGAATCAGCACTGTACAGCCTCTTGTGTCTTCTCTGGTCAGCTCTCAGGCTGCAGAAGGACCTCTCTGTTAGGGATGATAGACTTTACTCTTCTCAATGATCACAGTTCTGAGTACCCATTGATTAATGCCTGAATACAATTGCTTCAACCGTTTTATCCATTTTTACAATTATTTACAGCTCAGGCGCAAGTCTGGTAGTCTGATGTTACTTAACTTCTTCACGACTTTTTAAATATCTATTTAATTGTAATTCTTTACATCTTTTTGAATGAATCACATCTGTTCTAAAATGCCTCCTCCCACCCTAGCCTGGGGCACCTGGGTGGCTCAGTCAATTACCTCTAACTTGATTTTGGCTTAGATAATGGGTAACGATTTCACAGTTCATGAGTTCGAGCCCCACTTGGATCCCTTGTGTAGCAGCACAGAGCCTGCTTGGGATTCTCTCTCTGCCCTTCATTCACTCTCACTCACTCTCTTTCTCTCTCTCTCAAAATAAATAAACTTTAAAAACTGCCTCCCACACTAGTCTTTATGAAATGCAGTCTATCTAAATCACTATATTTGAATCCTTACTGATTGTGTCTCATTAACCCTTGTATCCTGAGCATCAGACAATCCCTGGCATCTCATAAGCATTCAACAAATACTTATAAAATTATTTATCATAATGTCTCATTATAGAGAATTTATAGTAGACGGTAAAATAGACAATACTCAAATAATCACACAACTAATGCTAGCACAATGATGTTTAAGTATTCTGAAAGACAGGTACATGATCTCTGAACAGATAAAATAAAAGAACCATTAGATGAAGAATTTTTTTCTCAGGGAAGTGAGGTTTTTAGGTCCAATCAAAGGATAAAGAGCAATTTACAATATGACAGACAGAGAACATGTAAAAGAATAGACATTTGTAGAAGAGAGTATGACAACCTTTTCTTCCTACATTGTCCCCTAACCTTCCTCCCACCTAAGAGGGGCCTAGGAGAAGGTTGAGAATTTTCCACTTCCTTTGTTTCACACCACAGCTTTTTGTGCAGGGAATGACAAAACAAAACAACTCCCCGATCACAGCCTATACTTTGATTCACTCTTGTCAAATTAGGGAGAGGGAAGATTTATCATCCTGTTTTGCTATTTCCATCATTTTAAAGACAGATGTGAGGTAGTAATAATAATAGTGAAAACTGAGGGGAAGGGTGGTTAAATTTCCATCAATAAAGATTAAGCACATTAAGCACATTATTATAAACCGTGTGTATGGCAGGGACTTCTATGATCAATATTCTGTTTTCCCTGTTAAAAGAAACCAGTTTTCATGGATGTAGCAATGTGTCCAACCTAATTTGTTTCCAAATGACGGTAATATGGTACATCTATGGAAAAGTAACATATGGAAAATGTATCCTAGTACATTTTTTTACATCAAAGACACAACCTGGTGATTTGATATACGTGTATATGGATAGCATCTTTTTGGTCATTGAGTTTAAGTGGTAGCTTTTAGGTCAAACTTCCAGAAATATGCTTTAAAGAGAGTAGAGGAAGGCACACAGTGTCCCTTTTTGTTGCCTCCTTTGTTTTTTTTCCTTTCTCTTTTCTGGAATGTGGACCTGATGGCTAGAAGTATAATTAGGAGTGAAGACAGGGCACCTGGTTGGCTCAGTCAGTTAAGCGTCCGACTTCGACTCAGGTCATGATCTCATGGTTTGTGAGTTCGAGCTCCGTATCAGGCTGTGCGCTGAGAGCTCAGAGCCTGGAGCTGCTTCAGATTCTGTGTCTGCCTCTCTCTCTGCACCTCACCCACTCACACATTCTCTCTCTGTCTTAAAAATAATTAAATATTAAAGAAAAAAATTTTTTTAAAAGAATGAAGAGCCAGGAGAATCTTTTTGTTCTGAAAAGCATTTGACCTACAGAATCACAGACTAAAACTTTATACCTTCAAAGCTCTTATACCAAGAAAAAAATAACAAAACCTCATCTTACTAAATCACTGTATTTCTGCACGTGTGGGACAGGTGGAAGGAGATCATGTTACATGAAGCTAAATGCAAATTCCTCACTAATATGCTCTACTTAATACAATATTTTTGTAAATGTACCCATTGATAAAGTTCTGTGTACTTACATTTGCTGAAATGAAACATGTCCCTGGCAAACCTCTGATAAAATACAGTTTAAAGCCCTAATATTCTCTCTCTCTCTCTCTTTGTAAAATTGTATGTGGATGAATGGAGAGGTAGATGTATCAAACAGTAGCTAGGTCTGGGTTGTAGGTAACCACTGTTTTATCGAGTTCATGTGATATTTTTACTTTTATCGATCTGTCCCATTGTTTAGTGGTTTGAGCGTAAATAATCCATGCAATCACAGTGAGAACGTTTGTCAAGGGCACCCCAAGGACCACTGATGCCCTGCAGATCTGGAAAGTTTTCCTTGGATGAACCTATTCCTTTTGTTGACAATGACAATGAGAAGGGGACAGGAGAAGTTTTAAGCTGGTTTTATACATGAAATACTTCTGTTTTTATCATACTGGTTGGGTGTAGTTGCTACTTTTTCACCAAGGATTTCATCTGTTATTAATCTGTCCATTTTACCTGGCTTGGTCATAAGCCCAACACCTAGGAATCAGTGATTCTGTGGCTCTCCTATAAATAGGTTTTTAAAGACAAGATCCCACATGTACCAGTTTGCTTGGGACATTACTGAGCTTTCACTTGTCCAAGAGTAATTAGTCCTCATTTTCACTCTCAACTATGTCTATTCTGGACAATGAATGACTTGATCACTCTCATTATAGCGAATCCTAATGTTCAAGAAGAACTCAGCTGGGAATACTGATCTATCTCCAAGTACTTGAATTCAAATTTGTCCCTTTATAAAACACACAATACACTCAGGATGAATAGGGAGAAATAAAGTTCCATGGAGATTTCCACTTACTATAATACGGGACATTCTTCCTCTTGAATATACCTTTAGGTGGATACTCAAAAGTCATTATCCAGCACCTTTCTTCCATGCCTTTCTAAGTGAAAGCACTGAAAAATCCAGGAATTTTCTCCAACATCTCTCAATTAACATGATTATATTATCAATTTTTGGCCAATAAAATGTAAGGGGAGTTCTTGTGGGTCTATTTTTTCTTTTCTGATAATAGAAAAGAATGTCATGTGATGATTTTGTCTGTTCTAGTTTCTCTCCTGTTTCCAGCTTTGAGTGTGGTCCAGATACCTGGAGCCATGGAAATCATCTTCAGACAAACACAGCTTGTAGGCACAAGAAGAAACCGGTATCCCGAGGATAGGAGAGTAGAAGTTGAGCAAAAGTCTCCTTAGAGATACTCATTAGCTACTTATTTAAATGTGAAAGTCTCCCACTCCAGACTATCACTTATATAAAGTAATTTAACATTTTTGTTAATTTTTTTGTTGTTGTTCACTCGTTTCAGTTGGTTGTTCTATATCTTGTCATGATAATAAAAGAACTAAAACGGTTCTACAGGAATGAATCACATAGAATATATTAGGGGTCTATGGTGTAGTTGGGTTTTAAATAAATTTTAGCAACTTCATGTACAATTTTAGGGTGGAAACCCTAAAAGAACTGTTATCCACTCTGCATCTTATTTTATGGCTGGTACCCTAGGATTGAGCTATCTCTTTGTCTTTCTATTTCTTATCTCCTTAATGCAGCTCTATTCAGAACACAGGATACTGACATCTGAGCTATACACATTCAATTTTAGCAATGGATAGAGTGAGAAGAGAAACTTAATTGGCCAAACTGAGACCCATAAGTAATCAGTAGAGAGTGAAGCAAAGAATACCTGGCTAAAGAAACAAATGTATTATAATTAGGCCAATTATCCTAGATGTGGTTCATCAGCTTGTAGTGATAAAGGCCATTAATGAGCTTTGTCACTGACAGTATTACTTTCTAATCTTAATCCTTTTTAGGGTTATTAGCTTTAATGCTACTTGCAAAGAGATAAGTTAATTTATACTGAAATTAAATTGAAAAATAACAAGTAATGATTGTTGCATTTGAGCAGAAACTTAGAAATTCTTGCTGACAAAACTTACTGAAAAGCAGGACAAGAATTCCAAGAGTTGGGAGCCCATAGAGGGGATTCAGAACAAGAGAAACATTTGTTAAAGGAAAGACTCCTAAATATTCTTAAGGACAGTCACTCAATTTATGGTTAATATCAATAAGTGAAATAACTGAAAGCTGTTTTCTTTTCTTTCAGCTGTCAGCACACTATGTTCTGTCTGCCATCAAGAAAATTCTTCAAAAAGGTAAACCCTTGAAGAAGAGTCACTGAACATAATTGCTCAATGCCCACACATACAGTACAAATGGTCCTTACTTGTAATGGTTTCACTTACAATGTTTCAACTTTACAATGGTGCCAAAGTGATACACATTCAGGAGAAACTGTACTTTGAAATTTGAATCTTTTTCCTTTCCCAGGCTAGTGATATATATATGATCCTTTCTCATGATTCTGGGTTGTGGTAGGAAGCTTTAGCCCTCAGTCAGCTACCTGAACAGAAGCCTAAACAACCGATAAACTTATAACAATTCTGTACCCACACAACCATTCTGTTTTTCACTTTCAGTATTATTCAATACATTGCATGAGATAAACAATACTTTATTATGAAATAGGCTTAACGTTAGATGATTTTGCCCAACTTTAGGCTAATGTAAGTGTTCCCAGCATGTTTAAAGTAGACTAGGCCTAGCTATGCTCTTTAGTTTGAGTATATCAAACGCACTTTCCACTTTTGATGGGGTTAACAGGATTTAACCCCATCAGAGGTCTAGGGAGTTCTGACTAAGAAATCTTCACAAATGTGTTAACAGAATCTTTAATCATGACCTCTATCAGCCTTACTCAATCAAAGTTCTTCATCTGAGCCTCCAGACACAAAAAATGATTAGACTGACTATTTTCTAAGTTCTCTTGCTAATGATATAGAACTAGTGCCCATCCAGATCCATAGAAGTTCATTCATTAAACATAGTAGATATACTATATATGTGTGTGTGTGTGTGTTTGTATTTACACACACACATTGTAAGTAACTCATTCTCATTCCACTGAGAAAGGTTTTGAATACATCATCACTAATATTATGATAGCCATAGTTGTGCATGGTATGTATGTATGCTATTTTCTATAGCAGATCAAGAAATGTTCTATTAAGTTCTACTACACATTCTTCTTTCATGAATGCATGTTAAAATTTATCAAGTGAATTTCTGTATCTATTGTTATGATCATGTGCATTATCTCCTTTATTTTGTTAAGCAGCAAAATAGGATGGTTCATTTTAACACCTTTATTTGGATACAGTTTACATATAGTAAATCTGGCCTATTACAAGTATATCATTTGGTAAGTTGTAACATGTATACACTTTTGTATCATTACTACAATCACAAGGAACATATCTATCACTCCTGGAAGTTTTATTGTACCTCTTTATCATTTCTCCTTCTGAACATAATAATGGAAGACATAATGGATGATTTGAACACACAGTAACCCATCAAGTAAACACACAAAAAAATAAGTCATGTACCAGATTTGAGTTACATGAATAAATGTAACTGATATATAAATCACCACACCTCAAGACTGCAGACTACTTATTTTTCAAGCACACATAAAACATTTACAAAATATAACACTATGCTGGACCACAAAGCAGATTTTAACAAATTTCAGATGATTGAAACTACCCTGAGATATTCCCGTATGGAAACAGAGCTAAGTTAAAAATTTATAACAAATAGAACAACATAAAAGATCAAAAATAATTGGAAAGTAGGCCATGCACTTCTTAATGATGAATGGATAAAAGATGAACTAATGATGAACATTAGGCAATATTTTAAACATTGGATACAGTGAAAGAAATGTACCATATGTGAAAAACAAAGTTAGAAAATAGCTGAAGATGTGTGTAGGACATAGTTAACCTTAAATGCCGAGTATTAGAAGAAGGGTTAAAAAATCAATCATCTAGAGAAGTTAGAAACAGAATAACAGACTAGATGTCTGGCTGGTTCAGTTGCTGGAGTGTGTGACACTTGATCTCAGAGTCATGATATTAGCTCTGTTGGGCATAGAGTTTAGTTAAAAAAAAGAAAAACAAAAACAAAAACGAGAATAGCAAGGTAAACTTAAAAAGAAGAAAATACTATACAATTGGATATCAAGAAAATATAGAACACTACGGACCATCAATGTCAAATAATTATGCTCTAAAAGACTACTAAAATTCACAAATTCTCCTGAGACAGATTTTTTAAGTGACTGGTATCAGGAAGAAAAATACAGACATAAATATTGATTCTACTAATATTAAAAAGGTGCAAAAATATGAAACACAGCAATGCATTTGAAAATTGACCAAAATATAGATAGGTTCTGAAAACTAATATATGAAGAAATAAAGTATCAACTTATTCGAGGCACCTGGGTGGCTCAGTCAGTTAAGCATCCGACCTCGGCTCAGGTCATGATCTCCCAGTTCAGGAGTTCAAGCCCCACATCAGGCTCTGTGTTGACAGCGTGGAGCCTGGAGCCCACTTTGAGTTGTGTCTCTCCTCTCTCTCTGCCCCTCCCCCATCCCTGCTCACTCTCTCTCTCTCTCAAAAATAAACATTAAACAATTTTAAAAATATCAATTTATTCTACTATTTAGGTGATTATATAATTGAGTCATTGGAACATGGAAATCTATATGCTTACTTACCTCCTTCAGTGGTCAATTTATGAAGCTCATCTATGAGGTCTTATCAGGTTACCTGTGAAAGTAGAGCAGAACTTGGTACCCAAATCCTGACAAGATGTCTGAAAAGAGGAGAAATATGGCCTAACTTCTCTCATGGACTTAGAAAAATCTAATATAATCATCTTACAGAAACAGATAGAACATTTGATACAAGTTATCAGAAATTCATGAAAAAATAGCCCGGGAGGGGGCAAGATGGCGGAGAAGGAAGGAGCTCCGTACTTGCACTCGTGCCCATACATNCATAGAAAACCAGAATACTTTCTTAATCTTCTATAGAGTTATCAGGAAATGGCTACAAAAAACGTCCTTCTGAATGGCCTGTTTGCCAAAAATTATGTGGATTGAAAACAGAACAAAGCAAAAAAATAATGTCATTGATTGCAAAGGTTTTATTTAGAAAATTAAAAATATTTGGATGAAATGTTTAGTTACCAAGTGAATTTAGCAATTTGATGAAATACAACGTCAATACACAACCATCGATTATATTTTTATATTATAGTAATGATCATGAAACACATCTAAAACAGATGACTAGACATAGCATATAAATAATCAGTACTTAAAACTAAATCTAAAACGGTGTGTGAAAGATAGCATTTTATTGAGAGAAATTAAAGATTTAAATTAATGGAAGAGTAATCTATATTCATGAAATCAAATTCAATATTGTAAAATGTCATTACACTCAAATTGATTTATAATGCAGTAATGGGAATCTATTTTGGTCCTCTTTTGCCAAAATATGGTGTGGGGAAATAAACCCTCCAAAAAAAGTACAGTTACATAAAATAACAATGTCCTGTATAGCTCATGATTCTATGGGTTGGTTTATGAGTGTCTGTTAGGCAGCCTTGTGTCCAGAAATTGGCTAACTGTTGGCTCTGTTCTTACATCCCTACAGTAGACTAGCTTGGCAATGGAAAGCTAGAAGCATGGAAAGAAAGGTTCATAAGAAAGAGTAGAAGGAAGCAAGGCCCATTGAGGCCCAGGCTGGGTCTGCTACAGTGTTTCCTTTGCTACATATTTATTGGCCATGCAAATTATAAGGCTACCCCAGATTTAAGAAGAGTGAAAATAGACTCTAGTCCTTGAGCTAAACTGTAGAGTTACATTATATGGGGTGAATTTAAGGAGATCAGTAATTAAGGCCAATAAAGAGGTCAGTCTATAACAAAACCCAGTCAAAATCCCAGTAAACATTTTTTGTGTAAATTGAGTTTATTGTAGTAGTTATATAGGTATATACACATGTAAACATTTTTTAAGCTATGTAGTTACTGATATGTGCATTTTACTGTAAGTAAATATTTTCAAATATTCACTGTGAGAACTGAGCTATGAAAAGTATGATAATCTTGAGGGTGAACTATGTTGAAAGACAATATACAATATGCTAAGATATAAAACATTTATATTAATGAAACAAACTAACAAATGAAAAAGAATAGTGTTTGGTAATAGGATCATACATATATGAATTTTTGATTTATGATACAGCTGGTAAGTAGAATAGTAGAAATGGCAGTCTTTTCACCAAATTGTGCTGAATTATTCAGATATGTACATAGAAATACAATGTAACATAACCGGATCACTCCATATAAAAACCATTTGTCATTAATTTTTTACCTACATGTGAAAAATGAAACACTAAATCTTCGGGGAGTTAACATGGAAGAATATATACTAATGACCATGGAATAGAAAATGGTATATTAAACTAGATTCATATGTCACCAACTACTAAGAAAACAATTTATAGAGGTGCCTGGGTGGCTCAGTCATTTGAACATCCAACTCTTGATTTTGGCTCAGGTCTTGATCTCACAGCTGGTGGGATTGAACCCCATGCAGGGCTCTGCTGACATCACAGAGCCTGCTTGGGATTCTCTCTCCCACTCTTTCTGCCCCTCCCTTGCTCATGTGTGTGTTCTCTCCCTCTCTCTCAAAATAAATAAATAACCAAAAAAAAAAGGAAAACTACTTACATATTTGAACTAAATTGTAATTAGAAACTTCTGTTATTGCTTAAGTGAGTAAAAAGTTAAGCTCTAAAACAGAAGATATTTACAACATCTATAAATGTCAAAGGAATCATTTCACCGTCCTTTTTAAAAGGCCTATAAATCAATGAGAACAGATATATATATATTTTTTAAAAACCCTAAGGGGAACCTGGATGGCTCAGTCTGACTCTTGGTTTTGGCTCAGGTCACGATCTCACAGTTCATGAGTTTGAGCCCCATATTGGGCTCTGTGCTGACATTGCATTTCCTGCTAGTGTTTCTCTGTCTCCCTCTCTCTGTTTCCCTTCCTGCTTGCACTCTCTCTCCCTTTCAAAAATAAACAAACATTTAAAAAAAAACAATAAAACTCTGGGCAAGGGAAATGAAAGATGATGTCCAAATGGTCAGTAAATCCATGAAAATTTGCTCAAAATCATTGGTAAACAGGGAAACATGAGAATTCTAGGTAGGGTGTAGAAGTTCATTCCAGAACAACACTTTTCCTGCAACAACTAGGAAAAAAATTATAAATTTTATAACTTACAGGCATTGGAGAGCTATGGAAGCAATCAGCATCAGAATTAAAATTTCAGAAAGAAGAGAATATCTCTGAGGCTAAAATCTCCAACTGTAAAAAAAAATTTCTTGGAAAATTTTCTGTTTCTGGATGCAATTTGAGGGTCCAGGTTGCTCAGGCAGAGAACCTCTGCTAGGGGTTACAGAAATATGCAAATTATTTAACAGGTACTGGTGTTAGCATGACAAATTAGAAATTTGAGAGCACACAAATCATGGTCAGTGTTTCCTATGGGACATTTGATGAGTGCTGTGGCTGCTTTGAAAGCTATGGATTCAGGTTAAAAGCTTCTGAAGAGTGTAATCTCTTCTGGTCTTATGCCTCTTAAGAAACAAAGATCTATAGGATTAGGTTTCCAGAAACCTGAGCTGGAAACTCTGAATGACAGATGACAGTGCCCTGTCTCCTGCAGATTCCCTGTCTCCATACCCTACTCCACCCCTCAAGGCTAAAGCAACTGAGACTCACAAGACAGAATGACTGGGTCAAAATCCTGGCTGGGCTCATCCAAATATTGGGAAAACTCAAATACTGCACCCCTGAAACAGATTAATTTAAAAGGGAATTCATGTTTTCAAGCTTTTTCCTTTCTTTTCCTAGCAAAAGTAAAGAGAATTTTCACTGATCAAATAAGGAAATCTATAGTTCAGGTGACTCTTTTGTTAAAATGTCTGGCAATAAATTCAAAATTACTAGATATGTAAAGAAGGAACTAAAGCATGATTATGATCGATGAAAGGGCTGACAATATACCTAGGCCACTTAAACACCATGATTATTAGGTTAAAAGAAATAGAAGAAAAGGTGGGTAACATGGATGAATTTCATCACAGAATTGGAGTCTATGTTAATGATCCAAAGGGACATTCCAGTAATGAAAAATTCCATACCCAAGTTGAGAAATACATGTTTACAAATAGAATGGTCAAGTAGTAGGCAGGATTAAGAAAACTGAATAGAATTCGAAAGGAAAATGTGCAAAAGGAAACAGAGAGGAAAACAAATGAAAACACAGATCAGAATTTACACATTTACACAAGTCTAAAGTTCTCATAAAGACCTTAGATATCATTAATACTAATTGAATCCCTTCTTTATTTATGTTACAGGCTGGTGTACATTAAATTTACCTTGTTATTTTCTTTTAACACCAAAAGATATTTAGTGCTGTTTAAACATTTCTTTAGATTTATTCGCATATTTACTATTTCCTTTGTTTAACAATACTTCTTTCATCTCAGATGCACATTTTCAGATATTTCATCAATGAGTGTCTTCAAAAACAAAAAAATTTAGATCTTTAAAAATGTCATCATTTTACCCCAACATAAGTTTAAATATATCTGTTTATAATTAGTTTGCAATTATTTCTTTCTATATTTTGATGATATCATCAGACTGTTTTGGGTCTTCTTTTAATATTGTTGGGAAGTCAGCTCTCAGTTTATTTATTGTTTGTTTTTTTATCATTTATTTTTCTCTCTGGCTACTTAGAGTTTCTGTTGCTTTGGTGTTCTAACTTAAATTATGATATATAGGTATTTTTATTATTTTATTTTAGTTGATTTCTTTAATTGAGTGTAGGGGATTCTTTGGCCATCTTGAATCTGAATATTTACATCTTAGATAAATTTGGGAAAATCTTCAGTTATTTTTATTTCAAATATTAAATCTTCTCATTGAGGTTTTCTCCTTAGAATTGCATTTGTCTTTAAGTGAGAATCCTCACTTATCAGTGTCATTTAACAATTCTTTTTTATATATTTTTTCATTTCTAATGTCTGCAATCTGTGCATTATCAAATGTATCAACACTTGGCTGTTTCTCTCTTTCACTCTGTCTAATATATTCTTTAGATTGTGCATTTTCCAATTACATATATATTATGTATGCATATAAATTGAAATGAAAAAATTAAAACTATACATTTATCTGTATCTATACCTATATGCATATAACTGTTAGAATATCTATTTTTAGCCTTTACAAATAAATGTTAATTTAATAGTTATATATTCCTTCTTCATACATATAATGCAATCTTAAATTTTTTTAACATTTATTTATTTTTGAGAGAGAGAGAGGGAGAGAGAGGGGAGAGAGAGAAAGAGTAAGCACAAGCAGGAAAGAAGCAGAGAGAGAGAGGAAACACAGAATCAGAAACAGGGTCCAGGCTCCCAGCTGTCAGCACAGAGTCCAATGCAGGGCTCGAACTCATGAACCATAAGATCATGACCTGGGCCAACTGACCCACCCAAGTGCCCCATTACAATACAATCTTAAATCTTAAATAGTCATACTAATATGTTTTAATTAAATATCTATATTCTATCTGATACATTCAAGATCTACTATCTTAATATATATGATCTTACCATTTTTTAAAAAAGTCTCTCACCATAAGTTTTATTCATACTGGCTTCTNGTTGTGGTTGTTGCTATTGTGAAGACACACTTATTGAAACCTCATCTCTAAAACCTCCGCTATTCCTGGGGATAAGTTATGTTTCTCCTAGTAGTCTTACTTCGGCATTTAAACAATGTGGAGTGATCTTAAACTAAACTTTTGTCTTTTAGAGGGTTTTAATTCACAGATACTTAAATTTGTCTCTATTTTTAGCAAATCTCAAAATAATTGCGTATGTGTATGCATGTATAAACACATACACTCATATACACACTAAATATATATATACATATATATATACTAATTTACTCTCCATTCAAAATCAAGAATGAGATACAGTTATCCATCTCCCTCTGTATTATTTTCCTTCAGCTCATTGTGGGCTTTGGCTTTCATAAATTCAGACTTACTACTGAGGTTTTGTGTGAAACCCACCAGCACTGCAAGGGTCTCCAGCTTTATCCACAGTCTAACAGAAAAAGACTGACTTACATACTCAGCTCTAGGCCATCAGAGATAATCAGATGCTCCGAAAAATGTGCTGTCGTCAATACTCAGTGCCGTTCTCTCTAGCTTCCGTACACTGTCCTAGTTCATAATATATTTTATCCAGGACTTTTCAGGTACCTTGTTTTCACAAAGATTGTTTTGCTCACCATGACCATCATATTACTAGAACTGGAAATCCAGTTTTATTACTTTTTTTTTTAATGTTTATTTATTTTTGAGAGTGACAGAGCACAAGCAGGCAAGGGACAGAAAGAGAGGGAGACACAGAGTCCAAAGCAGGCTCCAGGCTCTGAGCTGTCAGCACAGAGCCCAATGCAGGACTCAAACTCACAAACCACAAGATCATGACCTGAGCCAAAGTCAGATGCTTAACCACCTGAGCCACCCAGGAACCCTCAGTTTTGTTACTTTAAGACTCATAGTTGTCAGAGCACCTGGGTGGCTCAGTCAGTTAAGTGTCCAACTCTCAGTTTTGGCTCAGGTTGTGATCTCACAGTTAATGAGTTCAAGCCTTGCATTGGGTCCACGTTGACAGTGCAAAGCCCGCTTGGGTTACTCTCTCTTCCCTCTCTCTGACCCCCAGCCCCACTGGTGCTCTCTCTCTGTCTCTCTGTGTCTTTCTCTCTCAAGATAAATAAATAAACTTAAAAAAAAAGTCATAGCTGTCAAAAACAGAATCCAACATATAATTTAAAAATACAGAAAAAAAGCTCACCCCACAACAACTACTATTTCTGAGTTCCACACTCTCCCTTCCCACAAACATAAACTATAGTTTAAAAGAGTACTTAATTATACACTGGTAATGTTGCTAGAGAACTTGGCAGACGGTCTACTTTTAGAAGCACCGCACATAGATTTATATATCACATTTTACATAATGAAGACTTTTTCCCACCTCTTACCAAAGCAAAGTAATAATAATGATAATAATAAGCTTCTTAAAAGAAGGATTGGGTTATATCAGGAAGGCTTAGTGAGCTGAGACAAGGAACAAGTTAAGGGCGTTGCAAGTTAAAGGGTGGGTGGTGGGTACACTTCAGATAGAAGGTAAAAGACTTAAGATTTTGTAGCCCTGGTCAGATCATATTAGTGGGGTATTTTTGTTTTTGTTTTTTTATGTTTTTTATTTATTTCTAGGAGAGAGAGAGAGAGAGACAGCGTGAGCAAGGGAGGGTCAGAGAGAGAGGGAGTCACACACTGAAACAGGCTTCACGCTCTGAGCTGGCAGTCAGCACAGAGCCTGACGCAGGGCTCGAACCCACGAACCGCGAGATCATGACCTAAGCGAAAGTCGAACGCTTAACTGACTAAGCCACCCAGGCGCCCCAGATCATATTAGTGTCTAAAACATCCCAGATTCTCTGCATTGTTTAGAGAAAGGCACAAAAGCTAAACATATGCCCGAACTTAGCAGCCTTACTTCTGGATTGCACCCATGTAGGGTTTCATATATGGTGACGCTCCGCTTCTCAATCTCCAAAATAAGGTATAATTTAGACCATTGTTTGAGTAATTGAGCACATGGGCAACGATTCCTACTTTTCCTATTGTTTGAAATGAAATGATCAGAAAAGCAGAACTCCATGTTTCCAAGTCTGTTTGCTATGTGGTTGCTGTTTCTGAGAAGGCTGACTTGCTTGAGCCCTTTCGTGAGAAAGCCTTGAGCCCTTTCGTGAGGATATGCTAATCTGGTTACTTCTGCCTGTGTGCCTTGGTATGTGGCAAGATGGCCCCTTTACAAAACGATCTCCTATGCAAGACATAGGCAACATGGAGGATATTTCTTTGGCGTTGACTACACAAACGATTCTATGCCACTTCTAAGCCTAGCCTTTAAGATTGATTGTTTCTGTCTTGGTTTCTTAGAGACCTGAGCCACCTGAGCCACCATTTTTGTCGAGAAGTAATACAAATAAACCTTATGCTTCCATTGATGGGGAGAGGTTCTACCTAAGATCGGCCTTGAAGACCACAGCCATATAAATGAAGCCATCTTGGACCCTCCTGGCAAATCCACCTGCCAGTTAAACAGCCATGATGACTCCAGTTGATAGCCAAGAGGCATTGCTCATCTCAGCCCTTCCCACATTCCTAAACCACAAATTGTGTAACTGAATGTAATTGTCATTTGCAAATAGTTTGTTTAACAGCAACAAATAAATGAAGCACTTGTTAAGCAGAACTTGTCTCTTTTGTCAGTAGTTAAAAATGTAATTCTTTTGTATATGCAACTTCCCTCCACAGTCATATTATTCAGGAATGAACTAGAAACTGGTCGTTTAGAAGCTTTTTTTTGATAAAGACATGATGAGAATTCTTACTTAAAAAAATGTGATCATTTGGGGGATGTGCTATATTCAGGCCTCATCTTCTCAAGGTAGCTGCTATTACATTGAGCTATATAAGGGAAATGTGGAGCAAGTAAATAAAGAGCATCTGAGAAAGGTCTCAAAAATAACTTTTAGTGTGGTTACTCAGAGATGAAACTGACTAGAAGTAAAAAATAAGAAAGCTAATAAGGTTTTGAAGAAATTAAGTTGTCAGAGAACATTACCTTCATCTGAAAATTCTGTTATTTATCTTTTTTTTATTTTTGGTAAGTCTAGGACAGTTCTCAGTAGGAAATGGGCTATAGAAGGTGCAGAGGTCCTAAAGAAGACATATACCCCTACAGCCATGTTTGATATGCCTGGAAAATAATAAACATGGAGATGCATTTGGGAATTTGCTGCTTTTCATCCAAAAGTTTCACTTTTAAGGAGGAGATTCTTTACTCATCGATTGATTCAATCTGAATGTGTTACATCCACAATGTACTTACTGAACTGTTTGTTTTAGATATTTAACAATGACTGATGGATTGCAACTGATGGATTATAATGACTGATTAATTGAAAATTATTAAGCTCAATTGTAGATTTTTTTTCTATTTCTTCCTTTGATTCTGGTAGTTTTTGCTATATGTATATTGAAGCTCTCTTATTAGATATATTCACATTTAATATTAGTATATCTTCCTGGTTAGCTTTCCTTTCTATCATGATAGAATGCTCTACCTTATTTTGGGGCATAAGCCTTATCTTAAAGTATACTTTGTCTAGTACTTTTTCTTATTGTTATAGTGTGTATGTCATATTTTTCTATTTTTTTGTTTTCAACTTATCATATAGACAGTATGCAGTTCAGTCTTGGCTTTTTAACTTTTAACTTTAATTTTTTAAGCCAGTCTGAAGCTCTCTCCCTTTCATCGGAAATTGGTCCATTTATACTTAATGACATTATATACACACTTAAATCTGTATATCCCATCTTAGTATTGATATCTTTTGTCTCCATCTGTTCTTTCTCTCTTCCTCTTAGGAAAAGAGCTAGATTTATTTGTGTGTTTTTTTTTTAATTCTGATAAGATGAGATTGAACGTTTTACTCTACCATGTCACAAACATCCTCTCACTTAACACATTTCCTCCAGTTTTATGTCAAAAACATCACTGTGTCCATCCTGACGTCCACATCTGCCCATGAGATGCAGCTGAGAGAAGACACTGCACCATTAGTCATTCTCCTTCACACTGTTCTGCACGTGTGTCAACATCTTTTACCTACATGCATAAAACCAGGTGTTAATGCCACATATCATCACAGTGAGTGACTCATTGTATCCAATATAATATCAGCAAATACATCAGCAAATACCATGCTTAATCAAGTGCAGCTAGATGACTAGAGTCTAGTACTTCTGTTAAAGAAGAAAATGCAGTTAGTCTGACATAACTTAGAATTTCTGAGGCTCTCCTCTCTTCTTGTTTTGCACATCCCCCAAGGTTCAGTTCATCTTTCTCCCCTAAATTCAGTTTTTCCATAAATTAATCCCTGTGTATGCTACTCTTCTGGACAATTCTCTCTCATTTGTGTCCTGCTGATCATTTCCACAGCACCTACCTTCATGCAGACCATTTCACACTTGTGTCACCTCAGTCACATCTTGGCACGCGTCTCTTCTCCACTTTCCAGCCTTTGCCCCATGAACATACAGCATTGCCTAGAAGTAGAAAGAAACCCAAATTCTCAGGCACCAACCCAGATTTACCAGCCCAGTAACTCTGTTGGTGCATTCTTGCAATCACTGGTGATTTGGAATCACACTCAGGTATGAGGACCCCTGCTGTACACTAAAGATGACTTCAAACAATCCCTTCCATCAGTGCATTACCTTTAACACCAATTTCCTCTTTCCACTGAAGCTGCTGATTGAATAAGAGCCATACTACTATCTAGAAAATCCAGAATATTATCTCTATCTCAAGTAATGCTTAAAGTTTTGAAGTAAATCCAATTTTATCTTTAGATTTTTGTTACTACCAAATTGGAGGGGGTGGGGAACATTAGCCAAAATAGATGAATCAACATCCAAGAGTGCCCTGGCATCGAAATTGACAAGAGATGATCTACTCGAGTAGTCTATATACTCGAGCAGTCTGTATACTATGATGCATGGGCCAAATCTAGCCCCTTCCTGATTTCTGTGAATAAAATTTTACTGCAACACAGTCAAGCTTACTTTGATTAATTTATTTA
Organism: Crocuta crocuta; assembly: GCF_008692635.1. Taxonomy (NCBI): domain Eukaryota; kingdom Metazoa; phylum Chordata; class Mammalia; order Carnivora; family Hyaenidae; genus Crocuta; species Crocuta crocuta. Next base: position 2,281,089 of record NW_027528417.1, read on the forward strand.
TTAATTGGTGATATTATTTAATGGGTGTGTTTGCATTACAGGAGCAGATTTGAGCAGTTGTAACCATATGGCCTGCAAAACCTAAAATATCTGGCCTTTTACAGAAAAAGTTTTGACCCCTGATTGACATTGTCACCAGGTATTCATTCAACATATGTTTATTACACACACGCTATGAAACAGGCACTGTTTCAGGCACTGCGGATATAGAAGAGAATCAAGGACACAGACCTCTACAATCAAGCGACATATATTAAAATGAGGGAGGGTGACTGAAAGTGAACAGCATACCAGTAAATAATTTATATGATAGTTTCAGAAAGTCATTTTTGCTGTGAAGAAAACGAAGTGGATGAAATGATAGAAAGTGACTGTCGGAGACAGCACCATTAGGTGCCTCTCCAAAGAGATGGCATGGAGCTAAACTCTCAATGACATGATAGCGTGATAAAAGAAAACAAGATGTGCAAAGTTCATGGGAAGGAAATGACCTTGATTTGTCTTAGAAGCATAAAGAAGACCACCCAGGCTGGAGCAAAGTAAGTCCAGGGAAGATATGGGGCCCTGGCAAAATGTTTGCAAGGCTCCTGATCAATGACAAATTGTATTCTTTCATTTCCACTGTGTCTCATAGAAGGAAGTGTATTGATTAGAGGCTGCTTACTATTCTTTTGTGTGCTAATGATTTATGTTGGTTGTGCTGCAAGCATAAATGATTTTTACATCAATGGTGAGAAAATTAGGAACTTCTGATTAAAAATTTTAAAAAAAGAGCAAGATTAATGTCCTGTTTAGATGCAAGGTTGAAATATTGCTCCTTACTCATCTCTACCTTGATCAGGCTGCTTAAGGTGGCATCATTAAGCCAGACCTTAAAATTTTCCACTTCCCTAAACTTAGTGACATGAACCAGTACAAAACAAAACCAAACAAAATAAAACTCAAAGACCATCAGTAACCAAGCAATGGAAAGAGCCAATGACTTGAACATGGACAAGAAATAAGCTTAAGAATGCATACACATCTCCTTCTATAATTTTTATGGAAGAATGCATTGAGTGTAGGTGCATAATGGGAGATGGTGTTTTGTTAAGAAGAAGAAAGTGTGTTAATGGAACACTAAAAATTCAAGTTAAGAATCAACAACTTTAGTAGTGCTTGTGTTGGTAGCACATATACTAAAATTAGAAGGATACAGAGAAGATTAGCATGATCTGTCAAGGACAAACATGCAAATACATGAAGTATTCCATATTTTTAAAAAATGGCCAAAGCAGTTGCATAGAGATTTCTCCAAAAATGATACACAAATGGCCAACACACATGTGAAAAGATGCTCAACATTAGTAATAACTAGGTAGTTGCAAATTAAAACTACAATGAACTGTCACCTCATGCCTCTTGGGTATTCTCCGTGGGAATGAAAAAAAAAAGGTGCAACCACATTTCATATAAATAGCATGGAATTTTCTCAAAAAAGTAAAATAAAACTAACAAATGATCCAGCAATTGCACTTCTATAATCCAAAAGAACTGAAAGCAGGATCTAGAAGAAATATTTATACAGCCATGTTCAGAGCAGCACTGTGGGCAATAGCCAAAGGGCTGAAGTAATCCAAGCATCATCAATGGATGCATGACTAGATGGTAGAATACTATTTAGCCCTAAAAAATGAAGGAAACTTTGATATGAGCGTTACATGTAGATAAACCTAGAAGACATTTTGCTAAGTGACATAAACCAGTCACAAAAAGATAAATATTGTATGATCCCACTTATATGAGGTATGAGTAGTCAAATTCAGAGACAAAAAGTAGAATGGCTGTTGTCAGGGGCTGATGAGAGAGAAGGGGAGTGACTGTCTAATAGGTATAAAGTATCGATTTTGCAGATCAAAAAGGTTTATGGGGACAGACGGTGGTGGTGGCTGCACAACAATGTGAATGTATTTCACCCGACTGAACTGCTAATTTATAAATAGTTAAGAAGACAAATATGTGTATTTTACCAAAATAAATGGTTTTAAAAATATCAATAACTTGCAGAAAAAAAAGAAAACGTGGTATCAACATATTAGAACAGAGCTGGGGATATTGTGGATCAGGAAAAAGAGTAGGTTGGCTTGTTAATATAGCACAAAAATGCCATGTGGATATAAAGGATTTTTCACTCCTCAGGTGGGGTAAAGAGGTGAAGAACATAGAAAATCGTGCTCTCTAAACTGCTCAGATTGAAAAAAACTAACTTAAAAATTATTTCCCTGCCTTCTAAGAAAGGGCTAATGTGAAATAATCACATACAGATTCTTGTTTTCTCCTTTTCATGCATATTGAGAACGAGAAGCTTGAAATTAGCAAAAGGTGACCACAGCCCTTTATGATTTGACTCTGTTTTATGGTTTAAAGTTAAGTTCATGTGTATACTTCTTTGAAACCGCATTATCAGTATCACTTCAAAGATGAACAAACTGAGGGCAAAGAGACTGAAGATGTGTAAGTGGTAGGAATTTCCAGTGAAGGTGAATAATCGCCTATTTCTGTCAGGGTCTAAAACTTGAGGACTTGGTACTGCATCACTACGTGTCTTTTCTTGTAACTCCTATTAGAACCCAATTTCTCCATGCGTCTGAATGGACTTTGGAAATGCAGAGAATAAAAGACACCAAATCACAGGAAGCTCTTTATAAACTCCCCTAAACTATCTCCTTTCTACATGGCCCACCCAGAGGGTTTATTCTTTACTGTTTTCCTCAGCGTTGGTTGTAGTCAAAGATTTCATAAATGGCTATGCTACAGGAGACAAAGCCCCACCTTGTGTTAGAAGATGTGGATTCACTACCTGGTTCTGCCAATGCCAAGGACATTAGCATGGGCAAGGTTCAATTGCTGCAATGAAGTTTCCTCATCTGTAAAATGATCTTATGTACCTCAAAATGTTGTTGCAGCAGTTAAGGGAAATAACATGTGTGCAAGCGCTTTAAACAATAAAATAGTATGGCAATGCAGGCTTTAATTTTCATCTAAGTCCTTTATAAATCCAGCAGGAAGGATCTTAACCAAAAGTTAGAGATCACAAAAAAACCCTTTCAAAAATCCTAAAAATAAGGTTGTTGCGGACGAAATGACACAAAGGACAAGACACACACAAAGGACAGACACAGACACAACTCCGGCCGGAGGAACAATTCTACGCAAGCCCCTCTTGCGGTTTATTTTATACCCCGGTAACTGGATACAAACTGAAATCTACAAGACGCATTCCTTTACCAATTAAGGGCAAGTAGCCAAACACATTTCAAGGACAGGGGGGGCAAAGGGAGGAAGCGACCACAACTTGTTTACTAAGAGGCCTGCCCACAACTCCAGCCTTCTCCCTACTTCTAAGGAGGGCATGTTCCCTCGTGTGCGAGCGGACCATTAAACTTGGATATTGTGTGCAGGCCTCCTGGCAGAGCATCCCGTTTGCAGGCGTGCTTTGCCCAGGCAGGGAGCCCCGTGTGCAGGCACATCCCCGCGTCCCTAACCACGCTTTCTTGTGGTCACTGTCGGGCTCCCACATAAGGTCTTTTAATGCATTATCTGTCACAATAAAACACTCAGAGATTAAAAATGAGAATATTCCTTTAATAATTTATTTTGAGAATAGTAAGGAAATAAGAGAGGTTTTCTGCCCCCAGAAGAATCAACGTTCTAGGTCTTAATTTCATATAAAGGAAATATATTTTCCTTATTTTTTGCATAAGAAATCATAATTTGGAATCATAGAATTTCACAGTTCAGTCGACAAGTATTTATCTGTAAAAAAATGAATAATGAAAACCCGGATTCTGAGAGATTCAGTATTGTTTCATGCTGGAAGATTAGGGGCCAAACTGGATTCTAATTACTTCTGTAGATGGTTTTGATCAAGTTCTCAAACGTTTAGGACTTCCTTTTCATATCTTTTAAAGTGCGGAACAATTCATTCCTGCTTTAATTTGGATTCTCCACTAACAGTGACTGAGACATGGACTCAGGTACAGTTACGACAGAAAGCAGGGTGAGGAAGATAGGACAATGAAACAGTAAGGAAGAGAAGGTAACAAAAGATGCATGCCTAAGCTAGTTTCTGTGGTAAACAACTAAAGTCCAATTCCTCTAGGGATTGTGCAAAAAAAAAAAAAAAAAAAAAAAAAACCTACATAGAAGGCATCTCAAAATGATCCCTCCATTGAAGGAAGGCTGAGGTATTTACCCAATGACTCCTTTCCCCCATTAGTAGAGGACTGTCCCAATCTGCATCTACATGCCTGCTAAGTGGCTCTAAGGCTTCAGAAGAAGTCTGAGAGGTAGGAGAACAGAGAGCCTCTGAAGGCAGTTGTGGGAGACTCTGACCAAGGGCACCAAAGACAAATGGGCCAATTGATGTGGTGTAGGCACAAAAAAAATGTCTTGTACCTTATTGGTTGCTATGAGGAACCAATATCTAAATTCGTATGGATGTACCTAGAATGGTATTCCAAAAATTGTAAAACACCATAAATGGCAACTGGTTCCTTTATTAGACTAAGAGATGTGTTTATAGAGACTACTAATTGATAGGAATTTTACTCTGGCCCCTGAATGCTTTTTTTTTTTTTTTAATCCTGGTCGTTCTCTTCTGTACTCTATTGCCAACTATATCTTTCCATGATTTGCATAGATATGTCTCTGTGCAAACATGATCACTCTTCTCTTCTCATTAGCAATTTCTAGAATTTATTATCTCATCTATGTAGTCTTATTTAAATGCCAACCCATTGAAAAACAAGATCAAGTACTTCATTCAAGTTAGCATAACTGTGAGGGCCTAGAACAATTTTATGTATAGGATGATGTTTAATAAATATTATGCTTTTCAACATGGTTATAAAGTGAATGTCTTTCAATTGCCCTCACCACGGAGTTTTACCACTGTTTAAAACACATGGCCTTATTACTTCAATGAAAATTCAAATTCATAGCTCCCATTAGCATTGCAGACAATTTCTGGCCTACTTTCCCTGGATATTAATGGAAGTTCAGATCTCTTAATGAGCTTGGTACAGGAGGAATTTTGGTATTTTCATAAACTACTGTCCCTCTCTTAGCCTAGGGCTAAAGAGAAAACAGTCACTATGCTGGTCAGATAATTTCAAAGATACCTAACTGTCAGAGCT
>NW_027528417.1:2286339-2370653 GCF_008692635.1 Crocuta crocuta
GGGGGGGGGGAGCCACGGTGCACTGCACAAACAACAAATGCATAGTCATTTTTGGTGTATTTCTATGCCAAATTTAACTTCCTGGGCACAACTTTCACGTGGTCTCCTCTTCTCTTGCTGATTCACTTTTCAGTTTCCTCCTTTATTTCATGGTGGGTTATTTTTTTGTTTGTTTGTTTGTTTGTTTGTTTTTTAACTTTCAGACAACAGCAGGGCTCAGCATTCGGAAAGATTCTCTTCTTCATCAATCTCCATTCACTTGGCAGCCCAGCCTTCCCTCCTGAACTTCAGGAGCCCATAACTGATTGTGTTCTCAGTATCTCAACTTTGATGGTGTGATAGAATAGACTTTTGCAAAAGCCACTGGCTCTACTCTGGCTCTGCATACCTCTTTGCAAGATGACCCTGATGGCCCTATCAAGAGGTTGGATCTTCTTTGCCCCATTGAATCTTGGCTGAAATCATAACTGTATTGACCAATTGTGTGCGGTGAATGTGACCTTGTGGAACTGGCAAGCCAAGAACTCAAAGGAACGTCAATTACCATATTTTCTCTTCCTTCTCTGAAATTTCCACATAAAAAATCCTGGAATTCCCCTAGATCCGTCCCATCTGAAGTGCCCTCGTTCAGCCAGCACCCAATTAATCCATCAACCTATTACAGCCACAAGTGACCCCAGGTAAAGCCTGTTCAACTACTCAACTGAGTTCAGACCCAGTTGCCAACACAAAGATTCATAACCAAAACCCATTCCACAAAGTTTTATAGTGTTTGTTACATAGTAATAGGTATCTGATAAAGATGTTGATGAGATCTCGTTAATTTAAGATAGGTAAGACTGAACCTTTGGTTCTGTCCCCTAACCCTAGGACTTCACAGTTTCCCTTTTAGAAGTCATTGGCCATTTCAACCTTATAATTCCTCAGGTCAAATATTTTACAAACATCTTTGCAACCTTTCCTTCTCTCATGTCCAAACCATCAACAAATCTTGTCAGCTCTCTCCTAATTCCCCAAATTGGAGCACTTCTCTCTATTCTCCATTGCTTATATGCCACTTCAAGGCAGGTGATTGCTATTGAGTCTTGAAATGCGTCATTGTTTCTGCCTTGATCCTCTGAATGTTATTCTCCCCATAGCATTGAGAATAAACTTTTAAATCATAAATTATATCAGGCCCTTTCTCTGACCAAAAACTGTTCACTGAAAACGGGTTTCGGTTCCTAAAAGTTGGACATACAATTATCGTGCAACTCGGCCACTCTGCTTCCACGTATAAAGCCAAAGTCATTGAAAACAGGTGTCCAAGCAAAAATTGTACATGAATGTTCATGGAAGCATTATTCACAACAGCCAAAAGGTGGAAACAACCGAAATGGCCATTAATACATGAATAAACTAAACGTTGTATATTCCTTTGTAATATTTTTCAGCCATAAAAATAAATGAAATCTTGATACATGCTCCAACATGGATGAAACTCAAACACAATATGCAAAGTCACAAAAGGTCACAGAAAGACTTTATGTATACGAAATACTCAGAACAGGTGAATCCATGGGGCAGAAAGTGGATTGGGTTCCCAGGGGCCGAGGGTAGAAGGGCGTGGGGAGTAATTGCTTACATGTTCAGGGTCTTGGTTTGGACTGATGAGAATGTTTTGGAACCAGATAGAGGTGGTGGTTGCACAACGCTGTAATGTACTAAATGTCACTGAATTGTTCACTCTAAAATAGATAAAAGGGATTAAGAGTATGCTTATGACAACAAGCACTGAGTAACATATAGAAATGTTGAATCATTGTATTGTACACCTGAAACTAATATAGCATGGTACATTCATTATACTTCAGTGAAAAATTAATGTAAAAGATGAAATCATTAATTCTAAGTTATGTGAGTTTCAACTCAATTAAAAAAAAAAAAGTTCCATAGCTTCTTAGGTTGCACAGAGCAGCAGCCAAAAGCCTCACAAAGAAATGTGTCCCTGTGTGATCTAGCCTTCACTTCCACTTTTCCTTCTTCTCCCTCCTTTCTTGCAAGCTACATCTTTGTGCTGTTTGTCAAAGATTCCATGTGGTGTCTCAAGGTCCATGCATCCTTGATCTCTCTTGTCTGGATAGCTCTTTCCCTAGGTAGTACACTCACTCTCTACTCTCATTCAGTTGTTTGGAGAGTGTCAAAGATTCATTTGTTTGATTTCTTTTTCTGGTCTATTGAGTCTGTACAGAAGCAAGGGCAGCAATGCACATAATCGCAAGATATTGGTAACATCTAGTTCCCTCTGGAACATTTTCCCAAATCTTAAGTTGGTGCACACTGATTGAAGCTGCCAAAACCTCTCAGGGAAAAGAATATGGGACCTCTAAAGGCCAACATCTACAAATTGGAGGTGAAGTTCACAAAGGAAGACTGAGTATCTCAATATACTACTAATGACCCTATGTGTTATTAGGGCAGTGGGAGCGAATGTGAAATATTACACGGAGTATTTTAGTTTCATCTTAGTTCCACTCTTTTGGCAAAGGCTATAAACATGCTAGAACCTAATGACCTTGTACTGTCAGATATCATGGCATCCACGAAATTTCTTTCATCCACAAGATCTGGTTTGCTACATGTTATTCTAGAAACTCAGAAGAGCTACTAAGAAGAAACATGGTCCCTAGTGGAGAAAACATAAACTCTTTCTTGGGAAACAAGCACAAGTCAAGTCAAGGTTTTCATATCTGCAATCCAGCCTATCGTAAGAGGGGCTTTACTGGAATCGACCTGGAAACAAAAGCTAGAAGTTGGTTGTACTTGGAATGGGGCACCTCACCTAATTTTTAAGCAATCCAAATTCAGCTGAGCCTATATATGCTATGCATATTCACACACATATGAATAAGTGTAGACACAGCCTTTCTCTCCACTTTTGTTCTTTCTGTCTCTGCAGTGATAACAGCACTACACAAATTCCTGGAGATATTTACATGCTTCTGTGGAAGAAAAACTGCTTGCTTCCACAGCTTGGGAAGCATGGCAAGCATTATCAGAAAAATCTTTTGTGGCCAGGTAGTGAACCAATTCCTAACTCAAGGAGAATCATGGCACTAGAAGGGCATGGGATTCATAAGGAACGTAATCTGGCATATTCAGAGATCCCATTTCCATCTATAAGCCTTCCTCTATCTTTAAGACAATTTACTGTATTTGAATAGATATCCAGAAGCTCAACTCTAATTTTTAATAAGTATTGCTCTTTGCATGTGCCCAGTTTCCCCTTGGTTTAAAAAAAAAAATTTCTCAAGAAAAACAAGATTTCAACTTTTGAAGTAATTATTAGCATCTGGTGGAGCTTACATAACATCCCGTNTAGTTTCCCCTTGGTTTAAAAAAAAATTTCTCAAGAAAAACAAGATTTCAACTTTTGAAGTAATTATTAGCATCTGGTGGAGCTTACATAACATCCCGTGTATCGACAGAGCTCTCCTTCAATCCCAGGGCTGGAGCTGAACTAAATAAGTGCTGATCATCATACTACCAATGAGATCTTCTCATGGACAGATCAGAGCTAATCGCCCTATGCATGTGTAATCACTTATTTTGAATATGCACATGCAGGTTAATTTTTCATGAAAAGTGCACATTGGGCCTAGTTTGACAGTTATTCTCATGCTTTAAAATTCCTTTGAAAGAAAAGAGAAAAAGCATATTCTTAAGCTTTTAACGTATATGCTACATATAAAGCTGGCATGATTTTTTAATGGCCTAGCTGGTTGTTTGCTTCTAAAAAATATGAAAAACAGCAAATTACTGGAGCAAAGTAGTGAAGATATTTTCTCACATAGATAATAAGCATCCAAAAAGTGTTTGAATCAGTTTTTAAAAAGGATTACTTGTGATATAACATCTTGGCATTTCATAAGTATTTGATGAATGCATAACAAGAGAAGAGATACAGTATGGCTTCTGTATGTTTCCCTTGGTCAGACATGTGTTCTCGTGACTCCATTCTTTTCATACATAATAACTTTCTCTGGTATGACTCATATTCAGAAGCTGGCAAAAAAAAAACCTATATATCCATCAATTTACTGATTTTATCCATTTATCCGTTGTGTCTTTTATTTGTGCAACTAATGCAGTCATTCAGCAAATATTTATTGAACACCGATAATGCCAAGCATTGTTTCTGCTGTTGGAAATCAAGGAATGTGAGGCAAACAATGGCAGGGTGGTGAGGCGTGGATTAAAGAAAAAGAAAATGCAAATTGTATGTGAGCTCATATTAGAGGCATCTAATCTGCACTTGGTGAATCAGGTCATGCTTCCAGAAACAAGTAACATCTTAGCTGCAATCTTCAAAGTGAGTAGGACTCAGCCAAGCAAGTGAAGGTGTTGAATGGAAAAGGACGTTTCAGACAGAAGAGAAGGAATAACACAGATTTTGATACATTGGGGAATTCCTACAGCTATAGCACAAAACCCAATACAGTGAGGACTCAGTGTTCGAACTGGACCTCTTTGGAAGCAAACTAGTGTTTTACTATCCGTGTGTGTGTGTGTGTGTGTGTGTGTGTGTGTGTTCACATAACATCTATGTATATTTCAATTACAGCAGATTTTACAGTGTATTCATATTAATAGTTCATGCTTTTCTTTGCCTCCCAAAACAAACCTTAAATATGAACTTGATACACTGGTCATGAGATCCTCGCATAGAAGAGCATTAATGATGAGCAAGTAGGATTCAAATCTGTTAACTTTTATTGCTTTTATAGACTATATGATTTCCTAATTTCTAGACCTTCTTTGCCTACATAGGCATTCTTAAATAGGTTGTTCCTACCAGCCTCCCTGATCTGACCTGGGCTAAATGTAAACTGTTTAAAAATCCGGAAATCTCCCCTTTGTAGCTTGCACATCTGACCCCTGACAAATTGTCCAGGCTTCTCTAAGGCAGGGGAGATGTGCAGAATGAGAAGGTGTACTTGGTAAAAGTCATATTTCAGTTACTGCAAATACACTCAGATAAGGGGTTAAGAACCTATGAGAATTTTCTAGTTAAGGAGCAGAAGCTTCAAGGGCACAGAAAAGTATGATAGTTGGAGAAGTCATGAAAGGCTCTGCACCTAGGATGGTTTGGGTCGAGGTGTGGTGGAGGACTGAAGGCTTGAGTTTACCCCCGGGACAGTGAGCGAGGAACATGGTGGTGGGCATCATGGTGAATTAGACTCAAGTGTCCCTTGATGTGGAGCGAGTTTAGAGTCTTGGACTTAACCTACCTCAAAATGAAAACTGACTCTCAGAGAATCTAGAATCTGCTTTTCCCTCGATGACCTAGCTCAAAACTGCAGCTTGAAAAGAAGATTTATGGGGCACCAGGGACACCAGGGTGGCTCAGTTGGTTAAGCGACCAACTCTTGATTTCTGCTCAGGTCATGATCTCATCATTCGTGAGTTCGAGCCCTGCATCGGGCTCCATGCTGACAGTGTGGAGCCTGCTTAGGATTCTCTCTCTTCCTCCCTCTCTGTCTGCCCCTCCTGCATGCTCTCGCGTACTCTCTCACTCTTTCTTTCTCTCGAAATAAGTCAATGAACTTGAAAAGAAGCCTCATGAAAACAGTGGCTTCTTCAAATTTTCTATAGTTGTATGCAGGCTTGCCAATCACTATATCATGCAGTCCAAAATATGTTTAGCATGATTTTAAAATGCCCTCAGACACCCCTCCTCACTCAGTTCATTCCAGGGCTTTGTTCATAAACTTTGTGCTCCATTCAGACAAAACCACTGCTTAAATCCATCACATCAATCCCAGGCTATTGCATGGGTAGGGTTCACCATCCTGAATCCTTTATTGTCGACCACTTCCTATTCTACCTTCCATAGGAAACTGTCCAGTGTCCTCCACGCTCTCATAGCACAATGTATAACATTCCATTAGTGGCTGTGTCATCGTTCATACACATGTTTGTTCCCAATAACCAGTGTTTTCAACTTCATTTCTTTCCATTTAACCACATAGTTCAGGTAAGCAACGTACTCCCAGGGGAATATTCATATGATAAGCTATTTCTTACCCTATGTGAGTAACTCAGTTACTTCCTCATTTGGGAAGGCATATTAGAGTCAGGGAAGTGAAAATTACCTTTTGAAAAAGAAAACCTTGAACTTATTTATAACACATTAAGTCATCAGTAAATTTTAGTGTTTTGACAAACAATGGTAAATCTTTGTGAAATGCTTCCTAATTTAATAGATTCACCAGTGAAGAATGAGGATGCCCAGAGTCTGTTGGTTTTGTCTTTGTGTCCCAAGGTGGACATCATGCCTGAAACACTGTCAGAGCTCACACATAGAAGTATAATGATTCTCTGAATGAGTGAATGAATGAATGAATGAACTGTTTGCTTAATTGACATTATATTCTTTTTTTTTNCGAACCGCGAGATCATGACCTAAGTGAAAGTCGGACGCTTAACCGACTAAGCCACCCAGGCGCCCCAATTGACGTTATATTCTTATGCGAAGCTATGCTCAGGAAGATACTGAACTTCAAAGGAGCCCAGTGACATCGAAGTCTCCATCAACAAATGTTCTGAGTTAATTCGATATCTGTCACAAATGCCCACAAACTTGAATTAAGAATTTGAAATTACAGCCTTCCAAGATGAATGCCTGTGTATTACAGTGGGTAAGTAGATGGCCGTGCAAGGCATAGAAGGCAAAAACTCCCCTATCTCTTGCTGGGATTTGTTCCGGGAAAACATAGCTGCTGAGCACAGAAATTGCAAGTGAACTGCCGTGGGAGGTGCAGGCACTGGTTGAATTTATAGAACTCTATTGATATGTTAATCTAAGGCAGGTAGTCCAAGGCCGTGGTCAGAACTGTGACCTCTGACCAATATGACCTACACCTTTCAGGGGAGTGAAATGTCTTCATCACGAACAATCTTTTTGGGCCGTTCCACTTGAGATCACTGACTTGAGACCACAAGAACACAGTGGAGTTCCTTGGGATTCAGAATGACGTCAGAAAGTGCAAAGCCACAGATTTTACAGAGAATGAAAGGAACAGAATACTCTGCACTTTCAGTGAGTCTCAGTGGGTGGAGCAAGAGCTTCTGGAGCCTATTACTTGGGTTGGCGGCCCAGGCTCATCACTGGACACACTGTGTGACACTGGACACGCTCTTAAAGAGTCTGTCCCTGTCCTTATCATGATACTTAAATAACAATGCCTTTCCTGGAGGGGTGGCATGGATGGCGTTGATAAAGATCAGTGTGTCAGGCATTGCAAGTATTTGGTAGTGTACAGCTCTCCTCAACACCAAGGGAGTGTTTTGGTTATATAAAAAAGAAGGAAAATACACGGTGCAGCTTCTTTGAGAAGTGGTGCCTTCACGTCAATAGCAGAGACTTACATGTCTTGAACTGGGCAGTCAGAATATCTACGCTTCTATCTCATGACTGAAATACAAGAGGCGTGGGAAGGCCCACCAGGTCATTCTACAGGTTAAGTCACTGACGTCACATCCTACTTCTCTCTGGCAACAGCAAGTGTTCATTAGAGGCCTAGAGTTATTGGTCAATAATGCTACATCATCACTGCTTACTCTATTCTTTCGCTCCATTTCAAATTTTGTGATTTTATATTTTCCTGCTAATCAGTATGTATTTGCACCAACTCAGAAGTTTTCTTACCTGGTCCTCCTTTTATTAATCTTCTCACTTTTTGTTGTTGTTGTTTAATTTACATCCAAGTTGGTTAGCATATGGTGGAACAATGATTTCAGGAGTAGATTCCTGAATGCCCCTCACCCATGTAGCCCATCTCCCCTCCCACACCCCCTCCAGGAACCCTCTGTTTGTTCTCCACATTTAAGAGCCTCTTATGTTTTTGTCCCCCTCCCTGTTTTTACATTATTTTTGCTCCCCTTCTTTATGTTCATTTGTTTTGTATCTTAAAGTCCTCATATGAGTGAAGTCATATGATATTTGTCTTTCTCTGACTAATTTTGCATCATACCCTCTAGTTCCATCCACATAGTTGCAAATGACAAGATTCATTCTTTTTGATTTGCTGAGTAATACTCCATTGTGTATATATATACCACCTCTTCTTTGTCCATTCATCCATCGATGGACATTTGGGCTCTTTCCGTACTTTGCCTATTCTTGATAGTGCTGCTATAAACATTGGGCACTTCTGCTAACTTTCCTCAAAATAGCCCAGAACCCAGAACTAAGGTTCTCAAAGTTGCTAATTTTTTAGTGCTTTTTTGCTCACCAGCAGATTCCTTTGTGTCCGTTCATTTTTCTTTCAAATGGCATTGCTTGAATCTCTATTTCCCAAAATGCAATATTTCCCTATGCTTTTTAAAAGATTTTTATTTATTTATTTTGAGAGAGAGAGAACAGGAGAGTGGCAGAGAGAAAAAGAGAGAGTGGGAGAGAGAAAATCCCAAGCAGGCTCCACACTGTCAGCAAAGAGGCTGATGTGGGACTCAATCTCATGAGCCATGAGATCATGACCTGAGCCAAAACCAAGAGTTGGACACTTAACTGACCGAGCCATTCAGGTGCCTCTCCCATGCTTCTTACTGATGACATGAGAAAAGAAACCCACTAGTCTTTCAAGCATTGAGGGAATTTGAGCACAGCTGAAAGACGGGGAAACAGAGATGTCTTTTATCATTGCTGCTACCACAACTCTTGGGCTGCTGCCTCATTTGAAGTGCAGATGCCGCATAATTCTCTGGCTAACACCCTTGAGTTCTGGAGAACTCTTACACCCTCTTACCCCCCCCCCGCCCCGCCCCACACACATGTTTTAGCATAGCCTCCATTTGGATATTTACAGTCCTGCCTTGATTCTTTTGCCTGTTTGTGGGTTCTGCAAATGTCCCCTGACTTGAAGAGAATAACGCCATTTTAAAATCTTTTAAACAATTCGTGTCGTTTTGCTAATCATAAATAACAAAGCCTTTAAACAAAACAGAACCAGTACTAGCCCTAATGGGGCCCCCTTAGTCACTCACATAATTTGCCATATATTTTCATCACTCATGATGATCTTTGACCTATTTCCAAAACCATGATTAAATCGCTTTTCCTTGAGTCACTTTGATTAATTTTTCATGCGCAATCGGGTGACTCACCAAACCAAAAGTGATCCTAATGTCCTAATATTTGACTTTTGCTGTTTTGATTTTCCTTTCAATTCCTTCTGTGGGTTTGTGACGGCAAAGCTATGAATTCACATGGCCTGCTTTATTCTTTTGGAAGGCAGTCGGCCACGTTCCCATTCTGAATATTTGTCAGGAGTATCATATGCTATACTTGACTGATAGTTACCTTCTTGGCCAGACGTTTCCAATACCTTTCAAGGGTCTATTTTCTCCATATACTCTAACATGCTAACATTCTTTCGTTTTCTAAGAATAAACATGTGTGGATCAGTAAACATGCTGGCCAGCTCCCTGAATAATTGAAGTTGATGTGAGCCTTTCAATGCCTGCCAAGTAAGGAATTCCCTTATCTTCATGTTGGCTAGAGCAATTTTTGCAATGTCTTCATTACTCCCTAATTGTCTATATTTCTTTGCTTCATTTCTCTTGTTAAACGCAGATTTAAAAAATGAGTTCAATAACTCAGCTGTTTTAGAGCCATCATTAATTTCATGCCCTTCCTCATTCATTAGTGGACCTATTTTCTTGTGGCTTTCTTTTCCCTCTGGGTCCTTCTTTTCTGTGTGTGTGTGTGTGTGTGTGTTTTAAATTCTTCTCATTTATTTTAACCCTTTGATCACACTCCATCATGACCATTATCATGTCTTCCCTAGTAACTGAATAACATCTTAGTTGAAAACTGATTTGGGTAGGGAGCTGGGACTGATGGTAGGGAAACCGGAAAACCCTGAAATAAGTGTCCCTTTAGTTTTTGGTCTGAAAAGTTGGACTATAACTGGTACAATTTTTAAAATCTTATTCAAAGGGAATGTATGGGTAATGTCTTTCAAAGAACCCCAAAACATGTTCCGAGTGTCTTCCACATGAAGGCAGCATTAATATCTTTGAACTGAAATTTTCAAAAAAAGACTAAATGTCTAAGGACAATTGATTTGTTTGTAAAATTAGTTTGGCTTCACCAGACTTGAATTTCTCTAGTTCAACAACCTCCCCTCCCATGCAGGTTTAGTCTCCTATGAGGAGTCCATACTTTTCCATACTTTTCTGTGACACCATTTCTTACCCCTTGTTCCCTGTGCAATGCAGTTTTCCAACCATTAAGATAGTTCTTACAATTAAAAAATGTGAATATGAAAAGTTCAAATTAAATAAAACATGTTCTTTTAATCTGATGGCTTGAATACAAATCAATATTTTTACCTGCATTTTTCTTTTCTGTGAATATATCCTCAGTTAAATAGATTTTCTAGTCACTTCATTTTTACGGAAGGGGTCACTCATGGGTGTGCTTGCCAGCAGGTTGTCTTTAGTGTTTTCATTTTTTAAAAATGCCATTTTCTTCCATTTCCTTCTCCTCACTCAACTTGAAATTGTTTGTTTCGATGCTAATACCAGCAAAGTAACATGAGAAAGAAATGAAACTGAAATTAGCCTGACCTGGATTTGCATCCAAATGGTTCCACTTCTAGGGGTAAACTAGAGAGCAGTTTACACAAATTCTTTGAGATTCCATTTCATCTGTAAATGGAAATTATTAGTATAGAGCCATGATAGAGGGTACTATGAAGGTTAGGCAATATAATCATATGTAACATATTTAGGAAAATGTATTCACTTAGCAGGATCAAAAAATGTTACTCTTTTTTACTCTTGTTATTGTTACTTTAACCACTGATTTTGTGTGCTCCATCTCCTTTAAACTATAGTATTTTTTTGACATAGTTGGATATTGAAATAAGGAACATAAAGCATATAGGAAATGGAATTTCTGTTCTGGTTATTAATCTGTCAGTCACAGAATTAGGTCATTGAGATGTAGGATTTAAAGCTCCAAAAGATAGCTTAGTTCACCTGTTGCAGGATTTTTTTACCTCAATACATGGGATCCTTTGTCTTGTCTCTTCAAAGAATGAAGAGGTGGGCACAAAATGAGCAGCAGACAAAAGTTTATTTATTTTTTTTAATTTTTTAATGTTTATTTATTTTTGAGAGAGAGATGGAGCGTGAGCAGGGGAGGGTCAGAGACAGAGAGAGAGACAGAATCCAAAGCAGGCTCCAGGCTCTGAGCTGTCAGCACAGAGCCTGATGCAGGGCTCAAACCCATGAACCATGAGATCATGACCTGAGCCGAAGTTGGACATTTACCAACTGAGCCACCCAGGCGCCCCAGCAAATGTTTATTAGAGTGTAAGATCAGAAAGGAAGAATCATATAAAAGCTCTCTTTACAGAGAGCAGACATTTGAAAGTGAAGGCCTACGAAGATAGGCAAGGTCCTTGTTCTATATGGTTCTGGTCAGTGCTCCCTTCCCTTCCCCCTTGTTCCTTCTCAGGTTTTACCCCTATTGACTTGATAGCTTTAAGTGCTGGGTTGTCCATTCCTTATTGTCTCATTTCCCGTCTATGGCCATACTGTTCCTTGTGGGCCATAGGTTTTATAGTCTACTTATTCTTAGTCAGGTCTTTTGTCAAATTCCTGAGGGAAACCCAAGGGGACGTAGGGGGGGTTTGTTACATTCTGAAGAGCAACCTTACACCTGAGAGGGTTTGCTATGGTCAGATACTCCCAGCATTGTTCCCAAATCCATCTTTCTCCCCACCCAGGGACCTCAGGTCCTTGTCTTTCCCTCTCTGCTTACTGAATCCTATCTTTTCCTACTATACAACACTCTTTTGCTAGCTGACAAAAATCCCTAGCACCTTCAAATTCACCCTATCTAACTATGGTCTGTAATTTCCTATTGAATTCTGGAAGGAATAATTAGGGAGTTAGAATAGGGAATGTGTTTATGTACCAGTAAAAGCCTTAAATTGGTGAGAAGG
The DNA here is from genome assembly GCF_008692635.1 of Crocuta crocuta. Lineage (NCBI taxonomy): Eukaryota > Metazoa > Chordata > Mammalia > Carnivora > Hyaenidae > Crocuta > Crocuta crocuta. The sequence goes on from NW_027528417.1 coordinate 2,298,339, forward strand.
CTACTACAGACTCAAGTCATTATCTTAGAAATCTATGCCAATGAGAGGTTCAGAATTTTCATGCATAGTTGAATGTGTCACCGAGATTCCATACTATAATCTAAAACAGGTTTCCCCTGGTTCAGCTGGTTATGCAGCCAACTCTGGATCTATGTTCATGCCATGATATTGTAGATCATGGGATTGAGCCACATGTTGGGCTCTGCACTTAGGATTCTCTCTCTCCTTCTCTTTCTGCCCTTTTACACCACCCCCCAATAAATAAATAAACTTAAAAAAAATATAACAGCTTTTCCCATAGTGTGTTTCAGGGAACACCGTTTCTATATGAGTTTACACACTGAGAGATTGCCATAAGTACAAAACTTAGGAGATGCTGAACTGAATGAAGTGAAAGAATTGTATCTGTAAATTTTTTTTTTTAAAAAAAAAGAACGGTAAGTGTCTGTGTGCATGTGATGTGCACATGCGCATCCATTAGAACACTGTGCTATACACTCATTCACCATGTACTGTTTGAGAAACACAAAGATTGCCTTTTTGTCACTAGAGCTCTAAATACTGGCTTATCCTATCAGGGGACGATTATAATAAAAAAAAGAGAAAGAAAAAACAAAAACAAAACCAACAAATAATAACCCTCAAACAATAAAACAGTGTATCTGACATGAATACAAATAGAACAAATCAAAGTTTTTGACCAGTTTTTAGACTTTTCTAGTAGACATTTTGGTATCGTGAAGAAACCATCACTGCCACCTAAAATAACCGCACTGCATTGAACTTTTAAAAATCCATCTACAGAACATGTGAAGGTAAAGCTTTCACCTTTAATCTCTTGACATTTATGGAGCGAGACGACGACTTGGCTGTAATGAACCACCCCTGATTATGTCATGTAATGTGGGGAGGCATCATTAGTTTATGATAACAAGGGTGCGTTGTCAGGCTCTTCCTGAACTGATGCAGTGAAGTCTAATTAGTCATATAACTGGTTTATTTTCCTTGGTAATGAGCATATGCCAAGGGGCTTATTGCAAAAAGGTACATTTTTCAGAAATCTAAAAAGCACATTCAATGCAAAATACATTTTTTATTCAAAATTTCTTCTCTGAACACACGTTGATTTTCACAGCATAAGAGTGTAATTAGAAGAATTTTTAATTCTGAAGCTCTTTTTATTTTTGGAGGTCTAAAAAACTCTTCTAACCTTACTTCTATTACCTTGCACATGTCTCTTTCTTCTTAATCTTGCACATCTGTAAATATAATATGAACGCTGTTTCTTTCTACTAATACCCAGCAAATGCTGTGTGTGCAATAGGAACTTTTAAAATACTCAATAATTGGATTCCTCATGAGTTGGTAGGTGGGTAAGTAGGTGGTGGGTATTGCCAGGTTTCATATTGTCTACATTCTTATAAGTGTCTAATATTCTGCCTCCACAAATAAAAGGACACATTATTAAATTCTTCTTTGGCAGCTCTTTTCTTAGATGAGTCTGATTCTTTCACCCCTTTTTGACAAGATCTAATTTCTATTCTTTCCAACAGTTCCACTGACCTCCTGTGCACTCTCTCCTATGCTGCAGAGTTTCACTTGACTGCTGATCTCCGCATCTCCATACATTAAAGATGCACTTATACTTTTTTTTTTACAGTTCTCTGAACATAATTACAAAAGCTTTGAATCCAGAATCAAAAACGAGCAGTTTGATCACATAAAAGCTAATTTCTGAAAACCACTACACGCAGAGATTCAAAGTCAAAGGGAGGACAAATTGAGAACTCTTCAGGAGCGACCAGCACAAAAATATTTTCGAAGCAGACCCACGGAAAAGTTTTTCATGTGCAGCAATTCAACACGCTGGCCACACCTGCCTATTGTTTTCTAAACTCCTTGAAGTGATATTATCTAGTCTGTTGAGTTTTTTCATTACAGGTAACGAATGTGCCATTTCTATTTAATAACAGTCTCCTTCAATTTCCCTTTGTAATTAGGGTACATGATCAAGCATTTAATTGTGGAACTGTCAAAAGTAATATAGGACCATGTTTAGCAGCCATTTTTAAGAAAAGGCTATTTATTTATTTTGAGACAGAGGCAGAGAAAGTGAGTGGGGGAGGTGCAGAGAGAGAGAGAGAACCAGAGAATTCCAATCAGGCTCTGCACTAACAGTGCAGATGTGGGGCTTGAATGTGCAAACCATGTGACCATGAACTGAGAGGAAATCAAGAATCTGTCACTTAGCTGACTGAGCCACCCAGATGCCTCTGCCGCAGCCATTTGTAAAAAACAGAAGACATGTCTTGAGTCAAAAGCAAGCACAGAGTTCTCATGCTGTGATTTGTAAATACTTCCAATGTACCGTGTGTGATCACCTTGCCTTTCGGGTTCAGGTTCAACTATACAAAGTGCAGGGAGGTAACTGTTTACTGTGTTTGTTCCCTCAAAGGCAATTTGCTTATCCCTCAAATCCCAAGCAGAACCTTTTCTGCCTTTATTGCAGAAAGGAGAGATTGCCAGAGACTCGGTTCCCCACCCCCACTTCTCCTGGTGACCCGTCACCCCTCCTGGAAGGTTATACTTGCCTTTCATTAAGGTCCGAGATACCCCTGCTGTTTCTTAATATAGTCTTGGCTGTGCATGACCAAACCAACTCAAATAACCTTAGCTTCAGTTATTCCTTGTCTGTTTCCCCAGTGAACTTTGAGATCCTCAAATACATACACTGGAGCTTGCATTCCACCCCATGAGCACCACTTTTCATATAACAGAAATTCAGTACATAATTTTTGAATGGGAGTGATGTCCCAAAACCGCACAGTGAAAAAGATGGTACTGGGAGCCAGCTCTTTACACAGGCAGTCCAATTTAATTGTGAAAAATTTTAAAGTAGTAGTAGTGATTATATAGGACAGTAATTGGGAGCCATTTTGGAGAAATGCAAGGTATGTCCAGATTCCAAAAGAAAATAAAGTGTGTTGCATAAGCTTAAGCTGTGGGGAAATGATGTAAAGAAATGTCTACTCTATAGCTTGTCAAAGCAGGCTTCTCTCTCCCTGAATTCCTCTAAAAATGTTTTCAGGGTGTGGAGCCCTCCTAAAGGCCACCTAAACTAGTTGCAATGTCTTTCACCTTGTCTTTTGGCTGAGAAATATCCATGCATTAGGATCCGTGCTAAATGTTGCAGACATACACCAATACATGCTTATAGTTTTCAGTTTCATAGAAGTGAATATGAACAAGCCATTTTAGTAACAGTTCAGGATAGAAGTCTGATGAGCATATAAGGAAAGCACAAAGAGGGACCCATCACCATTATTAGGATCAAAAGGGGAGAATAAGAAATTCTTCATAAGAGGAATAACAGTTGAATTAAGGTGTGACACAGAATACCACTAACAGACATTTAGGAAAGGGAATTCTTAGTAATGCGGCAGACATATAAAAACCCATCTGTTTAATAGAGAACTTGGTGGAGAAAGAACTTGAGGGGGGAGGGGCAGAGAAAGAGGGAGAGAGAGAATCCTGAGCAAGCTTCACACTCAGCATGGAGCCTACTATGGGGCTTGATTCCCACGACCCTGACATCATGACCTGAGTCTAAATCAAGAGTCAGACACTTAACCGACTAAACCACTCAGATGCCCCCAGAATTCATTCAAATTTTAAGAACCCCTAAAACTTCTATTCTGTGAAAAACAACATCAATAGAATGAAAACACAGCCTCAGACTGGAAGAAAGTAATTTTAAAGACCTATCTTATTATATTCAAAATATGTGATCCAAAATATATGAGAACTCAATAAGAAAACAATTCATTTTTTGAAAGTGGGTCAAAGACCTTAATAGACATATCACCAAAGAATATATATAGATGGCAAGTAAGTATATGAAAATCTCCTCCAGATAATAGGTCATCCTGGAAAGGCAAGTTAAAACAATAAGATGTCACTATACACCTATTAGAATGACCCAAATTCAAAACACTGATAATACCAAATGCTGCTGAGGATGTAGAGCAACAGGGACTTTCATACATTGTGGATAGGTGTGCAAAATGGCCCAGCCACTCTGGAAGACAATCTAGTGGTTTTTCACAAGACTGAATATGTTCTTAACACACTATGCAGCAATTATGTTCCTTGCTATTTACCCAAAGTAGCGGACATCTTATGTCCACAGAAAACCCTGCATTGGGGTGTTTATAGCAGCTTATTCATAGTTGCCAAAACTTGGAAACAATTCTTCAGTAAGTGAATGGATAAATAAACTGTGGTACATTCATACAATGGAATATTATTCAGCACTAAAAATAATATGCCTATGGAGCCATGAGAAGACATGGTGGATCTCTCATTGGGCAGAAAAAGAGATGACTATGAATAATAGAAGGTGGCAGAAGTGATGCTGTCCCATTATGCCTATTGAGAGATACCTCAGATGCATATCATTCTGTGAAAGAAGTCAATGTGGAAAGGCTACTTAATATGTGAGCCCACGTATATGACATTCTTGAGGAGGAAAAAAACTACAGAGATAGTAAAAAGATCTCCAATCAGAGACCGATGTGAGCTTAGAAGAGGAATAGGCAGAACATAGAAGATTTTAGAACAGTTAACGTACTCTGTATAATTCCATGATGATGGATACAGTCATAACCCATAGAATGCACACCACCAGGAAGGAATCATAGAGTAAATGATGGGCTTTGGGTGATTATAATGTGCCTACAAAGGTTGTCTGTTCAGTTGTAACAAGGATACCACTCTGGGTACGTCGTCATAGTGGAGGCTGTGCATGTGGAGGCAGGAACTCTGTGAGAAATCTCTCTACCTTCTCCTCAATTTTGCTTGAAGTAAATTTGCCTAAAAATAAATTATCAAAAAATTAATGAGAAAAAAACCAAACTATATTAATGAGAAAGTGAAGGGGATGTATTTTATATTCTAATTGTCTAACCCAACACCCAATCCTCTTCTTCTTTGGTAAAATAACTGAATCTGTTTAGTTTGGCGATATGCCCAACCAAAACACGGCACTATCGAGTCCATCTTGGTCAGCCGATGTGACCAAGTTTTTGCCGACTATATTTAAAAAGAAGTGTTATTCTGAGAAGTCTTCCTAACAATAAGGAATTCTTTGTCCTTTTCTCCTTTCTACTGAATGGCTTTCTGCAACATGATATGATAGCATAAGTTCATCCTGCACCATGAGGCGATACTAACAGTATCTACTGATAAAGTATAAAATACCTGCAAACTTAGTGGCTTAGAAGCTCAAACATATTATTATAGATTTCAGTTCTGTGGGTCAGATGATTTTTCTGTTCCCTAGAGCATCATTTGAGTTCTTTTGTTGAAAATTAGCTATGCGAGTAATTTGCCGGGACCGTGACAGCCTCCTCTCATTTCTGGCACGGTGAAAAAAATGGCTAAGAGGGGACACCCAGTTGGGCCCCTGGCCTTCCCCATGTGGTCTCAGAGCCTGCCTGCATGATCTCTCCAGCAGGATAGCTGGATTTGTTACATGACAGCTCAGGGCTCTAAGCGCAAATATTTCCAGAAGGAGGAAGTAGAAACTGACAGTACCTTGAGGCATGGATCTGGAAATTGGCACAGCGTCACTTCTGCCTTCTTCTATTATTCAAAGTCGCTGCTTATTCTGCCCAGATGCAAGGAGAGGGGACAGGCCTCATCTCTCAATAGAAGTGTAAAGATTCTGCCAGTTTTGACCTGACCTAAGTGACCTAAGAATGGCAAAGAAGATCTGGGAAGCCTGGGTCTCTGACAGAGCGCTTCTAAGCCAGCCCCATGCTGCTTACATCTGAATTTATTTTACGTTCCAGTGAAATAAATGTGCATCTGCTTTAAGCAACTATGGTTGGATTTTAGTTTGATGCAGGAGAAACTGATTCTGGGAACTTTAATAAGAAGTTAGTGGGATGTAGAGTCTAGAATCCTGGTGATTTACTTAGTATGTCCAACTTCTGTCTTCCAGGGCTTCTCACAGCCTTTTATAATCACATATCTAGTGATAAAAATTGTCCATTTTGTCTTGGAGCACCACCTGCCACTTTCTTCTGATGGACACGTAAGAGTTATGTGACTTTGGAAATCATCTTCTCTACTCCTGCTAAATAAATATCCTTCATGACAAAATATAAGAGTTGCTGTATTAACCTAAAACAATGGAGTTTTCATGTATTATAAGTAAGTGCAATGAAAAGTAAGGATCCTGAAAGAAGAAGGTGTAGAATCCAATGAAATGCATATGCAAATGGGAGAAGATGGTTGCCTTAGCAGTCTGTCCTTCTCGTTTCTTCCAATAATGTCCTGGCTGCTTTTTATGTCTTTTCAGTTGTCATGGTGACAGGCAGAGGACCTGAAATCAATGCAGCTGGGGGAGTGTGTGTTTTGTTTATTTGTTGCTTTACTTACTTACCCTGTCTTAACGGATCACAATCCATTTCAAAGCAGCACTCTGCCACACTCAGACTCTTGTACACATCCACACCCTATTCATTCAAATTCTTATGCCTAATCCACCCTTGTGCACACCCAGACATACTCTCAGATTCTCCCAATCACATCTTAAGACTTTCGCAAAATATCTTGAGTGAATGTACATGCGCTTTTATTTTCTTAAACATTTGCCTGTTTTTGCACTTGCACTCTTGTGTTTATCCAATTCTTTGCAAACGTACTTATACATTCATACTCTGCCTAAGGATGCATTCATTCACTTACATGGCTGTCTGTCGCAAACATACACTTTTCTTTAGGTTAATTAATTTTTAAGAAAGAGACAGAGTATCGGGGAGGTGGGGACAGAGAGAGAGAGAGAGAGAGAGAGAGAGATAGAACCTCGGGCAGGTTCCAGGCTCTGAGCTTTCAGCACAGGGTCTGACGTGGGGCTCGAATTCATGAACCTGAGCCAATGTCAGACGCTCAACTGAATGAGCCACCCAGGCACCCCAAGAAGGCTTTTTAATGAAGAGGTATGAAACATAAGAATACATTGAAAACAATCAAATTTCTTGCTGACTTGATGTAAATGTTGACATCAATACAAATAATATGTAAGTTTTGTGTGCCATGAGAATGAGGATATTGACAAGAAAACTGGTTATATGTGTGGTCATTTCAAAAGATATTTAAGTCATTAATGATAAAACTTGAAATGCTCTCCAATATAATTATATATATGTGTGTATGTGTGTATATATATATATATATATGAAAGAAATTTGATAAAGATTTTTGACAGCACTTACGAAACATGAGGTTACCCATAATGAGTTGTAAAGTGGAAGAAAAATCCCTTAAACTTCTATATCTACTGCTACTACTAGATTTTAATCAACCAACTAGAGAAAGTACGGAATTATCTTTCTAATCTCTCTATAGAAGCAATTCTTTTATGAAGAGACAATCAAACCCTCAAAGAATATGCAGCCAAAATACATGGAGAAACATTATAGAGGAAGTTAATTATTAACAATACTATTTTGTACTTATAATGTTTGTGGTATTTGTCAACTTTACAGCATATGTTTTCCATTCTTTATTATCTTATTTTAAATAAAGTCTTAATTTCTTATCTAGTATTTTATTCAGAATTTATATTCCCTTTTTTAAGGAATTTTCCTCCCAAATTATATCCACTGGCACCATCAAAACTGTATTTGCTCAGGGAGAGGCTGGTGTCAGTCACAGTGAGAACAAATGGATTGAAGTAAATCCATGCACCAAGTTTTAGGACAATTACAACCCTATTAAAAAAAGGAAAAGAAAAATTCTGTATCAAATGTAAGGTGATGTAGGAAATATGGATACAGGGAAAAAACAAACAAACAACACCAGAATACAGGGGAAGTCTCTGTGAAGAAATGTAATTTAAAATCAACTCTTTAAAGAGGTGAATAAGGGGCATCTGGGTGGCTCAGTCAGTTAAGCGTCTGACTTCAGCTCGGGTCATGATCTCACCCTTCCAGAGTTCAAGCCCTTCGTCAGGCTCTGTGCTGACAGCTCAGAGCCTTGAACCTACTTCAGATTCTGTGTCTCCCTCTCTGTCTCTGCCCCTCCCCCTCTCATGTTTTGTCTCTCATGAAAATGAATAAACATTAAAACAATTTTTAAAAAACTAAAGAGGGCCTCTGGGTGACTCAGTCAGTTGAGCAGCCAACTTTGGTCTAGGTCATGATCTCACGATTTGTGAATTCGAGCCCCACATCAGGCTCTGACTGGAGCCTGTTTCAGATTCTGTGTGTGTGTGTCTCTCTCTCTCTGCCTGTCCCCTGCTCATGCTGTGTGTCTGTGTCTCTCTCTCTCTCAAAAATAAATAAACATTAAAAAAAATGTTTTAAAAGAGATGAATAAAAAGGAAGATGTATGTGTGTGTGGGGGCGGGTGCTTCCTGAAAGTGGCATGGGATGTCCCAGTCTTTGAGGGTGAAGACTCTAAGAGTGGAGGGCTCAGATGAAGAACATGAGAAAGGAATTCTGAGAAATGGGAATGGCATTCTTCAGTACTATGTATAGGAGGTAATATTAAAGATATAATGAGCAAGTTGAGCCCTGAAATATGAAGGGTTTTAAAAAGTTCCTTCAAATATTGATTCAAGTTTTCTCATTCTTACACATCACCAGACTAGGTAAATGATCACCAGGGAAAGCAAACATTGCCTTTCTTAACCCCTTGGATATTTGGAAAGAACCCACAATTTCCCCCCCAGAATCAGCATCCAATGCCGTCATTATTAATTAATTCTCCCTGTATATGAATGAAAACAACACAGGGATCATTTCCTTTAGATCCAAACTAAATTCCACACGAGTAGCCCACAGAGTCCAGTTGATCCACTATAAACTCCTGATTTAGATTAAGAAAATACTACACATTTGGGTCTCCCAAGGAGTTTAAGAATAACCCATTAGCAAACCTATCACTAGAATATAAATATATTGCATTGATTTTGAAACAAGAAAAAAAAAATCAATAGGCTAAAAAAGCCCAAATTTCAAAACACATCTTGATACTTCTCAAGGAAAGGTGACAAAAATGATTTAGTTCTCCCATTAAAATAGTTATGATAGCACCCCAGCTACACAAATTCTCTTCTCCACTCTCAATGTTGTCTGTTCTGCTCTGTCCACTCAACTTTGGTGAAGGTCCCTAAAAGAAAATCCAAAACATTATTATTGGAGAGATTGCAGAGATGTCTAATTGTAAGTATCTTTCATGATAGCTTTTGCATCATGCCCCATTAGGGTTTCTTTTTACACTCCTTTGGCCTGACAGTGTGATTCCCTGTTAAATGCTGTATCAGCAAGGATGAGTAATAATTCAGCATGATGCTAATATAGCACAAGTTTAAATTGCTAATTCAATGAAGACTTCATTTTGTTTTACGTTGCTCTAATCGTTGTAATTCTTGCAATAAAATTTTAGAATCCCGTAAAGATGAAAAGAAACATGAATATACTTCCCACATGTTTTCTACTCTTGGCTAAATGCACCTCTTCAGAAGGAAGTGGTTTTCTGGCTTCAGTGTCAGCCCTTATCAAAGGAGGTGCTCAGGAGTAGCTTTTCCAAAGCTGTTCAAAAAGCTTTTACTCCAGGCATGAACAGTGTTGATTCGTCCCTCATTCTTCTGGTTCCTTTAATGTGAGAATCGATAAGTTACTAAGTTTGCTCTCTTATTATTGTGAAACCCCCTTCAGATATTCTCTCTCTTCCTTTCCCAGATTTTATTCTAATCTTCCGGCTTACATGTCTAGCTCTGAACATACAGTTTATAATATATCCAACTGTGTGCTCCTACCATATTAACCATGACACACACAAACACACACACACACACACGACAAAGATGCACACTTTAATCCTGCCCCTCATCTATTCAAAGAAACTTAGGACCTTCTCTTGCTTATAAAGTCATTTTCGGGCTTTCAGGACAACAGATGAATATTCATCTGATGTTCTGTAGTCAGATAAACAGCTTATATATACAGATACACACCTTTTTACTGTTAAAATCCACTTACAAGCATATTTTTCTTCAATATATACAGTACAGTACTGTAAATTTAGTTTGTCTTATCTATGATTTTCTTAATAACATTTTTTATTGCTTCCTTCCCATTAGTATAGCTTCCTTTATTGTCAGAATACAGTACATAATGCATATAACATACATAATATGTGTTAATCAACTATTTTTGTTATTGGCCAACCTTCCAATCAATAGTTGGCTATCAGTAGTTAAGTTCTGGGGAGGGGTGGGGAGTCAAAAACTAATGGACTAATTTTTCTTATGTGAAATGCTCTGGATATTTGCCCTGTGAATTGTTTAATATATAACTTATTTCTTCAATGTTATATTTTTCAGTTCAGCCTTATTTTATGATTTGTAAGGATTTTTGAATTTTAACACATTACCCATTGTCTATTATGTGTTTGACTTCTTTTTTTTTTTTTTCAATTTTTGTTTGAGTTTGATTGTGGTGCCATTTTTGCCAGGAAGACGATTTTATCCTGCGTATTTGGGTGCCTACAGCCTCTAGGTTTCCCAACACACTCAAAGGTATAAAGATGGCAAAATATTGAAGAGTAAGTAATTATTCAATGATTACTGCTTATTTCATATGACTTTATTTTAAAATTTTAGAGCCATCTGTACCTGTTTTTGGTAAAATATCCAGCTTTATAATCTTCCCCCAAATTAGCCCCATGTCTCAGCACTGTTCATTGAAGACACTTCCTTGTCACAGTGACTTGAAGCACGTAGTCTAAGTTCCTGTGCATCTATTATTAGTCTGTTTTGTTCCGTTCATTAATATGCTCTGTGTTTAATGACGTTTACTTGTCAATATTTAGTATAACTAAACTTCTTTCCATTATCCATATTTTATAAAAAGGATTCTATGTCCTTTTGCATAATTGTTACTAGAATATTTTTCAATCTTTTCAATACCTCCTTTTATCTCGTATCATAATTATTATTGCATTGTCGGTGCAAGAAGAACTGACATGTTTATAATTTTTCTTTATCCAAAATAAAGTATCTTTTCATTTTCCCCATCATTTTCTTTTTATTTCTGTCAGATAAATGAAAGTGTTTTGTTTATATGAGCCTTGTGCATTTCTTTTTAATATTTTTACTATTTTATATTTTTGATGTTTAATCAAATGGTTTCATTTGATATGTTTAAATGGAATAATACATTGGAAAATATTTTTAAACATTAAAATACTAGACTTGTCATTGAATTACAATTATCATGTCAACTATTTTATCAGTTGACACCAATATATAGTATCACTGTATTCAACTGTTTTCTGAAAAGAATAATTATTCTTAAATACGATATTTGTACCTTTCATTGTATTCTTTTGTCTTATTCATCATTTCTAACATGAAAGCATAGGTTCTAAATTTATATCCTTAATTTCATGCATTTTACAGTTATTTATACTTTTTAGGTATAAAATATTCAATTTTTACATTATCAAATCTATGTTTTTTCCTGTTTGTCCTGTGACTAAAAAATCCTCTTAAACACAATGACCTGACAATTTTTTTCCAATATTTCAAACAGTTAAATAATTGTACCGACAGAATTTTGAATTATTTACCCTTAACTCACTGACTTCCAGAATCATACTTTACATACACAATTTATCCTTGATTTCAAGATAATGGACCAGACACTTGCTATGTTTCACTCTCATTTTGCAAAAGCTCTCAAAGTGAACAAATTTATTACCATTTGTGCTGAGAAACAAAAAGTAGACTTCTCTGTGTTTCAGAAATTGTATGAAATTCTTAAAAGATGGAAGATTAGACTTGCATTGACTCATGCGTACCTGTATCTGCTTTTGACTAAACGATATAAGTAAGCACTCGGCGTAGGAAGAGAAAGGGTGGTTATTTACAGGACTTTTAGTTTGTTCTCCCCTGAAGGTTGCCAGATGAATTATCCCCTGCATAATCTCCTGCCTGTCCCCTTGTTACTGGTGATAGACGAGACACCAATGATAAAGAAAGATTTAAAAAAAATAAGAAAGAAAGAAAGATCAATACTAAGGGGCATTTGGGTCAGTTTTCCAGTGTTTGATAAGCAGTGTGTACAAATACACAGATAAGATCCATCAAGATACCCCACATATCAGCATCCTGGTTCGTTCTCCAGCACCACAGGAAACAGATCAGTAGCATGGCCCCCTGCTCCCCAAGTGGTAACTGTGTGACCAGATATTGTTAGCATATCCTGACAACCCGAAGCACACGTGGACGACTCAAACAAAAATCAACACCACTCCAGGAGAGTCATCCATGTGAAATGAAGAGATAACAAAATTAATGACAGAAAATATTTACAGGCGAGAACACGGCATCAAGGTGACCAGTAGGACAGGACTTTTGAATGAGTAGGAAGATTGGAGATAATTTAATGCTAAATGTTTTCTACAGTATGACATGGGAGTTAAACAATAGATATACATTATTGGTTATATATAAACTAATACATATATTAGTTATGTAACTCAAAATTAGCAACGTAAAAAAAGTGAACACAGATATTGCTCCCCAAATAAAAACTAAATAAACAAGTAAAAAATACTAGACATATAATTACAAAAGGGTTAGGAGTCATGGTTCCAATATTCACTATAATGTAGTGTTTGAAAGAATTTTCATTAAAAAGAGCAGAAAGGAAGAAAGATGAAAGAAGTAATATAATTATCTGGTTTCTGATAATGTGGAAAGTTAGGTTAATCACATGAGCATTCAAGATAAAGCAATTACAAAATATAACAAAATTAAAATAATAGAATATCTTAAAGCCATCAATAAGTTGTATCTCCACAAATGCATTAAAATGAAAGCGTTAAGAAGAGCCATAAAAGAATTTCTCCTAAGGACATTTGCCAAATCAATGAACACAGGCTCTCTTTTAAACCTCAGTGGGTTGGGGGCGCCTGGGTGTGTCAGTCAGTTAAGTGTCTGACTTCAGCTCAGAAAATGATCTCGTGGCTCGTGGGTTCGAACCCCATGTAGGGTTCTGTGCTGACAGCTCAGAGCCTGGAGCCTGTTTCAGATTCTGTGTCTCCCTCCCCTGCTTGTGCTGTCTCTCTGTCTCAAAAAATAAACTATAAAAAAAATAAAAATACATAAACCTCAGTGGGTTGAAAATCTTAGAGCAATCCAAAATGAGCAGTTTGATAGGAGACAGTTCCTCGAAAAATTTAGCTCCAAAGATGATACTTTTCAAGTCAGAGTAAACCAGAATTAAGTATTCTCTAATTCTAAGATAGATATGAAGGGCTTTGTTCTTTCTGTAAGTTCTGTGAAATAATTTGTTTCTTTTCTCCACCTTCTAGAGGCTGCCTACATTTTTTACTCCATCTTCAAAGCCAGCGTCTTCTCTCTTTTCTGACCTCTGCTTCCATCCTCACAACTTCTTTTTGTGACTCTGACCCTCTGCCCTCACTCTAATAAGGACCCCTGTGATTACATTGGGTCTACCCAGATAATGAGAGTAACTTCTCATAAATTAATTATGAGGTTAATTTTTTTATTTGAGAGAGAGACTGAGTGTGACAGAGAGAGAGTGCCGGGGGGGAGAGGGGCAGAGGGAGAGAGAGAGAAAATCCCAGCATGGAGCCCAATGCAGGACTCAATTCCATGATTTCAAACATGATCATGTTTGAAACACAAGTTAGAGAATTTTGAGAAACAAACCACACAGCGATTGAAATTTAAAAATGTAAAGTATCATACACAATTAAAGAGAGAATTAGGGAAATGAAAGACAAACAGAGACTTGAAAGAGAATCCGTTTTCGAAATGACAGCATGAGGACTCCCACAGACCTACTTCCCAGTGAAATAATCATAACTGATGAAAATTTTTTAAAAATTGTTTAAAGTCTCCAGAAATTGTCATCAGAGCATACAGCAGATGAAGAACATTTAGTCAAGAAAGTCTACTGGGACGCCTGAGTGGTTCAGTCGGTTGGGTGTCTGACTTTGACTCAAGTCATGATCTCATGATTTGTGGGTTTGAGCCCGGGGTCAGGCTCCATGCTGACAGCTTGGGGTCTGGAGCCTGCTTCAGATTCTGTGTCTCCCTCTCTCTCTCTCTCTAACCCTCCCTGCTCATGCTCATGCTCTGTCTCTGTCTCTCTCAAAAATAAACAAACATTAAAAAAATATATATATCTACTGTATCTCAGTAAGGAAGAGCCAATGCCTATGGCACCTGAGTCACAAGCTGCTACTCCTATAAGCCTTGCTCTGCTCAAAGTGAGTGTGGCCATGAAGCAATCCTCACCCTGTCTTCCCAGCCCTTGGTTGTAGAAGTTAAATTCTAGTTGAGCATAGCTGACAGTAAGGGTCTCCTGTGTCACACCCATCCTCCACTCATAAAGTGGAGTCTTAACTCCAGGAGGGGCAGACCAGGATACTAGGTCCTCATGGGTGCCATGCTGGAAGAGACACGCTAAGAAAACCAGAGGCTGCTGTCCTCACCCAGCTCCCAGCTCACAACACACAGGTGGCACTCCATGAGAAGCTAGCCATTGATCACGTTCCTGAGTCCAGAGTACTAAATAGAGATTTTGCTTGGGTCGAGAGGCAGGCTATAAGAACAGAGAGCTCTGATACACTTCCTCCCAAATGAACTGGCTAATTTTATTAGGATAGAGTATGAAGAAATTCAAGACTCAGGGTATCCTTGAAAACAATGAATATAAGCTATTAAAAGAAGGCTGGTGGTTTTATGAGAATACCAAGGTCAACTGTAGGTCAGGCATTTTACCAAACAAAACTAAGGGAAGATGTGGCTAAGAAGAGACCTCTGGAGGTGAGGAAAAAACCCCTAAGGCTAAGCTCAAAAATGCCCTCCATGAAGGGGCCTCAACCTAATAGGACTCAAACTGTAAAGCAATGGATGTCCTGGAACATCGTCAAAATCAATATAGCAATCACTTGGCAATTAGTGGAATCTAATAGCCGTGTGTGATAGCAACACAAGCAGACAACTTAACAAAGAGATTGAGGAAAGAGATAACGAAATCAGTCATCCCAGGCTGTCTGTGCACATGGCAAGGCTGTACTCTCAGAGGGGTGATTTTTTCACCCAAACAGTAGAGCAGCAACCAAACAAGCAAACAACTACATCAAGCCACAGAGGAATGGGAATCGCTGTCCAGAGTTGCCACAATACCTTATGTAAAATCTCCAGGTTTCAAGAACCACACACACACACACACACACACACACACACACAAACACACAATGTCAAAGCAACAGGAACGTGTGGGAAAACAAAGTAGGGGGCAAATATTTGACTGGGAGACTGCTCCTGCATAGGATTCAACAGATAAAACTTCAAAGAAGCTTACCATAAATATACCCAAAGAACTAAAGAAAACCATGTTTAAGAATTAAAGGTGAGGTGACCATGTCTCATCAAATAGAGAACCACAATAAAGTAATAGAAATTATAAAAAGTATATTTAAAATGGTGGAGAAAGAATTAGTGAACTTAGAGATCAACGATTATGTTTAAATAACTTTAAAAAAAGAGTGGAAATGAATAAACAGAACTCAGAGAAATGTGGGACCCCATTGATCTTATCAACATATGTATACTGGAGATAGTAGGAGAGGGGGGAGAGAAAATATTCAAGCAGTAATGGTAAGAAAGCCTCCAAATGGAATTAAAAAAAACATTAAGAAAAAACATTAATCTGTAAATAAAAGAAGCAAGAGAAATGACAAGTAGATTAGCAACAGTGGAGTCCACACCCAGACCTATCATGGTATAGATGTTGAAAGACAAAGAGAACATCTTGAAAGCAGTGAGAAACGATGACTTTAGGACATCAAAGAAATCCGAATAAGAGTCACATCAGAAGCCACATGGGCCACAAGGTAGTGGAATGATATTTTGAATATCCTCAAAGGGAACAAAAAGGTACTAAAAATTCTTCTATCCAATAAAACTATCTTTCAAAAATGAAGACAAAATACATAACTCTAGCTTAATCCTGGATATCAAATTCTAGTAGAGGGACATCCCCTGAGGTACTTGATTATTTCCCCAAACTGTCATGATCATCAAAAACAAACAAAAAGTATAACAAATAGTCAGTCACCAGTAAGAGGAGTCTAAGAAGACACGAAAATTGACGTAACATAATATCCTGAATGGGGTTCCAGGACAGAAAGAGAACATTAGGTTAAAATTAAGAAAGCCTCCATAAATTATGGAATTTAGTTAATATCTATATTGATAATAAGTATATATGAATATTGATTTATTGTAACAAAGATACCATATTAATGCATGACATTAACACAACAGATTGAAAAATATAAGGGCAAAATGAATCTATTCCCAGATAAAATGAATAGCACTCACTGTTAGCAAAACCATTGTATGAAAAATTCTAAGAGCACTTCAGAATGAAATCAAGTAACAGGAGGAAGTAATTGAAATCTATATATAAAAACAAACAAAAAGAACAAGTAACAAAAATTATGTCCATACAAATATGTTATAACATACCTGCATACGGATGTTTATAACAGCTTTATTGATAATTGCCCAAACTTGAAAGCAACAAATATGTCCTTCAGTGGGTATGTGGATAAAAAATTTTTTTCTACATCCATACAAGGAATATCATTCGACTTTTAAAAAATCCTATCAGGCCACAGAAAGAGATGGAGGAAACTTAAATGAATATTACTAAGTGCGACAGGTCGATATGAAAGGCCACATACTATACAGTTCCAATTATAAGATAAGATTATGGAGACATTAAGAAAATCAGTGATTGTTATGGGTTGGTGGCAGATGAATGAATGGACAAAGCACCGAAGGATTTTTAGGGCAGCGAAAATACTCTAAGATACCATAGTGATGAGTATGTTATTATACATTTATCTATACCCATAAAATGTGCAACATCATGAGTGAACTGTAGTGTAAACTATGGACTTTGGGTGATTGTGATGTATTCATGTAGGTTGATCAATTGTAAGAACTATACCATTGATAATTGGAGGATGTGCACAATTCGGGGAGCAGGAGGTATGGGAGATCTCTCTGTACTTTCCCCTCATTTTTAAAAGCGAACTAAAAACTGCTCTCAACAATAAGGCCTTAGAAAAAAATTAATAAAATCAATACACTCACACTTGCTTGTGAGATAAAACAGTGCTCAGAGGGAAAACTCTGAATGCCTATAATAAAAAGAAGGAAGAACTCCAATCAATAATTTAACCTTTTGCCACAAGACACTGAAAAAGCAGAAGCAACTATACGTAAGGCACGCAGAAAGAAGCCAGTAATTAAGATGAGAGTCGAAATTAATGAAATAGAGAATTAAGAAAAAACAGTGGAGAAAATCAACAAAATCAAAAGTTGTTTCTTTGAAAAGAACAACAAAATTGACAAACCTTTAGCTAGACTGTCCAGAGAGAGAGAGACAGAAAGAGAAGACAAATGGCTAAAATCAGGGGACATTAACACCTAGTGCAGGGAAATAAAACAAATTATGAGGGAATACCATGAACAAACATTCCAAAGGTAGAAAAATTAGTTGAAAAAACAAATTCCTGGAAAGATGCAAATGATCACACTCATTCAGGAAATAATACAAAACACAAAGAGTCCCTATGATAAGTACAGAAGTTTTAAAACCTCTGGGGTTCCTGGGTGGCTCAGTTGGTTGAGCGTCTGGCTTCGGCTCAGGTCATGATCTCACGGTTTATGGGTTCGAGCCCCGCATCGGGCTCCGTGCTGACAGCTCAGAGCCTGGAGCCTGTTTCAGATTCTGTGTCTCTCTCTCTGACCCTCCCCTGCTCATGCTCTCTCTCTCTCTCTCTCTATCTCTCAGAAATAAATAAAACATTTAAAAAAAAAAAAAGAAGTTTTAAAACCTCCAGGTTGGGGAAGAAGGAGAGGAAGAAGACCAACTCAGATGGTGTCACTTTTAACTTCCACCAAATATTTAAAGAATAAATGAATTTTTCAAAAATTATTTTAATGTGGTTATTTTTAAAAACCTTTTTAATATTTATTTGTTTTTGAGAGAGACAGAGAAAGAGTGCAAGCAGGGGAGGGGCAGAGAGAGAGGGAGACACAGAATCTGATGCAGACTCTGGGTTCTGAGCTGTCAGCCCAGAGCCTGACGCAGAGTTCAAACCCATGAGCTGTGAGATGGTGACCTGAGCCGAAGTCCGATGCTTAACCGACTGAGCCATCCAGGCTCCCCTCTTCACAAATTCTTCCAAAAGAAGTAAGAAGAGGTAAAATTTCTCAACTCACTTGATGAGTATGCTCTTATCCTGATACCAGAGAAGACAGAGACATTACTGCAAGAAAAGAAAACTATAGATCAGTCTTGGCTGTCAGTATAGAGGAAGAAGTCCTCCACAAAGTATTAGCAACCCAAACCCAGCAACATAAAAATGATACCATTAAGAAAGTGAAAAGGCAACTGACAGAATGGGAAAACATATTTGGATATTATGTAGCTGATAAAAGACTTGTACCTAGAGAATATGAGAGAACCTTTGATCAGTAATAATAGGGTATATAACCCAATCATTTAAAAAAATGAGCAAATGATTGAATAGACATTTCTCCAAAGTAGGTGTACACACAGCAAGAAGCACATAAAAAAGTGCTCGACCTCACTAGCCATAATGGAAATGTAAATCAAAATGATAATGAGCTACCCCTTCACATTTACTAGGATGTCTACAATAATTTTAAAAGACAGTAAAGAGTAAGTCCTGATGATATGAGAAACTAGAATGTCCTGATGATATGAGAAACTAGTCAGAATCCTCTGACTCTGATGGGGATTTAAACGGTGCCGTCATGTCACAAAACAGTCTGTCTGTTCCTTAGAAGCTTAAGCACTGGGTTAGCATAGGACCAAACAATTTCATTCTTAGGTATGCATGTACCCAAAAGATATGAAAATATATCGACACAAAAACTTGTGTATGTATACTGTATTAACATTCTAGGGTTGTGGTAACACCTACTGCAGTCTAACTGGCATGACTAATGGAAACTTTTCTCTCAGGTCTGAAGGCTAGAAGACTGAGATCTGGTTATAAGTCAACTTGTTTCTGAAGCCTCTCCCCTTGGCTTGTAGGTGATCATTTTCTTTTGGTATTTTCACATGATACTTCTCATAGCTCTGCACCGTCTGTGTCCTAACCTACTCTTCTTGCAAGGGTACCAGCCATATTGAATTATATTCCACCTTAAGGACCCTATGTTAACATATTTACTGCTTATAGGCTCCATCTCCAAATACAGTTACATTCCGAGATATTGGGTGCCAGAGCTTCAACACATAAATGGGGGGGGGGCAATTCAGTCCATAACAAGCATTCATAGTAGCATTATTCATAGTAGCCCAAAAGTGAGAATAATCCAATGTCCAACAACTGATGAAAGGTTAAATAAAACTGGTATATCTGTACAATAGGATATTATTTGGCAATAAAAGGGAATGAAATTGATGCATGGTACAACATGGAGGAACACCGAAAGCACTGTGCTTAGTGAAAGAAGAAGTCATAATGGATTCATCTTGCCTAATTTCATTTTTGTTAGATGTCCGGAATAAAGAAATCTATGGATATTGAAAGTAGATTACTGATTGCCTGTGACTGGGGGATCAGTTTGGAGGAAACGAGGTGTGATGATAAATAATTACGGGGTTTTTATTCGGTTGCTGAAAAATTTTTGAATTGATCATGGTAATGTTTGCACAACTCTGAAAACACACTAAAAACCACTGAATTATACACTTTAAGTTAGCAACATTTATGTTATGTGAATTATATTTCAATACAGTTTAAAAAATTTTTTTAACTTAAACTCAAGTTAGTTAATTTAGAGTGTACTCTTGGTTTTAGGAGTGGAATTTGGTGATTCATCTCTTACACGTGACACAAAGTGCTTTTCCCTAAAAGTGCCCTCCTTAATGCCCAACACCTGTTTAACCCATCCCTCCATCCATCCCCCTTCAGAAACTCTCAGCTTATTCTGTTTTAAGAGTCTCTTATGGTTTACCTCCCTCTGTGTTTCTTTCTAATTTTTTCTTCCCTTCCCCTACGTTCATCTGTTGTGTTTCTTAAATTCCACATATGAGTGGAATCCTTTGGTATCTGTTTTTCTCTGATCGACTTATTTCACTTGGTTCCATCCATGTCATTGCAAATGGAAAGATTCCATTCTTTTTCATCTCTGAGTAGTACCTCATCTCTGAGTAGTACTACAGTGTGTGTGTGTGTGTGTGGTGTGTATATCACACCTTCTTTATCCATTAGTTAGTCAAATGGACATTTGGACTCTTTGGCTATTGTCAATAGTGCTGCTATAAACATTGGGCGCATGGGCCCCGTCGAATCAGCAGTTTTATTAAAACAAAAAGAAAGCTAATAGAATGACCAAGGAAACCTAAGTAAAGGAGAGTGATGATAGTTAAGTAGCTCCAAATAGATATCTAGTAGAGAATGAGAAATAAAATGTGATCAAAGCAATATTTTAAGGGAAAGAATTTTCCAAAACAAGTAACACCACTAATAAAAGGACTCCATAAGGCCAACAAATCTCACATAGGATGCAATAAAAAGAAAACCATAGTGTCTGGGGCGCCTGGGTGGCTTAGTCGGTTAAGCGTCCGACTTTCGCTTAGGTCATGATCTCACGATTAGTGGGTTCGAGCCCCGCGTCGGGCTCTGTGCTGACTGCCAGCTCGGAGCCTGGAGCCTGTTTCAGTCTGTGACTCCCTCTCTCTCCCTGACCCTCCCCTGCTCATGCTGTCTCTCTCTCCTAGAAATAAATTAAAAAACATTTAAAAAAAATTAAAAAAAGAAAAAAGAAAAGAAAACCATAGCTAGACCCATCATAATGGAATGGCAGCTACCAATGACAAGGAGAAAATGCTGACGGAAGTTGGAGGGGGAAAAACAGATTATTGTGAAGCCGTGGTATTTAACTGTCAAATATTTTGTTTAATATGCAAACTTTAACTGTTGAGAAAACCTAGACTCAAAAAGCATGAATAGCTTTTCCAGTGTCTTACACGCATCAAAATTCTCAGGCATAGTTCAAAATTATGTTATTTGCATCCAGTTATCTGTCTACCATAATTCATTGCCTGAAAAGGCCTTTTATGAATAAACAAAATAAAATGGAAATCCACAGTGTATGGCTGATTTATTCAGTCCTAGTGTTGAGTACTGATTACAATGATAGTTATTTATTCTCTCCTTCTTCCGTATGAAATGGGGTATTTTCCAAAGTATGGGCCCAGTGTGTGCTTTCCAAGTACTCTGTTCAAATATGGAATCTCTGGAAAATTCCAGGAATTTTCTGGGTGGAATTATTTGTCTGACTTATCTCTGCCTCCATTTCTTTTAGCTGTAAAAAGAAGAGAAGAATTCACCTATTTTTCTCAGAATGTAAGGTAGAAATGAATTACATATTGAGGCCGAATGGTTATGCTTATTAGTTACAAAGTACTCTTATCTATCTACCATAGTCTTTCTGTGGTGAGTGAGGTCCCTTTAAATGATTCGAAACCTAAACATTCCTGAAATTCATCATGTAGTAATACATCAGTGTCAAATGGAGCTCGGCCTTCCATCTTCTATAACTTCCTCTTGGGTTTTGGAATGTGGGATAAAAAGATGTCTAATAGAAATATTTTCTCAGGCTAATAGGCATAAATACTTCTGGTCTAGGGTTTCCCCATTCTAATTTTCATTTCTGTTCTTTCATACTTTTCACAGTAAACCATAATTACAAGAACAACAGACAGTTAATAGAGGCTGCTGTTTCTATGAGGATACCAAGCTATGGGCCTTACTTGACAATTACTGGGAAAGCAAGTACAAAAGACTGGTCTAGATAATTTCTCAAGTTAAAAAAAGAAGACAAAAAGAAATAAAAGGAAAATGTACAAATTACCTCCCACCAGAATTCTCTAGAACACGCTAATTTTTTAGCCTAGTGTTTATTCTACTTGGCATGACCTCCACTGTGACAAAACTGTCTCCTCTATGCTTTCAAATTATGTGGAACATCAGTGGCTAATAATAATAGCAGGCATGGCTATTATAGTATATATCAGGGTTGACTAGGATTTCAACAACATTTTCTTTTTCTTAATGATACAGCCTTTCAAATGTCATTGAAAGGAGGACCAATTTTGATAACATCAAGGATGTGGAAAAATTTGCAACTTACTGTATATCTATCAATAATTTCAAATCACATAAAATTCAGTCACAGTAAACCTTTTTATATTCATATTTTAGCCTCTTACAATTTGATGTGGTGTGTCCGTTACCTATACCTCTACTTTGAACAGATCTAAAAAGTGTGTTAATGCACTTGATTTAAAATTGTCAAATGAGGAAAATGAACCTCTCAAAAAGACAGAAAATAATATTTCGCCTGGAGCTATGGGGTAGTAAAATTCAGCAATCACTGACTGAAGACAAAACCCATTGGGATAAAGAAAATACTCCATGGTTTTCCCATCTAAGTCACCTGGCTATTTATTTAAGTCTCCCAAACTTGGTGGAATAATAAGGCTTTTGTTTTTTAAAAGAAATAATGATTTCATCAGATAAGCAGGGGGCTACATGTTTGTGTTTCTCACAGTCCCCAGGTGCAAGAGATCTCAGGTGGAGGTAAGATAGAGCTGCCTTCTAGTGAAACAGCTTATTTCTTTGCCAAGTGGGCATCTTCTAACTGGCTAAATGGAGGAAAAGTGGAGAAAGACTATGGGGTGGAGGAAGAGAGACATGGAGGGCCCCAGGTCTGTTAGCTATTTCAAGCACCTGCTTACCTTTCATAAAAGTTGTTCCTTCTTGCCAGAATGCTCTTTTCTTTGCTTCCATTTTAAAAAAAAATTTTAGTGTTTATTTTTTGAGAGAGAGACAGAGACAGAGCATGAGCAGGGAAGGGACAGAGAGAAAGGGAGACACAGGATGTGAAGTAGGCTCCAGGCTCTGAGCTGTCAGCACAGAGCCCGCCCGTCGTGGGGCTCAAACTCAGGAACAGTAAGATCATTACCTGAGCTGAAGTTGGATGCTTAACCAACTGAGCCATCCAGGCGCCCCTTCTTTGCTTTCTACCTGGCACCCTCCTCAGCCCAGAGTTCAACTTCAGTATCACTTATACCAAGATGTCTTTTTATGACCCTGGCATAGTTTTCACTCCCACCAAAGTCATATTATATTAATCAATCATGTCTCCCGCACTTAAAATGCCTGTTTTGTTCACTGGTACCAAAGTGCTCTCACACAGACAATAAATAAACAGTTGTTCTTTTTTCCCCTCAAATATTTTTGAGCACTTACTATAAGCAAAGTCTTATGTCTGTGCTGTACCTGTGAAGGGTATGGAGATGTAGAGTGCCATGCACTTGCCTTTAAAGATCATATAATTTAGAAGGCGAGATCATATAAATTGTCATAAAGCAAAACCTAGATTGAAGTCACAGGAGAGGGAGAGATCAAGAACTTGAACTGAAACAAAGGTCACAGTTATTGGAATATTTCCCTTCAGGGATTTTAAGGACCCTAATTAACTAACTGCTCTTTGACAGTAGGATAAGCAGGTAGCGCTCCTGGAAAAAAAGCAAGTAATGAGTCAGTAGGCACTTTTCTGTATCTGAGCCACCACCTTCTCCCCCACAGGCTTCCTACACATCCAAATTATTATTTTTTTTAATCTTCTGACATCCATCCCTCCCCGCCTTTTTAGCAGAGCTGAAGTTCAAGTGTGTTTAGGAGAGAATGCAGAAGTATCACAGAAAATTCTGGTGGGCAATTTGAAGATTCTAATCACAGTGAAGTCAAATCTTTACAATGACACAGAAGTCATGAGGCAGTGTTAACGTCCGTTGCCTGGACTTAACAATTAAAAGTTGTTTAACTACCAGACTAAGTTCTACATTTCAAACTTCCAAATACATGCTTGTACACCTAAGTATTTTGTTATTTGAACTGTAGGGGTTTTTGTTAATGTTTATTTACTTTTGAGAGAGAGACACACACACACACAGAGTGCAAGCAGGAAGGTGCAGAGAAAGAGGGAGACACAGAATCTGAAGCAGGCTCTAGGCTCTGAACTGTTAGTGCAGAGACCAATGCATGGCTCGAACCCATGGAGCCCGAGATTGTGACCTGAGCTGAAGTCGGCCGCTTAACCGACTGAGCCACCCAGGAGCCCCAGTTATTTAAACTATTGTAAGTAATATTGCATTTTTTAATTTCAGTTCCCACATATTTATTGTGACTATATAGAAATACAGTTGAGTTCTACATGTTGATCTTGTATAGTATGCTGTTTCTTTGCTGAACTAAATTATTGGTCCTGGGAGTTTTTTTGTTATTTTTATTGTTGTTGCTTTTAGATTCTTAGGATGTTCTGTGAAGACTGTTATATCATCAGCAAATACAGAGTCTTTTTTTTTTTTCCTTTCTGATCTATGTCCATTTTGTTTCCTTTTCTTGTCTTATTGTTCTATGTACGACCTCTAATATCATGTCAAATACCAGTGGTAAGGATGGACATCTTTGCTCTGTTTCCAATCTTGGGGGTAAAGCATTCACTCTTTCATTATCCAGTATTATGTTAACTGTAGGCTATTTGTAGATGTTCCTTATCAAATTGAGGAAGTTCTATAGTCTAGTGTCCTGAGACCAAGTCCCACTTAGTAATGGTATCTAATTGTTCGTTTAAATGTTGCTGAACTGTATTTTGTAATATTTTCTTAAGAATGTTTGATTCATGTTCATGTAGGATATGTAATGTTTGTTTTGCTTTGTTCCTCTTTTTGTATTATCTTTTTCTGGTTTTGGTGTCAAGGTAGTAACTTGGGAAAATATCCTTTCCTCCCTAATTTCTTGAAGAGATGGTGTAATAGTGACAATTCTTTTTCAAACACTTACTAGAATTCTACAGTAAAAACATTTAAGCCCAGAGATTTCTTTTTCATGAGATTTTCTGTTGAAAATTCACCTGCAACAAATATTACACTGTATGTTAACTAACTGGTATTTAAATAAAAACTAAAAAAAAAGAAAAAATAGAAAATTCAATATCCTTAACAGTTGCAGAACTATTCAAATTATCTATTTTAACCATGTGGTGGTAGTATGTGATTTTTGATGGTTAGATCCATTTCATCTAAGTTGTCAAATTTATCTGTGTAGAGTTGTTTCGAGTAGCACCTCATAATCTTTCTGACTTCTGTAGAGTCTTGAAAGATATGCTTAAGTTCATTCCTGAGATTAGTCCTTTTGGACTTTTCTCTCTCTCCCATCCTTGCGGTCAGTCCCAATTTTAATTGCTTCTGTATGTCTGTCTGTAAGTATTGTGGTAACATGAGATCTAGCCTTTAATCAAAAACTTTAGTGCACAACACAGTATTAACTGTAGGTACAATGCTGTGTCAAAGGTATTTAGAACTTATGATTCTTGCATAATCATTGAACATCAAACTTCCAATTTCCCCTTCCCCCTATTCTCTGGAAACCATCATTCTATTCTCTGTGTCTTATGAATTTTACTATTTCAGATCTGTCATAGAAGAGGAATCATTCAGTATTTGTCCTGCAGTAACTGGCTTAATTTATTTAACATCATATCCTTCAAGTTCGTCCAAGTTGGTGTGTATGGTAGGATTTCTAAGGCTTTTAAGGCTGAATAACATTCTTTTGTATGCATATACTACATCTTCTTTATCCATTGACCCATGGATGGACATTTTGGTTCCTTCCATATATTGGTTATTGTTGATAATGCCTCAATAAGTATGGCATGCAGATATCTCTTCAAGATCCTGAGTTCAATTTTTTTGGATAAACACCCCAAAGTGAGATTACTAGCTCATATGCAAGTCTATTTTTAATTTTTGAAGAACCTCTATACTGTTTTCCATAGCATCTATACCATTTTACATTCCTACCAATAGTGTACAAGGGTTCCAATTACTCCACATTCTCCCCAACACTTGTTTTGTTTTTTAATACTAGCCATTGTTACAGGCAAGAAGCAATATCTAATTGTGGTAATGATTTGCATTTCCCTGATGATGAGTAATGTTGACCACCTTTCATATACTTGTTGGCCATTTTTATGTCTTCTTTTGAGAAATATTTTTATTCAAATTCTTTGCCCACTTTTAAAATTGGATTTATTGTTTTATTGCTATTGAGCCCTAGGAGTTCCTTATATATTTTGGCTGTTAACACCTTATCAGATATATGGTTTGCAGATATATTTGCCCATTCAACAGGATACCTTCTTACTCTGCTAATTGTTCCCTTTGTTATATAGTTGCTTTTTAGTTTGCTGTAGTCCCATTTGTCTCTTTTTGTTTTTGTTGTTGGTGCTTTTGGTGTCATATTCAAGAAATAATTGGCGAGACCAACATCAGGAAGTTTTCTGCCTATGTTTTCTTCAAGGAGTTTTATAGTTTCAAGTTTCATGTTTAAGTCTTTAATTCACTTTGACTGCTGTGTGTGTGTGTGTGTGTGTGTTACAAGATAAGGGTCCAATTTCATTCTTTTGCATTTGGATATCCATTTTACTCAACATTTGTGAAAGAGACTATACTATCTGTTAAAGATCCATCGAACATATCTACATAGGCTTATCTCTGAGCAAGATCCTTTCTCATCCGCTGTTTGTCAGTCTTTATGCCAGAAACCACTATAAAATATACTAGAATTGAACAGTTAACTAAATGAATGGTGAATAGTGGTAGCCAGCTTTTTAATCACTGAAGTAGCAATTCATAATTAAGCAAGGACAGGAACCAAGAATGGGTCATATGTTAATGGTTTAGAGTTAGAGACACAAGTAAGAACTTTTGTTTAATATAGAGCTAATTAAACCTAGAAATAATTATAAATATTTGTATATACACAGGTTAGTATAAACACATACATTTTTCTTCTCTGCTTGCTAAAAAAGCCTAAAAGGAATGAGCTGAGAAGCCAACTGAAGGGCTTCCAATGGCCCCAACTTGAATAATCTGAGCAACAAAATAAATAAAGTAGTATTGGATCATAATCCAAAGTGAAACAATCAATATTTATATTGATATAAATCAATGGTTTAATAGAAAAATTAATAAAAGAGACAGATCTCACTTGCAGAAGAATTCAAAATAATTTATCCAGATACTCTGTCAGGTAACCATAAGTATCCGATTTTTATTTATTTATTTATTTTGAACTTTTTTTACATTTATTTATTTTTTGAGAGACAATCTGAGACAGAGTGTGAATGGGGAGGGGCAGAGAGAGAAGGAGACACAGAATCTGAAATAGACTCTAGGCTCTAAGCAAGTGTTCAACACAGAGGCTGACGTGGGACTCAAGCCCATGAACAATGAGATCATGACCTGAACCCAAATAGGAGACTTAAGCGACTGAGCCCCCCAGACACCCCAGTATTCACTTTTTATGTGTGAGCTTTGTGTATAGCTTTTCTTCCAAACTCTAGGGTATGGAAAGGGATGGAGGAATAACCTTACAGTGGAGATACCAAACATGATACCCAATTAATCAAAGTCAATACCAACACCGATAAATCATGTCGATAGTAGGTATTCTTGTCACAGTGTGATAAAAATGGCGCTTTGCCTCTGTGGTCTTCTTCTGAGAAGGTCGGAGTGCCAGTCCGTGTCTCAGAAAAACATGAGGTAGATTCCAGTAGAGGGGGAATCCTACAGAACCCTTGATCGAAATTCCTTGAAACGGTCAAGGTTATCAAAAATAAGTCTGGAAAAGTGTCACAGGGAAGAGGTGTTTAAAGAGATACAAAAACAAGATGCAATATGGTATCTTAGAAAAGACACAGGAAAAGAAAAAAGACATAAGGCAAACAATGAGAACACTGGATTAAAGTAGGGATTTTAGTTAATAATGATGTAATAGTAATGGTTCATTTATTGTGGAAAATGTACCAATATTATATAATAATAATAACAATAATAAGAAGAAGAAACTGGAAGTGGGTTACATTAGAACTCCCTGTACTGTATTCTTAATTCTCTATTAATCAAAAAGTTCTCTAAAACATAAAGTCTTCTCAAAAGCTCCTTGTCAGAGAATTCTAATATCCATGTCACCTTTCTTTTGCTGTTTGCTAATTGTCTTTTCTCAGTCAATTTATTTTCACAGTTCTTCACAGGGAAGGTAATTGTTTTTTAATTTGAACCTGGAATTTTGGGTATGAACTGAATCGTATTTAAATCTTTTGTTTAAGTGGGACTCCTTTGATACTGTGGCATTAGGGAAAGAGAGATGTAATCTTCTTACTGTCAGCTGGGGGCAAAAGTCTAGATTTCCCAAACAGTCTCTCTTAATATGCAGGGAAAGGGTCTTCTTATTACTGCTGAGTAGGACTGGAAGTTCTGGGTTCCCTTATGGGAGCAGGGGTTGATTACATCATGTCGGGAATGTTCTAGTTCCTGTGGAGTGGCTGAAAAACTCCAAATTCTCCACTAGAACCTCTGTGACATCGACCCATTGGAAAAAAGGAAGAAGCAACCCAATATTCATTACCACCCATAGGGGATAGAAGTCTCCACTGTCATGAAGAGGAACAGAGAAATGGAAGGGGTGGAATTGCAAAGGGGCTCATTATTATCCAGCAAGGATGACAGTCCCAGCTCCCCATTTTTTCCTGCTCTCTCATCCCCCTGGCAAGAGTGAGGTGGAGATGTAGTGCCTTGTTATAGCCTAACAATGGTGGAATTCCAGGCTCCCTGTGAGGAATCAGGATTTTTTTTTTAAGACACTTTCAAACTAGAACATGGAAGAAAACATCTTTGTATCGGAAACCTGGTGAGCTTAACCACGGTATATTTGATTTGGACTTTAAGTCTTTTAAGTTTTTGTGGATAGAAAAAATAAAGCAGCTCTTCCTTGTGGAAGAAAATGGAAGGTGACTACAAGCAATTCAGAATGGCTCTAAGATGGGGAGGGTTTGGCTTTCTGTTGTTTGGCTGGACACTTGCTTGGGCAAAGGACACACCAATCTTCTGGGTCTTTCTGAGAATGAATATAAGAAGGGAATTTGAGCGAGCTGCCACACGGACAGTGGGCATCTGAGAGGAATATGTGAGTTTTCCATGAGTCAAATGAAAGCTGAGCTTGAGTCATCTGGTCCCATTTAGATCTCCAAACTTAGGAGCAGGGAGAGGTAAAATGGGGAGATGTCACATTGTGATAGGTTGACCAGACATCACATGAAATGCATGAGAAAGTCGGGACTCAACAGGTCTGCTGTCTAGAGGACGAAAAGGGGCAGCCAGCGTTGCCAACAACAATGGGAGTGGTCCGTACCAACAGCATTAAAACCTGGTCTGGTTAATAAGGGAGAGATTTCACTTATGCCTCCCCTCTTCTCTGCAGCTCTCTGGATGAGCCGGACTAGAAAAAAGGTGTGTGGGTCTCAGTGCCAGAAATCTTACTCTCTCTCGATCTTTCTCTCTGCTCAAGACTGCACCGGCCACCAGCAATACTGGGAGGAGAAAGGGAGATTAGGCAGAGTATGGTGAGGAAATGAATTGTAAATTGAGTTTGACTTTGAAGCTTTAAAATGGACCAAATTTTAATAACTGCCACTGAATGCATTTGGTTTTTAAAGCTTTAACATGGTCCAAATTCTAATAACTGTGAGTGAACGGAAAGCTGTGAAATTCGCATATCATTAATAGGTAGTAAAGTGAAACTTGACAAAACCGTGATGGAAAAAATAAAGCCATTTCACCTTTACACCCACTATACTGAACCTACTTGACAAACTGGTTGCTGAATAAATGGTATTTAAGACATGGACTATTTTTCTTATTCATCATTGGGTTTGTGAAGGCCTGGCTGGGTTGGCTGTGATCAAAGGGATGCATGAATATACCTAATGCCATTTATTAATACAGAAAAGGGTATTTTTCATGTTCCGCGAGGGCCACTGAACATAATGCTTCCACTTTCTATCCATCTTCCTGTTTACAAAGCAGACTAGAATACAATTCAGGGCTTTTACTGCTATTCTCCTTGACATTTCACTTACCTGTTTTTCTCCCCCATTAGCCTGCCTTTGAGAGAGTGTGGGCACTGGGTAGTAGATCAACTTAATAGCTGGGACATCTGGTACAGCCTGACAGACAGATTGTCTGCCCACTTAGACCCTCTGCATGAGTATAAAAAATCATAAGAACTTGGCCTTTCCAAAGTTGAGCTGACCTGATAAAAAATCTTCCCACATAAGGCAATGTCACCTCCTTCCCAGGAATTTAAAAAACAAAAAATGCAATGTTAGAGAGGAAACAGGAGGACTTAGAATTGCTGTGACTTGATTGCCATTTGATTTTGGAAAAACAATAAAAATCTTTTTAATGTGAAGTTTTATGGTTTGAAATAATTTCAGACTTAAAAATGCTGTAAAATAAAAATAGTAAAAAGAAGGCCTATTTTTTACTTCTATTTCCTTATCGTTAATATTTTACTGCATATCCTATATGTGTATATTTACATTATTTTTTTTCTGAACCATTGGAAAGTAAGCTGTATGAATCTCCCCTATGCCCCTAGCATTCAGCGAATATTTCCTACGAATGAGAATATTCTCCTACATACCGCCAGTAGAGTTGACACATTTATACATTTATATTGATGCAATAATTTTGCCTAATCTGAGATCCACATACAAATTTTGTCAGTTGGGCCTAATGATGTCATTTATGTCATTTTCAAAAGAACAAAATCACTTGAAATTTAAGCTTAGTGAGGAGTATACCATCTGAACAAACATATTTGAGAAATTGTGGGGAATTGTTTTATTAATGTTCCAGTGCACCAAAGGAAATTGACAGTGACAGAGATGCCATGATACCAGTCACTTATGCCTTTTCATGAAACTGATAAAGTCAGGTAAGAAGACCAAAAAAAAAAAAAAAAAAAAAAACCAAAAAAAAAAAAAAAAAAAAAAATCAGAGAAACAGAAATGAGACTTTAGGAAATTTCTTGGTCAGGTCTGTCTTCTAAGAGATCGCTATGTTAATAGGGCAACTGTGAAAGTTTTTAGTAATTGTCTAGTCAAAATGTCCAATTGGAGTTCATTCTCAGCAAGAGGCTGTATTTCTGGTCTGGTCTGTGAATCCAAGAGCCTAGAGGCTCAACATAAGTTGGGGTCTTTTTATCCATTCATCTCATAATGTCCCTCTCAGCGTTTTCAAAAGAACCTGTACCTTAGGGGCATACTTGAGCCATATGCTAGCCTGTGCTATCCATGGACACAAGATAGGAGCCACATCCCAAGTGTGTAGAAGTGAAAAGTGAAAACAAACAAACAAACAACAACAAAAACAGCTAGATGTTCTCATATGTACCCATTGCTCTTTGCAACGTGACCAGCTTCTCCTCTCAAGAATCAGAGACTTTTTCATACCTTCCCTCTGGTTGGCCATGTGACTTACTTTGGCCTATCAGATGTTAGCAAATGAGACTCAAAGACTTGGAAAGCACTATTTCCAAATAAGGATACGTTCTGAGGTTCCAGGTGGACATAAATTATGAAGTGCATTATTCAACACACTACACACCATGTGGTGAAGCTTGGGATGGCCATGTGAGACCACTATAGACCAGCTAGACTTCCAGCCACCAAACCTGAAAATGAGAGGCCATCTAGATGAACTATCCAACCACCAGCTAGCCCACCAGATGAACACAGATGTATGAGAAGAAACATCCAGCCGACTCACATAACTGAACTGAAGAAAATGGTTGTTGCTTTAAGCCACTGTTTTGAGGTGTTCATTTGTTCATAGCAGAAACTAATGCTGCTTTCTGCATCTATTATCTTGGGAGCAAGTTTGGTATCAAATCAACTTAAACAATAGATAGAACATAATTCCAGTCTGTTCCCCTTTGCCAGTGCGTGAACATCCTCCTTGTAGAGCTCAGAGAGAAATGAACGTAATAAAAGGCAGTGCTGAAGATACTGCAGTATTTCTAACTAACTCTCCAAGAGAATCACACACAAGAGCAAAAGATACATAGAGGAAATACAGTACCTGAGATCATTAGGCATCTTTGAAAATGCACCCAGACTGAAATATGAAATATCTAAGCCCTGGACAAAGAGCTATTATTACGTGGTCTCTGCCCCCAAAACTCCTGGAAATCAGAATCATTATGGCCCTAGGTGTCAGCCTAAAGGTTACAACTTATATCTATTCAGTTTTTAACTCTGGATTCCTGAATACTGAGAAGGAGAAAGCATGAGAATATGGATATATGACTAGTGGCAATGGTCATTCATTTAATGGGATAAGATTAGTGGAGTTTT
The DNA here is from genome assembly GCF_008692635.1 of Crocuta crocuta. Classification (NCBI taxonomy): domain Eukaryota; kingdom Metazoa; phylum Chordata; class Mammalia; order Carnivora; family Hyaenidae; genus Crocuta; species Crocuta crocuta. The sequence continues at coordinate 2,330,776 of NW_027528417.1, forward strand.
CTGAAAATATTCCCCAGAACAGACTTTTTCAATTATTTTAATTTTTTTCAAGAGAATACTACTGCCCTAGATTTTTTTTAAAAATGGTCAATTTTATTTTGAACAATTTATTTCTATTCTCTTTAAAATGTTTAGGAGAAAATTTAATAGGTGATAAACATGCAGGGGACTAAAGAGAATCTCAACAATAAATGTCATTGTTTGAAGTGTAATTTATGGCCAGTAGTAGGAATGAGACAGTGTTCCCTACATGACTCTTTTTCCTTTTCCTACTGCCTGGAGTGTTTCCTGAGTGCTATCATTATCCATCTTGCAGTATTTCAGCTTACATCTTCAAAATAGAAACAGATTTTTAAAGACATGCTACCTTTCTAAAAATAAGTTCTATATTTAAGGAAGTACGCTTTTGACATAGTGTATTATCTTTAAGAAATTGGAGAAGGTCCTGGAAAAGAAGGAAAAATGAAGAAATGCATATATATATTTTATTCTTCTGGGTAATTATAACCCAGAAGGCACAGAGAAAGGAATAATGAAAGAGAAAAAAAAGGAAAAAAAAGAAAAAGAGACCTACATGGTGGAGCAAAGACATTAGGAGGGTACCCATCTGTCTGCATGACTTAGAAGCAGCCCGGACAGGTGGCAGATACAAGGAATGATGCCCTCTGGGGGGCCTCTTCCAAAACTGTGAATAAATGAAACTGAGTAAAAGCAAAGTTAATAGAGTAATTAATTCCTCCTCTGATTGTACCTCCTTAGTTTTTCTCCCTAGATATTTAAAATAATTATATTAAAAGCAAGAGCAAGGAGGTTTTAGAACAATTATCTCTGTATTTTGATTGGCTGTTCTTTAATACAAGAAGGAAAAAGACCCTTGTTCTGGAAAGAATGTGATTATGAGAGATGTTATTAGAGTAATTAATTCATTGCTGTGATTGTTTCTTATTCGTTAGCACAAATGTGGGAAGAAAGGAGTTCAAAAAATGACTTCGCTGAATTTTTTCTTTTCTGAAATGCATTTTACTAAGAAACTATTGAAAGCTAACTGCAAGACGAAAACGTCCGTGAATTTCTTTAGCTTCACTTACATTATAAAATGGAAAGGAAAAGACCATTCTTACAGTATATTCCACATCTCCAGGTGAATGTGCATATTAGACATTTTACCAAGTGCTTAAATTAAGACTAATACAGTGTTCACTTCCAAATGGCATCTAATCTTTCCATACATAATAGGAGAAACATAGGATCTCACTTTCGGAATACAGGCCTGGCTAAAAGCAAGAGTGACTTAAGCTGTCATTAAATTCTGCACAGAAAATGAGACCCTCATCATAGACCCAGGGTTTCTATCAAGTCCTTAACCAAGGGAAGATCTCCAAAACACATGACAAGATGGAAATAGCGATAGGAAAAGATGGGGGCTTAAGCCTAATAACATAATATTAGAATGATGATCTTAAGGGAAGTTGAATTCAGTTGGAAAAACAAGAAGTTCTTCTTCCAGCAAAGGTGGGATAGAGAGCCCCTCTAAGGCTCTCCTCATGCATAAAGCTGGGATTTATGGCACCATTGCTAGATTCTTCCAATACCACTCAGAGGACAGTTGGGCTCCCATGGACTATGAAGTCTCTGAATAATGCTGAGGCTAAAGATAAATGATTCCAGCCCAACAGATGTAATTATAATTCTGAGCAACCCAGTTGCCACATTCAGATGCTTGGTGCCTATTATAAATGACTCACTTTTCAAAATTGGAGTTGGTATGTCTAAGCAAGAGCTGGACAATTTGTTTTTAAAGTTGGGGAGACTTTTAAACAGTAGTGTACATTAGAGGCTGTGTTTGGAGAGCAACTTCTCTAGACCCAAGGATTACATGGAGACCCAGGACCAAGCATGTAGAATCCAGAACAGAGGTACCATGCCAGCCACCCAGGAAAAAGTCAGCTTCTTGGCTTCAGCTTTCTCATCTCAGATGTAGGGGTTGGAATTGCCTATCCCATGGTTTTGTGAGAATTAGATAAGCTAGAGAATTGGAAACCATTTTGTAACCATGCTGTGAGGTGATACAGTTGGTGAAGATCCTTTTCCGCCTTTCTGAGCAAATTCCTTGGCCACACATCTTGTCATAGACCGGGCCTTGGGCCAATTCCTAAACATTAGCTGAAAAACACCAAGTATAGAAAACAAAAAGCAAAACAAAAAAAGACCTTGACCTTGAACAAAATTTAGTGATTCATTGATAGGCTAAGATGTTAACCTTAAGAAGAGGTGACTTCAAGGAGAAAATAAGTAATGGAAATTGTAACAAATAAATTACCATATGTCTTTTGTTTGCCTCTGTAGACTGCCCCTCGCCATACTACCCCCCTGCTTTTTGTCTTGGGGGTTGACTTGTGACCTCAGCAGTAGCCTTGGGATTCTTTGCGATCTGGTCCCCAGTTCTGTTTAGCCCATGAGAAGCTCCGATAGATGCGAGGAAGGGAAGAGGGTAGGGACATACATGTTTTGCTAGCTTCCTCCTCAAGATACAGGGGTGTCCTATGACCCAAAGCCATTCTTCCTCTCAAGGTAGTCCCGTCTGCATAGCTCTCTGGTTCTAGATTCTAATAAGCATTCAATTCACTCAGACCCAGGGTGGTCAGAATAACAGGTTTCCCCAACATCAGTGCAAGCTCCTTTTTTTGTTTTACCTTTTACAATTCATTTATAAACAAATCTCTCTCAAATTACTCTAATTGGAGTATAGCTTTTGTTCTCTATTTGGATTCTGATTGAGAAAGGAAACGAATATACAGAAAAGCCCTATTCTCTTCTGTTGCATAAATCCCTCAGGGCTTCCCACAGATAATCACTGAGCACACTTTTTTATACACTTCTGACACGCTGCTGTCTTTGTCTTGTCTAAGAAAGACCTACGGTTTCCATGGCTTATCCTGTAATGAAAAATAAACCAGCTTCTCTCATTAGCGCTTGAATGTATTCTATGAAAATAAAAATGGCCGGTAGTTATGTAGGCTTTCAGATATTCTTTTTTCCATCACCTCCAGCACACTGCGGCCCATTTGTAAAACTGTTCCCTCCTTTCCTGTGAGGCTTCCAAAAACCTCTGCAGTAAAGTCATCTGTTATTATAGGAAAGCTTGATGCATAGGGGAAAAGAACAGCCGCAGCGCAGGAAATCTGTATCCTGACTAAGGCTGAACAGTAGAACAGACGGTGTTTTTCTGAACTCTGAACAATGGGCATATAAAGGATCATTTCAGCTGCAGAGCTAAGCAGTTTGGATTGACAACAACATAAATCAGCTTTGACAATGCATCCCCCTCAGCCAAGCTCACTCATTCATCCAAATTAGAAAACATGAGCTTAGAAGACTGGTACTAGCTATTGAAGGAGAGAAAACATGTTTGGGGAAATTACTTGTAGGTAACATGCTAGACAGGCTATAAAACGATGTAGGACTTAGCCGAGTAATTAGCACAGTCTCCAGTATTCTTTAGATCTATGACTCAATTGCTTCTCTCTTTTTTCCCCCCACAGGGCAGAACACATCACTTATTTTATTTATTTTATTTTATTTTATTTTATTTTAGTGAGTTTTATACCCAATGTGGCCTTGACTTCATGCCACCAAGGTCAAGCATCACATGCTCTATCAACTGAGTCAGTCCGTGGCCTCTCTCTCTTTGTTTTAATATATATGTTTTCTGAGATGAAGCTTAGAAAGAAATGAAAGAAACAAAAGGTTTGGGTTGTTATGGATGATAGTGGATTTGAAAAGGTTGGTATATTTGACAGTAGGGAGAGAAGGAGGGCACGGGTAAACAACTTGGCACAGAGCCTGGGGGTGAGTGTTGGATAATAAGTGTTGTAGCAGAAACAACAGTCATGGGTCTATCTTATCCACCCAGCATTCTTCCAATAGAATAAGAAGACTGTAAAGCCAACTTTCTCTCCAATAAATGGGAATGGAAGAGAAAATGGATTCAAGTTTCTACTTTTTTATAAATAGTCACCACTGCACCACAGTAGAATTGCATCAATCATCTGTAAAGAATGGAATTTTGCAGTAAAGCTTCTCAGGTCTGGTCATCTTCATTGTGTTCATGATGAACTTCTTTCAACCCTTTGCAGGGATGTTCCTCAGATCCTGTGTAGAAATTACTCCCATTTTATTACGAATTGCCCCAATTCTAAGTATATTCTTCCCACCATTCTGGAATTATTTTTCTAAACCCCAGGCTTGGCTGTGCTACTCCTTTGGTCTCTGACTGCCCAAGTCGTAAGTGTGATTGTTTGTTGTAGGATTCAAGGAGCTTCATGATCTGACTCCATCTCGTATTTTAGATGTCACAATACCTAGAGCTGCCAATAAGGTAAACTTAGATAAATCCCTCTCCTTCCTGGAATCAGCTTACTGATCTGTCAAAACCAAAAAGGAAGGAAAGAAGGAAGGAAGGAAGGAAGGAAGGAAGGAAGGAAGGAAGGAAGGAAGGAAGGAAGGAAGGAAAGAAGGAAGGAAGGAAGGAAGGAAAGAAGGAAGGAAGGAAGGAAGGAAAGGGGAAGGAAAATTACTAGTTATCTCTAAGTCTTCTTCCAGTTAAAACTATAGATCTGGCACTGCACCTCTCTGTTTAAACCTTCTAATTTATAACTTTATGTGTGTCTATCATTCTTCTCTCAACTTCAGATGCATCAACCACCTTCTGCACCCATTAAACCTACACATATTTTAAAGCTTAGCTCAAAGGCCATTTTTCCATTAATGTCTTAATTCCTTAGATAAATTTTTCTCTTCATCTCCACATTAATAAGTCTTTGGTAGTGATTTTGCTATTATCTATACCATGGTCAATGATTTCCCAGCCACCTTTCTCTGGCAGCCCATATGTGCATTGTTTTGTCTAGAACATTTCCTTATGAATAGCTGTAGAATGGATAAAAGGCTGTCTCTACTGGGAAACAGGGCAAGTACTTGGTAATGACATTTATAGTAGTGCCACCGATAGTACAGGTGCAAAGCAATACACTGCTTTTTCTTGCTGCCAGATGAACCAATTCAAAGCCACGCTGGAGAGCAAACCAGAGCAACAGATCCATAGCTCTTTCCATATCTTGATTATTGCAAAGCATTTTGGCCATTCTCCAAACTCATCAGATTGACATTAAAATTCAGAACCCCGGAATATTTTTTTCAGGTAAGGAATTTGGAGCTAATCTGGCATAATGCCTTGATTCAACAGAAGTGGAAATTGTGACCAAGAGAAATGAGATCACCTTCCTATGGTGACAGGATGGGGCCCATTATTCAGTTTTGACTCTTTCTAAAGCTGCACTCTTGATTCCCTTATATCCCAACGTCAGCTTCCACATTGTCAGAAAGCCTCTTCCTGTAGTCCATCTTGGGAAGGATGGAGCATCTCAACCCTTGGGCTGCCTTTCTACCTACAAGCTTCTCATAATTAGTTCTTCCAAGACACTGCAAACATCACCTACCAGGCACTTCCTGGAATTGCTTGCATGGTTCCTGAATTACCAGACCACTGTTAATTCATGCCAAGTGTGGGCAGACAGCGGGGAGAAGACTTGCTGTGTACCAGGTTTCTTTTCCCTGTTTCAGGAAGTTTTATTCCTCACACCATGAGGAATAAACATGCGGATTAAGCTCTGCAAGTGCTTACTCACAGGACAGAGTGCTTACTCATAAGACAGAGTAAAGAAGACTAAGAGGATTAAAAAAAAACCTCAAAAACTAGATAGTACAGATACTTTGCTATTTTTCATGATTCAAGAGGGGGAAAAAATGCTCCAAAATTTAAGACCATGTCAAATTGTTTCCTTTGTAGATACATTTCAGTACTTAGTCTGGATATCCTGCCATACTTTTTAGTGTACACCTATTGTGTGGGCCTAGTCTCAACGTTTCCCACCCCTCACTGAGAGAGGATGGTCCCTAGCTCTCCCTTACAACTCAATCCATGGGTGGGACTTTCTTCATCACTGTAATTGTCTGAATTATTCCAGTTGGACAATATCACCAGTACTTCTTCATCAGATTAAAGGAGGGAGAAAATCTTTCTGGAGAAGCTGGCTTTGAAATATGTACAGGCATCTGTGTCAAAAATTGCTAGGTACCCACGAATTACCACTTTCCATTGCCTTCTTGCTAACAGAATTCCAATATTATTTGGGAAGGCTATCAGCTTGTCTTTAAAAAAAAAAAAGGCAACAAATAACAGCATGGAAAGGCATTGCCAGGTGACATGAGCAGAAGGTGGTTGGCCAGGACACACGAGAAGGCTGTTTTTGCACATATACATGATGGCAGGTTCAGGTCCCATGTCTCTCTGTACCCCTGTCACCACCTCTTCCAGCCTAAAATGCAGACACAGTGCCTGGACGTCCCACAGCCATTCTGTGGCAGAATGGCAGAGAAGAAAGATAAAGGGAGTATTGTGGAAGCCACTGCACTAATCCTAGACCACTTACCTTTGGATGCTTTGTAATCGGAGAAAAAGAATCAATGAAATCTGTACATAGTTGAACGACGTGTGTCTACTTCTTTTACATGTGGCCAAATCGTAATGGTACAGCACTCAAGGAGAGCTTAATCCTTCATATTGTATAAAATGCTCATATATTAAGTCTCTCATAAGAAGATGTTAAGGGTCACCTGGGTAACTCGGTTAGGCTAACCGTCCAATTCTTGATTTTGGTTTAGGTCATGATCTCACGGCTTGGGTTTGTGAGATTGAGCCCCACATGGGACTCTGTGCTGATGGTGTGGAGATTGGGATTCTCTCTCTCCGTGTCTCTCGGCCCCACCCATGCCCATTCTCCCTTTCCCTCTCAAAAGGTACAAGTTTATTTTCAGTACAAATTTGAGGTAATCATATGCAGATTGGTTTTTTCCCCCTCACCCAGCAAGTCAGAACGTACTGAGAAAGTAGGAGAAGGCCTCCTTAGATTCTCAAAGAAAGGAGACTTCCTAGATAAATACTTACAGCTTAAGGTCACATGGTTATTATCAATGGTTTGATAATACATTTAGGAGAGCAATCCATGGCCATAGGTATAGAAGAGTACAATAGCAGATACTGATTTCTCAGCACCAGTAGGAAGGGGATAAGTAGAGCATGGATCACCAGAAGACTAGAATTTGGAAAATAAAGAAAATCTATACTGGTTATGCAGACTCTTTTCTTACTCAGAACTAATTAAATGCTTTCATTAGTTGAAAATTCATAACAGATCTCATAGCATGTTTTAATTATATGCAATTATGCTTGAGTAAACTGTCTAGTAAATTTTACATAGTTTTCATTGCAAAGTGTTATCTAGTAATATTTACCTCATCTTTGTGTTATTTTATTAAATTTTCCAGACATTATATCCCTCCAGATAATGAGGTAATGATACACGGGTTGAGAAAACCTATTTAAAAATTTACATCAATATTCAGGCATCCACTGAGAAAAAGTTATGAAAGCAAAGTCTTTTCCTTTAATCAGCTTATTATAGACTAGGTAAGGCATATGTTATTTTAATATAATAACATATAAAATATACAGCAGAAATAGAAATGTGTTCTTGTGTCATTTACAATCTCTAGGTAAATATAAAACAAAGCTCAGCCTTCTTCCAATTTCTAGCACAAAATATTCTCAGGAGTCCAAATCATTCTTCCTAATCATTTTCTCTCCACACCCTCCTTTAAAAATTTGACTGGTCCTGATTCTCAAAGCTTGTGCCGATGCATTCCTCCAGGGTAGGTGTTGGGACACAGGATGTCACCTGTCACCTGTAAGCTCCAAATAGTTGGGCTAGGAATAAGCATTTGAAATAAGAAATCATCAGATTCTCTCTTGAGTCAGTCTCAGCTGATATTCAGAGTACACGGACACATAGAAATCTGCAATCAGGCTGTGACCAGGACTCCTGGAAATGAGTTTGCAGGTTTTTTAAAATTTTTAAGTGTTTGTTTATTTTTGAGAGGGAGAGAGAGAAAGAGAGAGTGTGAGCTGGGGAGGGGCAGAGAGAGAGGGAGACACAGAATCCAAAGCAGGCTCCAGGCTGTGAGCTGTCAACACAGCCCAATGCAGGGCTCGAACACACGAACCATGAGATCATGACCTGAGCCAAAGTCAGATGCTTAACTGACTGAGCCTCTCCTGAGTTTGCAGGTCTTACCCATGCAATGACCTTGCCTGGAATCCAGCCTTTGCTTCACTTGCCAAGTGTGTTTGACATAGAAAAGGAATATCTTTTCCTACTTACCCCAGAGGCACTGTATGAGCTCATGGTGTCCAGGCTGGGATTGACACATGACAGCAATGCAAAGAGAAGCAGAGAAAGTCATAGAAGGTTTATGAATGAGACAGGCATGGAGACCACACCAGAGAGGAAAGACCAAGAAATAAAGAGACAGAGAAAGCAACATGTGAATCTGAAAGCAACAGAGCCCCAGGATGGAGGTCACAACGTCGGTGGCTGATAGCTCTCTACTTCCTTGTTACAGTTTCAGACAAAGGTCCATCGCTCCCGAAGCCCCAGGTTTCTGTATGTCGTAGGTTGTAAACACAGCTACACATCCACTCCCCCACCCTGGCTTTGTGACCTACTCTGGCCTATAGAATGTGAAAGAAAAGCTTTATGTACCTCTGTACCCCTTTTTTGAGCCACCACATGAATAAGTCTGGGTTACTTAGTGGATGATAAGAGACGTATGGCTAAATCACTCCCAACACCTCAACCAGAAACCATGAATCCCACAAGCAGAGCCACTTCATCACCGGCTGTTGACCGAGTCTAGCGAAGACCAAAAGAACCACATTGCTGAGCCCAGGGTAAGTTTCTGACCAACAGAAGCACAGTGTAAATCAGAGGTAGGCAGTTTTTTTCCAGAAAAGGGCCAGATAATAAATACTTTAGGTTTGGTGAGCTGCATGCCTTCTCTATCTCGTATTCTTCTTGGTATTTTTACCATCCCTGTCTCTTGAGGGGTAACTAAGACTGGTCACCTAGAGGCCATAATTGGATGACCCCTGGTCTCTGTAAATGTTTCTTGCTTTATGGCTGCTATAGACTGAATGTGTCATTCCCAGATTCACATGCTGAAACCTCATTTCCCATGTGATGGTATTTGGAGATTGGGCTTTGAGATGGGATTGGGTTAAGGGTGGGAGCCCTCCTGAGCGGGATTAGCACCCTTATAAAAGAGACTCATAGAACATGGGACTCCTTCCTTCATATGAGGACTCGGGGAGAAAACAGCCAAGTATGAAGCAGGAAGTAGGCTCTCACCAGACACTGAATCTGCTGGCACCTTGATTTTGGACTCGTCAGCCTCCAGAATTGTGAGAAATAAATGTTTTCTGCTTAAGCCACCCAGAATAACATGTGTTTCTTGGTCTGTTTGTTTGTTGCTGCAGCCTAAACAGACGGGAACAAAGGCACTGTTTTGGAATGATCTGCTTTTCGGTAGAAACCAGCTGATATACTGTTGAGATAATTCTATCTCTTTATATAAATACGCTTTTCCTCAAAACAGTGTTCTTGCAATCCAAGTTACTTTGACTTGGATGGCAACTTTCAAAGCCAGCACAGCCCATGAAGGAAGAAATCAGTATCGTGCTGAAATAATCTGAAACAGCAAGGTTGGGATCCCACAAGAATTTGCACCCTTTGCTTAGAATGAGTTCACTTAGCCCATAGTGAAAGGCCCTTTCTTTGAGCCTTGAAAATCTGACATACTCAGAAAGCAAAGTGTTCTTTGCATTATTTCTTGCCACTTAATGTAGCTTACTTTTGTTCTAAATGTGATTCTTTACAACATATGCTCTGATGGAAGAAATTAGCAAAGGGTTATTGCTTTCCCTAAATCAATTAGGCTGCAAAGAATGAGTTGTTTTTTCTTTTGCTGCCATTCCAGCTTTATTTCTAAGACAATATGTGCAGAGATTGGATTCTATTAATGGAAAGATTACTGCAAAATTTGCTGTCTTAGGTTCTACTCACACCTTGTTTCAATCTTATTAGAATTGAACTCTGGATCTATATTCTGATGTAAATAAAATCAGGGAAACTTACTAAACACAAGGAAGCCTTGTGGAATGAGGTAAAGGGGTGTGTGCTGGAGGGAGACAGAGCTTTCTTTTCTTTTCCTTTTCTTTCCTTTTCTTTTCCTTCCCTTCCCTTCCCTTCCCTTCCGTTCCCCTCCCTTCCCTTCCCTTTCCTCTTCTCCTCCCCTCTCCTCTCCTCTTCCCCTCCCTCCCCTCCCCTCCTTTCTCTTCTCCTTTCCGTTTCTTTCCTTTCCTTTGTTTGTTTCTTTTCTAACACAAGAGATAGCTTTAAAAGAAAAGCAGCCAGAAAAATCTAAATTTCACTACAAGGCATGTTTCTTTGGGGATGAACCTTAGCTCTGTATAGATGTGGCTTTAAAAAGAAGCTGATGTAACAGCACTACCCCTCATCCTCTAAAAGCATATTTAATCAACAAAGAGCATGATCAAAAAACAGAGGAGATATTTTGTTTTTTCATGGTAGCCAAGTAAATATTACGGATGGCTTTGCTGAGCATGCATGGTTCTCTGCAAACCAACTATACTTTAGAAATTAATGGAAGCAATTTCTCTATAACGTATTTGAAAAACCTCAAATGGACAATGATTTTCATCACAGAGGTAGAAGTAACGAGCTAAAAGTCTTTGGGTCCTTGAACAATCTTGGCTCCTGGAGCAATACACTGTTGACAAGACTACATTCAATCATGAGTCATAAAAAAATCAGGTACTAATGAACTCTATTTATATTGAGAGAAAAGAAAGTTCTTTTTCAGAATCTTAACACTTTCCCTGGGGCAGTCCCTATAAGTATATTAGTTAGAACTTGTATATAGAAGTAATTCTCTCTAGACCGATAGATAGGTAATAGATTGATATAGATCCAGATCCAGATACGGATATAGATATATTCGATATTCATATATCAAACAGAAAAAAAAACCTAGTACATGACCTGGTGCAAGGAGACCAGAACACAGGGTGAGGAGGACAACTAAAAGCACGGCGTGATTCCCAGACACCAGAAGCATTGATGTGTCTGGGTCAGGGTCCAGAAGGCATCATGTGTTGCTGTGGAACTGAAGACACCTTTTCCAAGGCATTTTATTTTTAGAGGGGGTGGAGGGACAGAGAGAGATAGAAAGAGAGAATCCCAAGCAGGCTTCATGCTGTCAGCACAGACCCCTAATATGGGGCTTCACCTGAGATCATGATCTGAGCCGGTATCAAGTGTCAGACAACTAACTGACTGAGCCACCTTGGTGCCCCTGAGATGGCACACATATATGTGTGTGTGTGTGTGTGTGTGTGTATACATACATACATACATACCATCATGGAATTATAAAGATAGAAGGACCCCCTTTTTAAAACTTTTTAAGCTAATAGTTACATATTGTGTCATCTATTACCTGGAAACTCGTTTGTATAATCCTTCCTCTCAAGTAATGTTCTCTGGATTGGGCCATGGATGTCCGCTGGTGGAATTCCTTGGGTCAAGTCCAAGATCTAAGTACCAAGTACTGAGTTCATGGTACTGGAAACCATGCAGTTATTTCTGTGAGTGAAGACCATGAGAGACCAAATACACAAATTGATGATGGCCAGACTATATATGAAAATAGTCTTCACTTGTTTTCATGTGGGTGAGCTTTATTTGTTCCCACAAGTGAGAAAAGGAAGTCATAACATCTACATCAAGGAGGTAGGCATTGTTTAGGTGTGCTTCTATAAAGGCCTTGGAGATGCTGGTATTAATTATTCAGATACCTCCAGATCACCTCACAAACAATCCAAGATCTCTAGGGTAGGGTGTCTCTAGTTTGCACTATTGACACTTTGGACTGGGTAATTCTTCCTTGTCGGGGCTTTTCTGCATAATGTACACTGTTTAGCTGCACCCTGGCATCTAGTTACTAGGTGTTAGTAGCATGCAACCCCCCAAGTTGTAACAATCAAAAATGTCTACAAACATTGCTAAATATCCTCCAGAAGGAACAAAATCACACTGTAGTTGAGAACTTCTCTGCCTTACGAGAATTCTGAATGTACTTCCTCCTTAAGTGCTTTAATTCTCTACGAGCGCTCTATGCTCTAAGCTAACACTATTACAGGTCTCAACTTTTCTAATATAGTATCGATTTTGTATAATTTAGGTCTTTCTAATAAGGGTAATTTGGAATTTGCATAAAGACATGTTTTATTTTTCAGATAATTTAAGAACACTTGTACATATGAATTCACAATTTAGGGAAAATATTTTTTTTAATTTGATGCCTTACATGTATTCAGCAATCATGGTTTTCATGCTCTGTGCAAATATAACATGATGTGTGCAGGCAGCATCATTGGATGACTTCATAGTTCTTTCCAGGTGTTTAGCCAGACCAAGATTCCTACTATCTATTGCAAACTAGCTTTTCATATGCAACCTTAGCGAATTATCCCACAGGCCAACACCCTAGAGATTTCTGTGGTTTCTTGTTTTGCAAGGCTTTTTGAGCGGTTATTTAGAAACTTCATCTACTTTTTCGACACCGGAACAGAAACGTGTGGGGCTTTGGTTTGTTTGTTTTTGTTTTTGTTTTTTTTTCTGGAGAGAGAGAACATGAGCAAGGGAGGGGCAAAGGGAAGAGAGAGAGAGAGAGAGAGAGGATTTTCAGCAGGCTTCAAGCTCAGTGCAGAGCCCGATGCAGGGCTCAATCCTACGATCCTGGGATTATGGCCTGAGCCAAAATCAAGAGTTGGGCGCTCAACCAACTGAGCCATCTAGGTGTCCCTGTGTGTATGTATGTGTGTGTGTTTTTTAATGGCCAGCATACAGTGTATATCAACACATTGTAGAACCAAACATTTTTAAAGCATTTTATGTTAAACCTACTCTCATATAACCTAAAGAAATCTAATCACTTGTCATTGTTATAATATGTATATTTTTCCAATCCACCCCATTTTCCCCTTTCTTATAAAATCTTGTTTTTTCATTCTTTGAGTATTTACTAAGAACTTGCTATGTGCCAAACTCTCTCTAGTATCTAGGAATACAAAGATATTAAGGTAGGGTTTTTCTCAGAATTCTCCAGAAAAACAGAACCCAAAGGAGATTATATTTATATATGTATCTGTATTTATACCATCTATCTATATAGCTATCTATCTATCTATCTGTCTATCTTGAAAGATTTATTTTACAAATTTGGTTAATATAATTGGGGATAATGTCAATTCCAAAATATACAGGAAAGACCAGCATTCTTGAAGCCAGAAAAGAGTTGAGGCTGCATTTCTACTCTAAACTCTACTGCTCGCAGGCTTATCTCCTCATCAGGGGAGGTCAGTACTTTTCTATTAAGTCCTCCAACTGATTGGATGAGGCCCACCACCATGGAAGAGAATCTGCTTTACTGAAAGTCTGGTAATTTAATGTTAATCTCATATAAAAATTATTTCATCTAGAAAAATCTAGAGTAATGTTTGACCAAATGTCTTCATCTCAGAACCTAGCCAGCTTGACACCTAAAAGTAACCATCACAACTCTCAAGTAAGTCTGAATTCCTACAAAGGTAAATTATATTGGAAATGAAAGCACTTGGAATATGCTATGTGAATACTGAAGACAAAGGGGTAAGTCCTTGTAAGGTAGTCAAGGAGGATATCAAGGAGGAGGGAGATTTTAAGCTAAGATTTAGAGTTGAAAAAACACTCAGTAGACAGATGAGTATTACAAGCAGATAACGAATTACATCAGAGCAGTTGAAAGTATGTAACAACAAAGAAATAGGAGAGAACATGTATGCTCTAGAGGCTAGAAGCAATTAATTATGTGGAGCCGTGATAATAAGCAGCAATAATAGAATGGAGCAAAATGACAGATAAGCTGGAGACTTCTCAAACTCTCCTGTCTTTTCTGACACATCTCCCTCTACTCTGCAATGCATTCTTTCTTTTTGGCACAGGCTTTCCAGCCTCATTTTCTTTGTTTACTTGTTGATTGGTTAGTTTGGTTTGATGTGATTTTTGACTCTATCACGTTGAATGATTTCAATCTAAGATGAAGTGTGATGTAATGAAAAGAGATTTTAGAGTCAGAAGGAAAACACTGTCCCATATTAAATGTTTACCTTGAATAAGCCACTAATGTCTCTGAGCTTCAGCTTAGTCATCTGTAAAATGAGAAGAAAATTAACTTACAAGCTTGGCATTTAGAAGACTGGCTGCTACTAGAAAAAGTACAAAGCAAAAGGTAGCCATATTTCTGATCGTTATTACTGTGTTTTGAATTAAGACATTTGAGGGTTTTGTTGGTCAAGAGGAGAAATTTGAATAAGAGGCAGAGGGAAAAAAAATGCCACTGAGTAGTTCATCATTGACATAAACAAGGTCAGGGAGTTAGATCAAATTTAATGAAGCCCTGTCTAATTCTATCTTGCTCTGATTTAAAGACTGGAGAGAACATAAACTAGAATAGACAATTCACCGACACATCGGAGAGTTTCATGATGCACTCACTCAGCTCTTTCCCATGCCTAGAACATTCCCCTTTTTCTGTCTCATGACAGAAGACCTGTAAGGCACATGATTCTGAGAAAGCTGGGTTTTGAATACCAATCTGTCATCGACACGTGAGTTCTCTCACCTGAGTGTCCTCCTTTGTTAAATGTAGGTAATAATTTCAAACTCAGAGTTTGCTGTGATGACTACTTGACAGAATGTTTGTAAATCAGATAGTGTTGTAATAATGGTGACTCTCCATATATATCCCCATAGTACCCCACTCTAAGTGATGTTGGTCACATATAGCACTGCCATCACCACCCCCCCAACAAAAAAAGTCTTCTTAATTAAATGATCAGCTATCTTTCCTTTTTGCATTCCCGCTATAATAATCCTAACCCTTTCTGAGACCATGGTTATTTCTGACTACATTCAGGGATACTCATATGCGAGAAAGTGCCAAGAAGAAGAAAATCATATTAATTTATTTTGAAAATATAACTCTTGATACTCTGATGTGCTACATGTTTTAGATGCGGAATTTTGTGTGGGAGGTTTTTTTGTGTGAGGTATTAGTTTCACAAAAGTGATATGGCTTAGATACTATTATCTCCATCTTTGAGCTGAGCACACAAGCTTATCATAGCTTGCTAGAGATTTTATTCATTTATCAATTATTTACTGAGCTCCTTCAGTATGTCAGATAGTACATCAAATATTAGGAACACAAAGATGAAGACAGGAATGGCCCTGATCTCAGATGGTAAACAGAAAATAAATAACTACTCAGTGTGCAATGCTAGCACACTGTTCATTATGGGTGTAAGGCTGGTATTATAAAGTGTGTGTGTGTGTGTGTGTGTGTGTGTGTGTGTGAGAGAGAGAGAGAGAGAGAGAGAGAGAGACATGAAGGCTACTGCATGGACCGCAAATATGGTACATAGGCCACCAATTGTCCTGCAATGACTTAAACACAGAAAGGACTGTGTCTTAATTAAAAAAGTACTTCTATAAGTGATTTGGAGTCTATTCCTCAACTCTCCTGCAGATTTTTTAGTGAGTTTTTCACCCAGCTTCCACATAAATAACACATCTTACAATCACTTCTCTGTCTTTCGCAGCATACGCAATTCTAATATCAGGACACTTAGGACACGACTTGACTTCACTTCTGACTCTAGATTGTTCCAGACAAGCAAGTCTGATGGCTGCTGTCCGATGCTGCCACCAAGCTCTGTGTGAAGTAAATCTAGAACTTACTAAAATTACCTCCAAATTAGTATCGTGTTACATGCACCTGGAAAATGTGCTCATTAAAAGAACCTTCAAGATGAGCCAAAACCATCAGTGCCTCTGGTCTACCCAGGACAAGAAAAATCAATTAAAACCTATAGGCACCCTCACCTAGCAGATGTCTCTTGCATTTTTCATATAGTAGCTGTGCTAATTAGGAAACAAACACTGTAGGACTATTGGCTTTGGAGAGAGATCTACATACTGTATAAGCAAGATTTTTAACATGTGTCAGCAATAAACACATATTGGATTTCAATTAAAAGAAGAGACTTTGAAGCTAAAAATGTTAACAAAAATATGCAATCATGCTGATGAAGCACATACTCACAGTGAGGGCTTAACTTTCTTAATATAGCTCTACGTGATGAATGGTTTTCCCCTTCTTGCACACTTCCATCCCAGATAAACTCTACCTAACAAGATGCTTGACCTGAACTTGATGGTCTAATTGCCTATTTTTGGAAAGAGATAAATGACTGTGGGTCGATTATTAATTTCACCTAGAATAACTTGAAATATCCAAGAGACAGTTTGTTTCCTGAATTAGGATGTATTTAGCTAACAAATGCTTCTTCTGGCTGCCCGTATGTTTTTTGGACTTTTGAACTATTGCTCCCCTGAGCCAGCTTCATGATGGCTCCAGGCAAAGCTCTCCCATAGTAGCCGTTCATATTCACTTTCTATTTCACCAAACTCTAAGAATAACCGGTGTCTGAAATCAATGATTCGCATTTTCACTCAGCAGATTTGAGAACAGACAGGAAATGGCCACTGATGGGGGAGACGGAAAAGCAGGGCGGTTCGATATCACGGATATCACGTGATCATCATTAAAATGATGTACAGGTGTGTGTGAAGAGCATCGCTGGGATCACCTAAAAGATAAAGAGGATGGCTGTACGCATCATCATGCAAACCATGATATGCTGGAGAGCGAAATGGACGTCATTAATAATCACAGTTGGATAGCTGGACGCTGGCATGCTTATTCACATATATATATCATTCCAGAGATATTGTTCTTTTGATCAGTAATTTGGTCCATATTTAGTGAACCGACTCAATCTTGACTAAGACATAATTGAACTTGATGTACAAGTAAATCTGGTTATGGTTATCTTATGCTGGTTAGTACTTGATATACAAATAAATCTTACGCCGATATACAATGAGACTTCTATTACCAGTAATAGCTCAAAATTCCCTGGGCATCCCTCTTGAATATCTTACTCACTACCTCCTAGCCTCAGGGACAGACCAGGGTAACCAGGGCTGTGGAAACTGAGGTAGATTTGGGACAGGTGCTCAATCTTCATGATGCGATGGTGATCGCAGAACCTGGCACATTACAGATGTTCTATAGATGTTTGTCCAGGCCCTGTAGGGGTATGTGAGAGAGCTAGCCTCCAAACTCCAGAAAGCCCATAGAACAGAAGCTACCAGGGGAAATCACAGCCCCTCTCTACCCAAGAGAGGGAGCGAAAGACAACTTGTATTTAACTTAACTCAGCATTCTTGATCCTTTCCCTCCTGCCTTCAGAAACTCTGGAGGTATCTCCCTCTTCCCATGTCTGCGGTAAACCTCCTAAATGGTCTCACTTTCCTATGTTCTTTATTCCCAGCCCTTAGCTAGGAATCTGATCCCTGTTCTCCCATTGCCCAACTGGATTTTGTCCCTACTCTGCTCTTGTTTTCTTTTCTTTTTAAAAAAAGTTAACATTTATTTTTATTTTTGAGAGACAGAGACAGACAAAGCATGAGCAGGGAAGGGGCAGAGAGAGAGGGAGACACAGGATCTGAAGCAGGCTCCACATCCTGAGCTGTCAGCACAGAGCCAGATGTGGGGTTCAAACCCACAGACTGTGAGATCACAAACTGAGCCGAAGTCGGACGCTTAACTGACTGAACCACCCAGGAGCCCTTCTGCTCTTGTTTTTCTATCTCCCAGAGCTCTCTTCCTACTTCCAGCAAACAGAAGGGAGGTCTGGGCCCCCAAACAGGTGGATGTGGTTACTTTCTAAATGTGAGATAAAACTGATATACAAACACAAAATACACAAATCCTAATGTCTTTTTCATAGAAGACCTTCCATGTGACACCATTCAAATCAAGATGTAGATCATTCCCCAGTGACCACATAAGTACAACTCAAGGGTAATTACTATTTTAAGTTTTACCCCTTTCGATTATTTTTCAGTTTTTGAACATTATATAAAAGGAATTATATGGAATGTACTATTTGGTGTTTGATTTATTTCACTCAATATTATGTCTATGAAATGTATCTGGGCTGTTGAGTATATCAGGAGCTGATTCTTTTTTGTTACTCTATAATATTCTATCAATATGTCACAATTTATTTACCTATTCTGATGTCAATAGGTATGTGGGTGTTTTATTGACTTTAGTTATTATAATTAAACCCTCTAGAACATTCTTGTACAACAACATGTTTTTTTTTTTCATTTACATAAGCATGCAATTTCTTTTGTTTATATGCTCAGTAGTAGAATTTGGGGGTCAAAAGAAATTCATATATTTAGCTTTAGTAGAAACTCCCAAACATTTCCTCCAAAGTGTTTTTGTAAAGTTTGTATTTTAATTCCAGTTAGTTAATATACAGTGTCATATTAGTTTCAGGTGTACAATATTGTAATTCAACAATTCTATACATTACCCAGTGCTCATCTTGATTCTTGATAAGTGTACTCTTTAATCCCTTTCTCCTATTTCACCCATCCCCTACACCCTCCCCTCTGGTAACCATCAGTTTGTCCTAAATAGTTAAGAGTCTGTTTCATGGTTTGCCTATTTCTTAAGTTCCACATATGAGTGAAATTATGTAGCATTTGCCTTTCCCTGACTGACTTACTTCACTTAGCATTCCAAACAAGTCATTGCAAATTCTAAGACTTCAGTGTTTTTATATGGCTAAATAATATTCCAGTGTGTGTGTGTGTGTGTGTGTGTGTGTGTGTGTGTGTGTGTGTGTATTTCACATTTTACTTATCCATTCATCAATCAATGGTTACTGGGCTGCTTCCATATCTTGGCTATCGTAAATAATTCTGCTATAAACATATAAACATAGGAGCCAAAATTCTGTTTTTATCTTTTGCTTCTTTTTTTTTTAACCAGTTTATACTCCTGTATGAGCATCACTTTAGACTTACATTCACCAACACATGGTAATGATAGTCTTTTTAATTTATCCATTATTATGAGTTTAGAGTGGATAACTCTTTATAGACTGAGATAGGAGAATCAGTGCTGTGTCTAATGACTTCCCAGTGCACAGAATGAAATCTGACATACCTTATAGACATGTTAAGACACCTCTCTATATTCAGCTTTTAGATATGTGGTGTGTGGTGAGCTGTGTTAAGCAGGCTCAACATTGAGTGCACAAAAAGATAAAAACAAAGACACCCAAATCTTCCCATTTGGCTTTCTTTGGTATTATTTTGTGGTAGGTGAGCAAAATGGATGTGTAATAATAATTTCCATCTATTCAGTAATAGTTTGAATGTTTTGAAAATAGCTCATGCATGCTTTGCAAGTGACATTAAGCAATAATTTGGATTCCAGGTATAAGATCCATGTAAGCGTTCATGATTTAGAGATGACTTTACTAATATTTATCCACATGTTATTCTTAATGATACCCTGTTGTTTCCAGACCTGACATTAGGAAACTAGTCGCTGTCCTCATCATTCTCTCTAGAAATAAACTGAAAGAACTCGGGGTTGCATTTCATATGAATTATTACAAATCATGCTGTTAGCTCAGCTAGAAAAGACTAGGAAGGAATACAGGGTTTAAAGTCCAAAACTAAATTTGGCAGCTCATACTTTCACAGAGGAAAACAATAAAGCAAGCAAGCAAGAAGTAAAGAAAGAAAAAAGGTAAGAGAGAAACAATGTATGTAAATTTATATTATATATATTACTTACATATATGAAGGGAATCATATTAGGCCATTCTTAGTTGATTACCATTAGGGAAAAAATAGGTATGTGTGTATATTTTTACTCACACAAGATTGTGCTGAGATATCTATACTTAGATATTGCCCAGATAGCATATTTTTGTGAATGCTAATATTTTTAATGAGTAATCAACCTGTCCTGGAACAAGTTATTTGTGTCCTATAAACACAACTAATACTAGGAGCCACATTTTGGAGTCAATTTCACCTTTATCCAAGTTAACAAGACATGGAAGAAAGTGAAAGCATGATGCCTATTTACCAACAGGAGCCCTCTCTGACTGTAAGTATTAGAATACTGGGTAACAAGCCGTAACCACCAAGACAATCTAACTAGACCTGAAGATGCAGAAGTAAGAAAAAGCAATATCCATTATATGAGGGTAAGTTATTAACAAAACACTAAAGTGTCACAACTACTTTATATTTCTCCTGATGCCATTTTTTGAGGATCTTTATCTATGTAATTCAAAAACTCACATTTTTAAAAACTCAAGTATTCAAAGAATACTGTTGGCAGTTTGGAAGTGCAAGCACCCAGTAAAACATAGGACATATTTTGAATACAGAAGAAATATTGTTATATTAGAGGCTAATCAAGTGCCCAATCTCCATCATAAGTGGAATTTTTACTCTGAGATACATGTGTCAGAGAGTGGAACTAATCATACCAACAGCAATTGAACTTTACTTTCATTGATTTTCAGAAGAGTTTTACAGTGGTTAAAGTTCCTCTTTTTGTGTATTTTCTGTTCCTGATGCTAGAGAACCATACTCAAAGCCATTTGTTAAAAATGTGATCGTATTCCCACATTCAGAGTGAAAACTTCATCACAAAGCAAGATCATGGTGATTTTTGAGGCAATCCTGGTGAGCGTCATTTTCAAGGCCAAATGGATTTTTGTTTTTTCACGAACACTTGTGGTAACACGTGTGCCAGATATAGGGAAATAGATGTGAATAAGGCAAAGCCTTTGCACTCAAGAAGGCCTAGAGAGACAGGTAAGCAGACCATGATTCATATACAGATTGATTGTAAGTGGTAAGACCTATGGTAGGACATGGAGGCACCCCTAACCAAATCTAGGGACAAGGAGGCTA
Source organism: Crocuta crocuta (assembly GCF_008692635.1). Lineage (NCBI taxonomy): Eukaryota > Metazoa > Chordata > Mammalia > Carnivora > Hyaenidae > Crocuta > Crocuta crocuta. Next base: position 2,351,721 of record NW_027528417.1, read on the forward strand.
TAGTGGAAATTGTATATTTAAGTTCTTGAGGCAGAATGGTATTGGGGCTAAAGTGAGGGGAAATAGGAAAATGTCTAAGCAAAGGAATTTCTTTGTGAAAATCCTGGAGGCTGGAGAGAGCAGGAGGAACAGGAGGGAGGAAAGATCGTAAGAATTCGAGAAGCTCAGGACACAGAAAGATGGCAGGAATGCTCTCTGATGTCTGTGAGGGTAACAGGAAGAAACAGGGCTGGAAAGGTATGATGATAAGTTGCAACCCTCATTTTTAACCCTTTAATCAGAAGCATTTGTACAATGGCAAGAAATGTATTTTAGAAATGACTCCACAATACTGAATAAAGACCTCTCTGGCTGTACAGTTGAGTTGTGCTGCCTTCCTTCCATTCACTCCCCTGTGGCCACAGTGTTCTCCAGGTGGTTTGTAAAACACAGCCAAGAAGTTCTTGCCCTTGCACTTGCTGTTCATTCCTCACGGAGTGCTCTCCCTCCTGATGGCCCTAGGGCTTGCTCCCCTCACCTCCACGGGCTCTACTGAAACATCAGCTGCTCTGCGAGGGATTGTCCAGTGCCCAGTGTAAAATCATGGTTTTCTGACACTCTCCCACTTCTTTGCTTTATTTTCCTCCATCGCACTGGCCACCGTCACAATCTACATGTTTTCTGGTTAATAGTTCATAATTTTCTCTCGCACTAGAACCTAAGCCCCCCCAAACAACAGGTTCTTACCTATTTTGTTCTCCGCTGCTTCATTAGCATCTAGAATAGGAGCTGGTACATAGTAGATATTTGATAAATGTTTCTTGAATAGATGAATAAATGCTAGCTATCAGATTTTTCTCCCTTCTGAAGACTTCACTTAGAATATCCAGACTTATTGCTTACTCTTTTTCACATTCCTGTTGTTAATGGGACCTTTTATTTTCCACACAAAAAAATATTAGATATATCTATTTTTGCCTTTGGTTATGATGCATGTCTGTAGTCAACTATAATCTGTAACATAGCTCCATCTATTAATAGAAATTTATGTTACTCATTCCACTTTCTAAGTTTCACCACTAAGGCTACTAAAAGACCCCTCAAAAATGTGTGAAACTAAATTAACAGTTGAACCGGGATAGCAGAAATCGTGTTAGAAATTTCTGTTATAACTTTCTATTCTGCTTTTGCTTTTATTTTTCCCCCTCTGAAAATTGCTATGGGTACACAGTACAAGGGTAGTGAAACCTTCACAAATGAATTATTTTGAGTTTTTAGCCCAATGAGTCTGTCATTTGAGGATGCTAGGAAACAAAACAAATGCAAATATAACATTAATCGCACTGAAATGCATCCTGCAAGAAAGCGAGTCCTTTGTACTCTGAACACATCTGACTGGAGGCAATATTTATCTTCACTTTGGCACTTACATAGTACTTCAATGATCAATTTTTCTGTCCACCGCCACATGACCAGATTTTAAGCAAATCTAGGAGAGATAATGTCTTTTGCCCATGTGTGGGGGATGTCAGAGACATATCAGCATATGGCTGGCATGTAGAGATGTGTCAAAATAACCCTGGTCTGCATTCCAATACATATATAGATTTTGACATGCTTTCTGTGATAAGAACTTCAAATATATAAAAATTACTCTGAAAGAAGCAAGCACATCCTTTGATCTGCAGTTTTGAATGGTAGGGGGACACCATTTGCAATGATCTTCCCTAGCCCCTGAGAATAAGGCCAAATTGAGCAAGAGAATGAACGCTGCAGAGAATAATAGCAGTCTTGGATGGAGCATAGTAGATATTAACTGAAAGCTTCGGGCCCTGGGAAGCTTTAAGAAATTCCATGTGTGTTTCTTGGAGGAAAAAAAAAGAAAGATCTTTCTGTGAAATTGAAAATAGAATTTATTACAGCATTGTGAGGCCCAAACACTGGTATGGTTTCCATGGAATAGAAAATATCTTGGTGAAGAATAAGACACATTCCCATGTTCACTTTGTTACAGCACCCAGTGTAAATTGGGAAAGCAATTGCTTTCAGAGGAGTCTACATATAATTGCATGAACTCACGTTTGACATTATCAGAAGGCGTTGCCAATGCGTCTACACCTGCATCGGTGGTGGTGGTCATGGCAGAAGGGAAATGGTGCTGATGCTGGATGTCACTGACCGTGGAGGCAATACCAGCCAACCTGTGCTCAAAGTTGCAGACTCAGTTCATGAATAATAGGGTGGCACAAGCTGGACTGAGGTACCCACCAAGACAAGCCCTGAGGCTCCCAAGGAATATTTGAGGAGGTCACCAAGAAAGAGATGACAAACCCTCCAAACGCAAGAATTAGTATTCTAAGCTCTTGAAATAATAACACCATCTAAAGGACACTTTCAGGTAATCAAGAGATAAAATGTAAAGATGATCAAAAGGAAGAATAAAATGGTATAGACATATCTTAAGAACTACCAAATAGGGGCACCTGGGTGGTTCAGTTGGTAAGCATCTGACTTTGGCTCAGGTCATGATCTCGCCATCCATGGGTTCGAGTCCCACATCAGGCTCTGTGCTGACAGCTCAGAGCCTGGAGCCTGTTTCTGATTCTGTGTCTCCCTCTCTCTGCCCCTCCCCAGCTCGTGCTCTGTCTCTCTCTGTCTCAAAAATAAATAAACATTTAAAAAAAATTTTAAAAAGAAGTACCAAATAGATGACGGGTCGTGTGGTTGGCTCAATCGGTTAATGTCTGACTCTTGATTTCAGCTCAGGTCATGATCTCAACAGTTTGTGAGTGGCAGCTGCTGTTGGCACAGAGCCTACTTGAGATTCTCTCTCTGCTCTCTCTGCCCCTCCCCTGCTTGTGGTCCCTTTCTTTGTCTCTCTCAAAATAAATAAACTTAAAAAAAAAAGAAATACCAAGTAGAAATTCTAGATGTGACAAGTTTTCAAATTGTACACACAAACCCATGAGCTCAAAGGATGGGAGAAAATAATAAAAGTTATCAGAGGGAAAAAACCCAAACCTTCCTATAAAAGAAAGATCGTGAATCAAAACCCGTTTCATCAGCACAAACCAAAACCCTCTATAATACTGCCTTTAAAACATTTGGAGACAGCATAAAACTAGAATTCTGTGCACAACTAAACCATTATCCAAGTGTAAAGGCGAAAAGGAAAATACGCTCACACTTAACAAGACTGGGGGTGCTTGCCATCATAGGCTAACTAACTAAATACTAAAACATCTTCCTCAGAACAAAAGGAGATTCACAAGAAGGGAATGAGATGCAAGAAATAATGGTGAGCAGAACAAGAGGCAACATATTACTAAATCTAAATGAAATGTTATTGCAAACATTGTGATGATGACATTGTGGGGTTCAAATTGAAAATAAGGCTAAAATATTGATAAAGGGAAATGAAGAAGATGACGGGTATGCGAAACTCCAATCAAACTTTTTTTTTTCTCCCTGTTACTATGGCAACAGGATGACGATTCAGGTTTATAACCGTTAATGTGATATTCTGAAATACGAAAAATAATGAAAGTTAGTTTTTAAATCTTTCCTCTCAGTTTGAAGTGACACTAATTTGGCAGCAAAGGATGGCCTTGAACTAATGTGTGAGGGTAGGTGAAGTCCTTATTTGTCCAACTCAGTATCAACAACCACATGAGTCAGAGCAGACAACAATAGGTCTTGCTCTGGATGCTACCTAATGCGTAATTGGGTACGTGATCTGCCTAAGATCTGAAAAATGCAGAATCAGAAACACATCGAGCGCCATGGGATTGGAATAAGTTACTATAGACCTGTAATGTTCACTTACATCTTAATAATTATATTATGTTGGGGCACCTGGGTGGCCCACTCAGTTAAGCTTCCGCCTCTTGGTTTTGGCTCAGGTCCTGACCTCACGGTTTGTGAGTTTGAGCCCCACCTCGGGCTCTGTGCTGACAGCGTGGAGCCTGCTTGGGATTCTGTCTCTTTCTCTGTGCCTCCCCGTTCACTCTTCTTCTCACTCAAAATAAATAAATAAACTTTAAAAAATAAAAAAGATATTATATTATGTTAAATATTATACACGCTCATGTACCATTTCATATCAAGTATTTAGGAGCATTACTAACAAATAGGAAATTGGAGGAACTAAGAAAAATATGAAAAATCCAGGAAGGCCAAAAGTGAAAATGAAAGACACAGAGAAGAAAGGGATCAATTAAAAACAAAAAAAGACAAAATAAATCGGTAATCTCAATATACATGAAAAAAATTTAAATTACCAGACAAATGCCATACAATAATAGTTTGTGTTAAAAACCAACAAGTTAGATAATATCTCTAAGAACCAGTTATATAATTTAATGACCAAGTAAGTCTTACTAGACTGGCCCTCTGGCAGATAACTAATATATACTCTGTAATGTATATTTTCATTTCCATTTTCATTTAATTTTCAGTTCATCTTGAGAATTTTTTGGCCCATGGTTTATTCTGAGATGTATTGTTTAATTTCCAAATATTTGGGGTTCCAGTTATTTGGAGTCATCTGTTTCTAGTGATCTGAAAACATAATTTGTATAATTTTGATTCTTTTCAGTTTATTCAAGTGTATTTTTGGCCCAGAATGTGTTCTTTCTTGGTGATGGTTCCGGGAAAGCTTGAGAAGACTGTGTATTCTGTCGCTATTGGATGGGAAGCCTATAAATGTCAATTAGGTCAAGGTGATTGATAGTGCCCTTCAAGTCATCTATATCCTTACTGATTTTCTGCCTTCTTGATCTATCAGTTACTGAAAGAAGACTCCAGTTCTAAGAGTGGACTTGTCTATCCCTCCTTTCAATTCTACCAGCTCTTACTTCATGTATTTTGATGTTCTGCCAGGTTTATACACATTAAGGATTCTTTTGTCTTCTTAGAGACTTGACTCCTATATAATTACACTTGTTTTTAAATAAGTTCAGTGGCTGCCCTAGAGTTTACAATATACATTTATTAAAATAGCCCAAATTCAATTCAAATAGTGCTATATAACTCCACCCCCAGTGCAGGTACCTTATGACGAATTATTTCCAATTCCTTCGTCCCATCACTTGTGATGTTATGGTCATTCATTTCACTTATCCACATGCTACATGTTACCCAACACATCATCATCATCATCATCATCATCATCATCATCATCATTGTTATTACTTAAACAGATAGTTATCTTTTATATCAGTGAGATACAAGAAACACAGAAAATTTTATTTTACATCCTCTTATTCCTTCTCCTGCACTTTCTCTTTCTTTATTAAGATACCAGTTTCTGATCTATATCATTTTACATCCATCCAAACAATTACTTTGAACATTTCTTTTAAGGCAGGTCTACTGACAATGCATTCCTTCAACTTTTGATTTTCAAGAAAGCCTTTTTATTAATTCCTCATTTTTGAAGTATAATTTTCACTTGATAGAGAACTCTAGGATTCTTCTGGCTTCCCTCAAGTTTCTCTATTCAGTTTTCTGTAGTTCGAATATGATATATCTAGCTGGGGATTGTTTGAATTTATCTTATTTAGTGTTTTCTGTGCTTCTAGATCGCTGGTTTACTTTTTCTAATTAATGTTGGAAAGTTCTCAGCAACTACTCCTTCAAATAGCCCTGTTTTGTGTCTGTTTTATCCTTTGTTATTCAAATTATATATACATAATTTTGATACTGTATCATAGTTATTATGTACTGTTTTTAAAATCTTTTTTTAAAGGTGATCTTTTTAAAAGGTCTATTTATTTATTTATTTATTTACTTACTTAGTTATTTAGAATGTGTGTGTCTGCCATCAGGAGAAGGGCAGGGAGAGAGGGAGAGAGAATCCCAAGCAGATTCCACATGGCCAGCATGAAGCCCAACACGGGGCTCAAACTCATCCGCTTAGTCAAAACAAAGAATTGGACACTTAACCAACTAAACCACCCAGGTGGCCCCTTAATCTTTGTTTTCTTTGCTTGTCAGTGTGAGAAATTTTTATGGACCTATATTCAAGTCCTCTGATTCTTCCTTGAGTCTTCTGATGAGCCTATCAAAGCATGTTTTATTTCTGTTACAGTGGGGGCGTTGTTCTTGTTGTTTTTGTTGTTTCCTGAAACTTCCTTTTCGTCCCTCTTGGAGTACCCCTCTCTCTGCTTTCAATACCCATCTATTATTGCATGTTTTCTGCTTTCTCTATTAGATCCCTCAACATATTAATCCTAGTTATTTAAATACTCAGTCTAACAATCCAGCATATGTGTTGTATCTGACACTGATTATGATGCTTGCTTTATCCTTTTAGACTATGTTTTCCTTTGCCTCTTTGCATGTATTGTCATTTCTTGTTGTTGTTGACAAATGTTCTGTACTGAGTAATGTGAACTAATGTAAACAGGCATTTAGAGGAATGGCTTATTTTAATCTAGCTAGGAGCTAGGCTGTGTTTTGTGTTAGCTGTGACTATAGTTATTAGGGGTTTCAAGTCCATCTAGTACCCTTGCTTTTGCTCCCTCCTTGGCAGGAGGGATTCTCGAGGTGCTGCTCCTTGGAGGGTCTATGTGTTCTTTCAATGCAACCTCCCGTCATTACAGCAGGGAATTGATGTGTCTTTAGCAGGTGTCAGAGGGGGAGGACTCTAAAACCTTCCTAGTCTCTGTCTTTTGGTTTTCAGCGGAGCTTCGGGGCTGTAGCCTTCACAAGTGTTCTGTTTCTCTTCCCGTGGTACAGATTATTTTTCTCTTCCCTGCTATTCCTTTCCCTGGCCAAAGCACCCCCAATTTATTTCCTTGAAGCCTATCTCTGCTGATTTCCCCCCTCTTTCCAGGTGAAACCAAAAGATGGGAGGAGTAAAGGTAGTTGAGAAGATTTTTAATTTCTTAAGATGTTTCTCAAATTTTCACCATGAGAACTTGGTTGAGTTCTAGATGGAAGGTTCAAGAAAGTGTAGGAATATTCCCCTAAGACCATTTCTCCCTCTCTTGTTAGTCCCCACTCAGCCTTCAGAAATTTATCAAGATCACCATTCAAGTGTTCCTACCAGTTTATGGCCTTAGGAGCTTCTGATCTTGGTGACAGATCTAGGTCCCTGAGTCTCTGAATACCCCAGATTCCAGGGTGACAGTTTACTCTACAGCATTACTTCTCTGATGCTCCAGAAAAATTAGTTTGCTTTTTAGTTTTTTCCAGATTTTTCTTGTGGATAAAAAGGATAACTTCCAAGACCTTTCCATGTTGGATCCAAAATAAGAAGTTACAACTCCATAAAAAAATATTTTTTAAAAGAACTACCAGAAGGGCGCCTCAGTGGCTCAGTTGGTGAAGCGTCCGACTTCAGCTCAGGTCATGATCTCGCGGTTCATTGGTTCAAGTCCCGCATCAGGCTCTGTGCTGACAGCTCAGAGCCTGGAGCCTGTTTCGGATTCTGTGTCTCCCTCTCTCTCTGACCCTCCCCTGCTCATGCTGTCTCTCTCTCAGAAATAAATAAAAAGTTAAAAAATTTAAAATAAGAGAACAACCAGAAAGCTCTGGAAATTGTACAAAAACAAGCAAGTATTGTAGAAAGTGGACATTAAGGAAAAGCGAGGACCACAAAATGATTTTCCAATTTCCTATGTGTTTTATTCTAAGGATAGGATGCACTTAGTGCAAAAAGCTGCTGGAATTTTAGTGGAAATCATGATGTCTTTCTGGCCTGAGAAACTAGAAGAAATGATGCATAGCAAATCCAGATATTGAAAAGTGATATGGAATTCCAGGAAAAGCCATGGCAGGAGATTTCCAGATTCTGTGTGGAACTCTAAGTACCTGGATGACCACTAAAAAATGCATAGGCAAGACAGAATCAAAATGGCCTTTAAAAGAATAAATGACCAGAACTAAGAATTCAATTTTGACTCAAGAGTCAGAGTTTTCTGGAGTGCCTGGGTAGGTTAGTCAGTTAGGTGTCTGACTTCAGCTCAGGTTATGATCTCACGGTTCATGGGTTCAAGCCCAGCATCGAGCTCTGTGCTGACAGCTCAGAGCCTGGAGCCTGATTCGGATTCTGTGTGTGTCTCTCTCTCAACCCCTCCCTTGCTCATGCTCTGTCTCTCTGTCTCTCTCAAGAATAAATAAACATTTAAAAAACTTTTTTAAAAAAGAGTCAGAGTTTTCAGTTTGAATGAGAAAAAAAATAATTGCCCAATAAAACAACAATTCAATGGAATGCAATTATTTCATAGAATATAGCAGAATTCAGAATCTTTGCATCAGAGTGTTCATAATATCCAAGAACAACCCTCAAATTACTGTACATACAAGGAAATGGGAAAATTTAGGTGATATGCCCGCAATAGGAAATAAAGTCAGAAGAGTACAACCACAAAATAATCCAAACATTGGAATTGGTAAAGACTCGAAAACATCTATTATAACAATGCTCAATAAAGTAAAGAGAAATGCACTCAAAATAAATAAAACCATGAGAAATCTCAGCAAATAAACAGAAACAATGAAAATGAGTGAAATGGCAATGTTACAGCTAAAAATTAGTATATTTAATAAAATATTCACTAGGATTACTAGTAGAATATAAAGAAAGGAAGCTAATCAATGGGAATTATCCAATCTGCAGAAGAAGAAAAAATACTGAAAACAAATGAATAGGCTAAGGTCCAGTGGGGGAGGTGACATTAAAGTTTTAACACAGGTGCAACTGTTGTACCAAAAACAAAAGGAGAGAGTAGGACGGGAAAAATATTTCAAGACATACTGACTAAAATGTATTGAATTTTTTGAAAGGCATCAATTTTCAGAATCAAGAATTTCAGTAAATCCCGGATAGGAAAAATACATGCAAAAAGAAAAGAAGAAAAGACAGGAAAGGAAAGGAAAGAGAAGAGAGAAGAGAAGAGAAGAGAAGAGAAGAGAAGAGAAGAGAAGAGAAGAGAAGAGAAGAGAAGAAGAGAGAAAAGAAAATAAGTGAAAGAGAGATAAAGGGAGATAAAGGGAGGGAGCCAAATTCATAGTACTTAAACTTATAAAAGCCAAAAAATAAAGAGAATTTCTTAAATGCAGTTAGAAAAAAGTAATGCAAATTACATACAGAGAAACAATAATTCTAATGACGATGAAGTTTATTAGGAATCACACACTTTAAACGTTTTCTTTCTTTCTTTCTTTCTTTCTTTCTTTCTTTCTTTCTTTCTTTCTTTCTTTCTTTCTTTCTTTCCTTCCTTCCTTCCTTCCTTCCTTCCTTCCTTCCTTCTTTCTTTCTTTCTCTCTTTCTTTCTTTCATGTGAGAGAGAGAGAGAGAGAGAGCCAGAGAGCCAGAGAGAGAGAACGGGGGAGAGGCAGAGAGAGGGAGAGAGAGAATGCCAAGCAGGCTCCACAGTGTCAGTGAGGACCACGATGTGCATCTTCAACTCATGAACTGGGAGATCATGACCTGAACCGAAATCCAGAGTCAGATGCTTAACCATTTGAGCCACCCAGGCGCTCCATTAGAACCCAAACTTTAAAGTGCTTAAATTAAAAGGAAAAAAAAAACCTGACAAGTCAGAATTCTATATCCAGTAGAAATATCTTTCAGGAATAAAAGTCAAATAAATACACTTTAAATTAAAGAACATCAAGACACTCTACTGCCATCAGAGCTGTATTAGGAGGGAAAATGTGCGAAGAGAAGTTCCTCAGGCTGAAATGAAATCACCAGAAAGAAATGTTTTTAGATAGAAATGCATTATTTACAGTAGTCAGATTATGAAAACAAGTGATAGAAATATCTTTCAGGAATAAAAGTCAAATAAATACACTTTAAATTAAAGAACATCAAGACACTCTACTGCCATCAGAGCTGTATTAGGAGGGAAAATGTGCGAAGAGAAGTTCCTCAGGCTGAAATGAAATCACCAGAAAGAAATGTTTTTAGATAGAAATGCATTATTTACAGTAGTCAGATTATGAAAACAAGTGTCCTTTGGTGAATGGATAAAGAAGATGTGGGATATATACTATATATTATATATCATATATTATATATTATGTATATTATCTCATATATAATGAAATGTTACTCAGCCAAAGGAAAGAATGAAATATTATCATTTGCAACAACATGGGTGGAGCTACTAGCGAGTATCATGTTAAGCAAAACAAGTCAGTCACAGAAAGACAAATGCCATATTATTTCACTCATATGAACATAAAGGAAGGGGAAAAAAAGAGGAAAGGAAGGAAACCATAAGAGACTTCTAACTATAGAGAACAGACTGAGGGGTGCTGGAGGGAAAACGGCTGGGGGCTGGGCTAAATGGGTGATGGGTATTAAGGATGGCACTGGCCATAAGCACTGGTTGTTATATGTAAGTGTTGAATCACTTAACTCTACACCTGAAACCAGTATTCCCCTTATTTTAACCAACTAGAATTTACATTAAAAAACTTAAAAAAGAAATGAAAAATTAAGACTATCAGAAATAGTAAATACCACAATGAATGTAATATGTTATCTTCTTCATTCTGTTCTTTAAGATATATATCATTTATTAAAGTTTATTTATTTTGAGAGAGACAGTGTCAGAGGGGGAGGGGTAGAGAGAGGAAGAGGGGCAGAGAGAACCCCAAGCAGGCTCCATACTGCCAGTGCAGAGCCTGATGCAGGGCTCGAACCCATGAAGCTGTGAGATCATGGCCTGAGCAGAAACCAAGAGTCAGACACTTAACCGACTGAGTCAGCCAAGTGCCCCAAGATATATATAAGTGCTTAAGGCAAAAACTATAACATGACCTTGTTGAATGCTTGATATAAGTAAATGTAAGATATATATAATGTATTACATATATATGATGGATATATATATATGATGGCTACTGCTCTATCAGGCAGTAGCTAAAGGAATCTATATGGTTATATGTTCATAACATTTTTTTCTAAAATGGTACCATACTTACTGATAGAGAATTTTGAAAGTTTAAGAACGCATATTTTAATTCCTAAGGAAACCACTCAAAAACATAACACAAAGATATATAGCCAGAAGCCAAGTGGTAAGTTAAAATGGAATAAAGTAAGGAATTCAAGTCGTGAGCAAAGAAGTTAAGAAATGGAGAACAGATGGACAAAAACAGAGGAGAAGAAATAGACAAATATGAGATGACAGACCTAATTCCAACCAAATAAATAATTACACTGTATATTGGTCTGAACAATTCACTTTAAAGGCAGAGATAGTCGGAATGTTTAAGAAGATAAGATCCAGGAATGGGCTGTCTAGAGCAGATACGTTTTAAGTATAGAGACGCATCCTGGGTAAAATAAAATGGAAGGAAATTGGTTCTACAGGTAATACCTTGTTTGATTGTGCCTTGCTCTCCCGCGCTTGGCAGATATCACATGTTTTACAGATTGAAGGTTTGGGACAACCCTGCCTCAAGCAAGTCTGATGACGCCATTTTTCCGACAGCGTTTGCTCACTTTGTGTCTCCGTGTCACACTTTGGTAACTCTTGCAATATTTCCATTTTTTTCATTATGCTTATGTTTGAATTGCTGAAATTTCATGATAACTGTAACGGATGAAAGGCTGCTCTTTATGGATGAGCAAAGAAAGTGGTTTCCTGAGATGGAATCTACTCCAGGTGAAGATGCTCTGAAGATTGTTGAAATGACAACAAAGGATTTAAAATATTATATAAACATAATTGATAAGGCAGTGGCAGGGCTTGAGAGGATTGACTAATTTTGAAAAAAAAAAAATGGCTCCACCGTGGGTAAAATGCTATCAAACAGGATCACACACTACAGAGAAATCATTTGTAAAAGGAAGAGCCCATCGATCTGGCAAACTGCACTGTTGTCTTATTTTAAGACATTGCCACAGCTACGCCAGCCTTCAGCCACCACCACCCCTGATGTCAGCAGGCATCAACATGCTGGCACGATCCTCCACCAGCAAAAAGATTATGATCTGCAGAAAGCTCAGATGATGGTTAGCATTTTTTAACAATAAAGTATTTTAAATTATTTTTTAAACTTTTTTACTGTTTATTTCTGAGAGAGAGAGAGAGAGACAGCGCGAGCAGGGGAGGGGCAGAGAAAGAAGGAGACACAGAATCCGAAACAGGCTCCAGGCTCTGAGCTGTCAGCACAGAGCCCAACACGGGGCTTGAACCCACAAACCGTGAGATCATGACCTGAGCCGAAGTCAGACGCTTAACTGACTGGGCCATCCAGGTGCCCCACAATAAAGTATTTTTAAATTATGGCTTGTACATTTTGTTTTTCAGACATACTGCTATTTCACCCTTAATGGACCATAGTATAGTATAACATAACTTTTACATACATTGGGAAACCAAAAAACCCTCATTTGACTCGCTTTATTGTGATTGCTGCTTTATTGTGGCGGTCTGGAACTGAAGAAGCAACATCTACAAGGTACGCCTGTATTAGCATGAGATAAAATATACTTCTAGGCAAAGAAAATTATCAGAAATAAAGAGGGGTGTCTCAAGACGATAAAAAGGTAATTTTTATCAGAAAACTATAGCAATGTAAATGAATATGTGCTTGAGAAAACGAAGCCTCAATATACAAGAAGCAAAAGCAATTCCACGTATCATATTTTACCACCTCCGTTTCAACATGTCTGGGTCTGGTATCTCTGGGCCACCTTCTGGTGTGCTTAAAATATGCTTAAATTATTACATCTTTGACTAGTGGGAGATTTTCAAATCAGTTCTTCTGTCCTTTGGACATAGTCCCAGTAGTTTTTGACAGTGTCCTTCCTTGCCTTTCAGAACAAGTTTTCCTTGATTAACCTTACAATAATCAACATGTGGCATTTACCAGGCTTAAGGACCAGTTCTTATTATGTATCCAATCTAAGTCAATAATCACCACAGCCAGAATCATGGGGGCTTTGGAAACATGGATGTTCGTTATTCTGAAATACCCACAAGAAGTAGGTTATCTCTTTCCAGACTTTAATCAGAGATACTTTAACTCAGAAGTTTGGGTAGAGAAGAGAGACAAAAGAAAACAGATTATTGATGATCTAGTTGAAATAGTGAGTCACTCTGTAAATGCAGCACCTCTAAACTTCCAGTTTTCTATGCTGTTGCCCCTGTTTCATTATTATGACAAAGTTCATTGCATTTAAACACAACTCAATGTCTAGCATGTGAAGAATTCCATAGGATAAATATCAGAACAGGATGGAGATTTTGCCCAGCCCAGCAGTCCTTTCCACAGAGAATGATAGTGCACAGACCACATGAGGGAGTTTGCTTAAAATTGCATAGTGGGGACTGCAAACTTGAAGTGAAATTTACAACTTACAACACCCAATCAGAGTTCAGTGCTCCTGGCAGTTACAGGTAGTTGTGATGCAATGAGAATGAAAGCTCTAACTCCGCCATTAATAGACACAAAACTAAATATAATCTTTTGTACAATATATTGATTTAGCCGTTTTCTTGACACCAATGCCACCATTTCTGACTAAATGAAACAAGACTGAAGTGGAGAGTTCAAACTCCATACATGGTGCACTCCATGGAAAAATTCCTTTGAATCATTATGTGAAATAAGTTGAGTTAAACAGTTAAGTACAAAATATAATTGAGAGGCTCTGAGATATTAAACAGCAATTAGAATACAAGCAAAATTATATTTGTTGAACTTCAGATAGCTAAAATAGCATATATAAATGCAAGTATCACATAAAATCCTGCTGCTCATTTGAAACCAATTTTTGGAGGAAAAAAAAAGAAGAAATGCCTTTGCTCTAAGAGCTGAACTTCATTCCCCTTCCCCTAAGGATCATCACACATGCTGCGAATATACTAACATGAGCATCTATACTTTTCTACACTGTGAGCATTCAAATCTCCTTATCAACTCTTCATATCTATAAATCACTATTTAAGTACAATTCTTCACTGAAGCTGGGCCACCAGAATCTTGGTGTGAAAAAGTTGAAGGCAGGGGAGTTGAAGGGCCCCTGGATAAATGCTGCATGTACAGCACAAACCTGAGTCATTAATTCATAATGGAGTTATTGGATAAAAATGAAAATAAAACTGCACACGAAAATGAGTAAACCATAATACCTCAATCAATTCAGCAATTTCCGTCAACAAAATCATGGTACTGTTGAAAACCCAGAGTGATAAAACCCACCAATAAGACCTTTTATTTACAATTGCTCACAGAAATACATATATCCAGTCAACTGTCTCATGTACTTAGAATGTTAAAACTACGATGTGTTGAAATCTGGGTGTGTTTCGGATTCCTTTATTACTTGAAAGTAGTTTATGTGTCATTTGGAAGTATCCAAAGGAAAACAGAAAAATAAAAGAAGGAGAGTAGTTTCACATGTAATCAGGCTGTAATATAAACCCTGCCTCTACTTTGGGGGCTATTAATTTCATACTAATCTTTTCAATCTCCTTTATCGTGTTTGATATTTAGAAAGTACATTGGAAATGTGAGTGCTTCTCCAAGGTCACCCATGGTTTAGAAAGAAGGAAACGGAGCATTTATACAGAGAATTTCTTCTTATACCCATGGAAGGACATGCTCAGAAATGCCGATCACTTCCAACAGGTGCATCAATGCTCTGTGGAGATCTTGAGAAGAGGGGATCCATCCCCCAGGGCTGCTGAGTATTCTAAAGGCTTAGAGCTGCCCGCTGGTTCCTAGAGATTCTCCCCAGGCATGAAAGGCAGGGAGGATGCCCCCCTTCACTCCAGCAGGAGTAGACAGAAACCCATGAGTGGCTGCCATGAGTGTCCCAAGAACGTGTCCCTCGTTAGAGGGGAGACAGCTTTGTGGTACAATTTCTGCTCCAGTGATCCTGTGAGATCAAGCGGAAGCCGACTGCACAGCCAGGAACATGCCTTTAGCTGATCCCCAGCCTCATCTTGCTTCCCCCGCCCTCCCCTTCTGAGAACAACCCATCCCCCAACCAATACTTTGTAAGAATCCCTGTTTTAGGCTAAGCTTCTGAGGAACCTGATCTAATACAATCTTCGAGGGGAAAGCTGATGTGTACCTGATGCAAGCCTTCACCCCAAGAAAGTCTCCATAGCCTAAATACTGTGAGACTAAAGGAGATTCTATTCTGACTTCTAGAAGTTTCCAGCCAGGTTCCCCAGGTTCCCACAATGCCCATAACTTAGCACATGTTCACTGGGGAAAATCAACGAGGTTTTTGGGCCATTTCTGTTTCCATTTTTTTAATGTTTATGTATCTACTTTGAGAAAGAGAGAGAGAATGCATGTGTGAGCAGGAAAGGGGCAGAAAGAGAGAAAAGGAGAGAGAATCCCAAGCCTGCTCCACACTGTCAGTGCAGAGTCCAACTTGGGACTCGATCCCACCAACCACAAGACCTGATCTAAAATCAAGAGTCGCCCGCTCAACCTGCTGAGCCACCCAGGTACCCAAGTTCCCCAAGTTTTGCATTAGCTCTGCCAGATGGCCAGCTGCTGCACTGATTTCTCTTTTACCTGGGAGAGGCCCTATGATGGG
Organism: Crocuta crocuta; assembly: GCF_008692635.1. NCBI lineage: Eukaryota > Metazoa > Chordata > Mammalia > Carnivora > Hyaenidae > Crocuta > Crocuta crocuta. The sequence goes on from NW_027528417.1 coordinate 2,367,229, forward strand.
CACAAACCCAATCCTCATCCCAAACCAAGAGTTTGAAAAGCCATGTGTTTATCCAGCTTTTGCTACTTGTTGCAAAGGAAGCATCATCTTCTTCGAGCCTTGTCATTTTACCTAGAAACAGAAGCTTTTAGGCTATGGCTGTAATATATGTTATATCAACACATGATACAAATCCCTCAAGACAATGTTCAATGTTTGCTTTCAATAGTCAAGTGAGTCTTAAAATGTCTAATAGAAAACAATAGTCTTTTATATTTACCCAGTTTTTAAAAACTGGAGCTGGTATTTTTCATTGCTTCCTGAAGAACTGAGTTTCCATCTGGTAGCATGTTCCTTCAAATGGATTTGAAGGGTCTTACAATGTAAATGTATATAATGAGTCTCTCTCTCTCTCTCTCTCTCTCTCTAACACACAGACACACTAAAATGTTCAATCCAAATTGTAGAAGCAAAATCATATTCTATCATCTTTTAAGCAAATCTAGTTAATGTGAATGAATATTAAATTAGTTCTAGTTTTCTGGAAGATATTATAAAGAAAGAAGCCTAGCCTCTTTCATTTCAAAGAGGAAATGAAGCAACAAATCAGAGAGCTATCTTCTTCTTGCTACAAAATTTCAAAGTAAGTTAGAATATTGACTTTTAAGGTGACCACTGAGTAATAAAATAAGAAATGCTTCAAAATGAATATATTGTTTTCTGTGGCTTTATTGATTGGTTACTTGATTGCTGTATTTCCAGCCTTAATAAAAAAAAAAGTGTTTTATGAGGTGGTATTATTTAAACATTCACAAGTCTCATTTATCTATCTCTTTTTTATCTACCTATTTATCCATCTATGACTTCCAGATTCTGCTTCCAATCAATGCTCTGTGGAAAGATTTCTACAATTTGGCAAATGTTGCATAACCCCTTCTTTCATTATACCAAAAATGTGGCAATATTTAGGCATTGTGCACTCCTGAATTAAAAAACCCTTTATCCTAGAGCTTGCCAAAGTAATTTGACTTTTGATACTTCTTTTCATAATTAATTTTCCATAAAACCTAATAAATGACTTTGGGGGATGATAGTATAAATAATTCATATCAGTTGCTTTATAGACACTTTTTTTAATAATCACAGTTTAACATTTGATCAATATCTACTTTTATTGTTTGTTAATTGCCCTACCCTAAAGGAGATTTACCACGCTTGACATTTTTTTCTTCTATCTCATAGCAAAGAATAAATCAGTCTGGGAAATATGCAAAGTCCCTAAAAATACACATATACATATACTCATGCATACAGGCACACATACATATCTTGTTTAGGGTATGGATGCAATATATTTTCCTTAACCATAAAAAATAGTATTGGCCATAACAGTCTGACTGCAGCATAAGTCAGTGAGAACCCCTGTGAAAATGTTTTACTCAATCAACAATCTAGGAATTTTATTTTAAAAAATTAATCTTTATTTATTTTTTGAGACTTAGAGAGAGAGAGAGTTCAAGCAGGGGAGGTGCAGAGAGAGAGGGAGACACAGAATCTGAAGCAGGATCCAGGCTCTGAGTTGTCAGTACAGAGCCCAACGCGGGGCTCAAACCCACGAGCCATGAGATCATGACCTGACCCAAAGTCAGATACTTGCTTAACTGAGCCACTCATGTGCCCCATACAATCTAGGAACTTTAAATATAAGGGCACCTGGATGGCTCAGTGGTTTAGCATCCAATTTCAGTGTAGGTCATGATCTCACAGTTTGTGGGTTTGAGCCCCATGTCTGGCTCTGTGCCGACAGCTTGGAGCCTGAAGCCTGCTTCCGATTCTGTGCCTCCCTCTCTCTTTCTGTCTCTCTCCAGTTCGTGCTCTGTCTCTCTCTCAAAATAAATAAATAAACAAACTTTTTTAAAAATTTAAAAAGCTAATAAATAAAATAAACTGTGAGAATGTCTATTCTGCCAATTAGGGCTAACGTTACGGGCTACCTCTCATGGCACAGCTAACCATATTCCTTTGGCAAGAGCTATTCATAATGTAACACACCAAATTATAAAATTCCAAAATAGTTTTATTTTTTAATAGTCTTTATTGGTTCATTTTATTCTCAAAGATTTAAGACTCTTCTTTTTGAAAATGAACTATTGGGGTGAATGGGTCATACAGTGGGTTGAGCGTTGGACTCTTGATTTCAGCTCAAGTCATGATCCCAGGGTCTTGGACTTGAGCCCTGCATCTGGCTCCACGTTGAGCATGAAGCCTGCTTAAGATTTTCATTCTCTCTCTCTCTGTCCTCCTCTGCAGCTCACATCCTCTCTCTAAAAAATGAACAATGAATAAAATAAATTTTAAAAATATATTAAGAAGAGAAAATGAACTATTATCCATGCATCTGAAGGAGAGCTCAGTAGGAGGCTAGCCTGACAAAACTTCTTAAGAATTACATTCTACAAAATAAACAGGTGACCTTGTCACTTCCACAAAGCAGGTGGGAACAATTAAAATCCCACTGACACATGTCTAGATAAACTGAAGAGTTTCTAGAAAGATTTCAAGTGTGTGTTAAAGGACAGGGTCCACCTTTCTTACAGCCTCAAAATGGAAAGGAAAAGTAACTCATATTTTTAAATTACCTTTGAGTAATGGTGAAGAGAGACCTGAATGAAAGTAATTATCAGGTGCATAATCTCATTAACTTGAAATAAAAGTGAACCAGGGACCTGTAGTTCTGAGTATTAGCTTCCCAAGTCTGTTCATAAAGGCATACATATCATTCAACGTTTCTCCTGTATCACCAGCTATATACTCCTCAGTGGAAATAATTTTGTAATGAGTAATGTAAGATTTGGACAACATTATGAAAAGACTAGAGGAAAATATTAATTTTGGACCAAGGTTGGTTGATGCATCTGAGGAGTATACAAAATTATTTTAATTAAGATATTTTAGCACAAATGATTCTGCTTATTTATTGTTTTTGAGTTTACAAAAGACCAAATATGCACAAATTTTTAAAATTCAAGCAATTAGAAAATATGTAAAATAGAAAGTTGAATTCTTCTTTTAACTTGGTTAGCTTTTCTTAGTATATCATTATGGGCTTCTAGTAACATCCACCGGGTATATAATTATATAAATTTATGGATTTATATTTACAAATATGTATTCTGTATTTACATTTATAACATAAAGATAAAGATAGCCTACACATTTTCTGCAATGTACATTTTCATTTAAAATGTGTCATTTCCCTTTTGTTGACAATTCCTATTTCCTACCTGTGACAGTTTGTAAAGTATTCCATAATATAAGTGTAGTATAATTTATTTATTTATTGAAAGACATTTAGATGGTTTATATTGATTTTCTATTATACATGGTGCCCCCTCAAAATTTTTTTTCTGAAAAGCCACATAAAACTAAAAGTAAAATCATTGGGT
>NW_027528417.1:2370823-2372295 GCF_008692635.1 Crocuta crocuta
AATACATATGTGCATTTTGATTTTTGGTAATCTCAAATTTTCCTTCTAGAGTAACACTAATTACTCTAAGCTCTAAGAATTTCCTCTAGGAATGGAGTGATTCAGGGTAGTCCCAACAGGCAAAAATTCAATTATCTTAACAGGGCCCGTGAGGACGAAATGGACATTTATAGAAACAATTTGTATTTAATAATATATATATTTCAAATATATTTTTTACTTTTTAGCAACTGAATTCAAATTTTATTCCAGTATTATTGATTTAATGTCATTAAACAATCCTATAGTTTTATTGCTTATAAAATTTCACAAAGGCAATGTAATTATATATAGTATATATATACTATATATCACATATTATATGTAAATATAATTATATATTATTATATGTATATAATTAATATATTAATTATATTTGTAGTGTGTATATTGTATTTAATTGATACTTTCTCCATACCTGTCACCCCCTATCTTCACCCTCCAGGCATGAAGGCAGAGAATGAATCTTGCTCAGGACTTTATCGTTAGCAATGTGAAAACGTTTAGAATCTATTGCTATATTATGTAACATTATATCATACTTGAGCTCATGTTTGCGCTTTCTAAACATTCAATAAGTATCTCCTGAGGGAACGGCGCCTGAATTCCCGTGCATAACGGTTGCATTAGTTAGGAGGTCCCTGTCTGGCTCCATTTCAAGGGCTATGAGAATGTAAAGAAAACAAACAAAAATACTGTTTCTCTCACCTCGTGGGATTTTTGTCAGGATGAAGTGCAGTCTTTAACGCAGTTCTTGGACCCAGAATGAAGGCTTCATGAATAGTGAATAAATACATGTGGTATGCAGCGATTGCAGCTAAGGTCAGCTCTTCCAGAAACAGAGGCTGAGACAGGAATTTGCGTATAAGTGATTTTTGAAGGAGCTGCTGCGCCTTAGAAAAACTCCAAGGTGGCTGTAGGGTAGAAACCAGGAAAGGAGTGAACCAAGGTAGCTCAAAGGAAGTCTATCCTTGGCCTACTCCCTGCAGCACCTGGAACATAAATTTTGCCACATGTTGTCCTTGCCTTTAGGTGGAGGCTTGGCGGGTGGGGAAGCGTTTTGTACAGACGAGTCAGGCACTGGTCTCCCAGTTGAAAGTGATACATGTCCATCCGCAGGAGGACAATTCTCCAGAATAAATGAACAAACAGGGGGCGAGGGGCGGCCAGCAGCAGCCACCACACACAGTAGAGAGGCATGGGTGCAAAACGGTCAAGTAAAACGGACACCAGTCACATCCGCTACAGGTAAAACCCATTTTAACATTTAAATATGACATTAAAATATAGCATACCACCAAGATATCATATTAAAATATACTGCAAGATAGAAACATACATTTAAAATAATTTGTTTCTAAACACTAGAGGCTAGGCGTATCACACTGTGGAAGAAAGGGATAAAGGTTGGAAAAAAAAAAAAAAAAAAAAAA
>NW_027528417.1:2372377-2401012 GCF_008692635.1 Crocuta crocuta
GGGTCAGAGGAAGCAAACTCGCTAGACCCCAAAACACCACACACACACACACACACACACGTATAACCGCGCGCGCACACGCCCCCACGACACACAAGAGAACAAAACCTTCTTAAAAACTAGGCACAGGCAGTATCTTTGAAGTCAAAGTTTTGAAATATGTAAAGGATAATGTACTTTTAATATTCCACGGAGTACAATCATTGTCCGGTTCATCTGCGGATGTGCGCATCAGCGGCGAAGTAAACTCACAGCAAACTTACCCAGATTTTTTTTTGACCTTGTGCTTGGGATTTCATTATTACTGGGAATAATTTTTAAATATGTTTGCATCAAGATGGTAGGTGTCTTTGAACATTCCAGGCCAAAAAGGTTTGAAGTATGCTTTTATGATAGCACAGAGGGATAAAAACCGAAGCACTACCATTAGGCGCCCTCACAAAGGCAAGCACAAGGCATCATCGATTTATTATAAAGGAGCTTCTCCTGGAAGGCTGCAGAATTTTATATTTTGAGTAGTCACAGGAGGGGAATTACAATATTATTCTGCTGCAAAAGAAATCTTTGCCTTGCCTATCTCGATGAATATTTGATACCAACACTTAGCTTTCATTCTTTGCCTCTCTAAATGCATCAGAAACTGTACACGTTCTGTCCAAAATATTGAGGGGGGAACCCTGAATTTTTGCTGAGTTCCAGCTAGTCATTTAAAAAAATGATTTGTTCTTTAAGACAATTCAGGATGTTTGTGTTTCAAAAGCACTCGGATTTATTATTACACCTTCTACAATTGAATACATTTTATAGGTTTCCCCCGCTGTCTAAAAGTATAGCGCTCCTATGAAACCTTTCATGAGCCAAAATGGCATAAAGCAAAAAAGCAATTACCATTAATTTATATGGAAATTTTTTTAGCATTCCCAGACCCCAAAAAATAACCTCTCGTAAGCAATTCGGATGCTTTAGGACATATCTTGCTAACGGATGCATGCAATGAATCGAGGTAAGACACAGATGCTGGAAAGTTCAAGTCAAAACTATGGCAGCTGAATGCTGAGGTGCTGAGCCTCAATCCCAGAAAGGAGCTTGAGGGCGCCACCCCTCCCTGTTTTGGGGGCGCACTGCCTCCTTCCCCGCTCAGGGCAAAACGCATGCTGAATGCTATTTTCGCTTTCCCCCTTCTTGCATGTGTGTGAAAATCCTTTCCAGATTTCTTTCAGGTGAAGAAAACAAACGTAATTTAGGGCTTTCCTAAAAGTGAAGTGACAGAACAGGAGCTTTCAGAAAGCGGGAGAGGACTGTACTTAAATACCACTCAGGATGCTGAGCCAGACACGGTTCCTGCTCTGAGACTCACCGTCGCACTGAGGATATGGCAGTTAGGGTCTGTGAGGGAACATACACTCGGCAAGGACTCGCCCTGCCTGAAATGGAATAGCTTAAGGATGAGGGTGGCAGGAGACTCGCCGTCATTCCGGCAGCTAATTCCACCTATAGAAACTTAGGAAGGAAATGACACTTCATTTTTNAGTTCCTGCTCTGAGACTCACCGTCGCACTGAGGATATGGCAGTAGGGTCTGTGAGCGAACATACACTCGGCAAGGACTCGCCCTGCCTGAAATGGAATAGCTTAAGGATGAGGGTGGCAGGAGACTCGCCGTCATTCCGGCAGCTAATTCCACCTATAGAAACTTAGGAAGGAAATGACACTTCATTTTTCCCCGTACAGATGCTTCAGACATGGAGTCTGAAGGTCTCTGGGCATGTCTCGCCTTGCCACATACCAACAGTGGCACTTCGATCTGTCACTCACCCTCCTAAGCCTCAGTTTTCTTGCTTCTGAAGTTGAAATGTACAATTGGATGTCTGTCACACACTTTCACCCCATTGCTCTGGAAGACAGAAGCCCTTGCCCTTTACTTTTCAACTCTCTCCCTCCATGTCTCTCCCATCTCTCCTGGACAAATCCTCAGCATTCTTCAACCCATCTGTGAGCTCATTCCCCTTGGAAAGACTCCTGGTCCCCACGTGGCCGCTGTCACCCCCTTGCATGGGATGCCGTGGCACTTCTAATGTGACGCCACAATAATAGAACAGGGAGGTGGAATTGGAAATTGACACATTTGGGGAGAACTTGCTGGGTGCCAGGCACTGTGCAAATGCTATTCACACATTTTCTCAATTAATTCTAAAAACAACTTCTAAAGTTGATGATGATGTCTCTATTATCCAAAGGAGAAAACAGCCTCAGTGGTTAAAATCATTGAGGTAATGATCAGGGAAGTTCACAACACAGCCCATTTATGATACTAGGATTTATACCTTTCCCATTACATAGCACTTGCTGTATTGGTTTAGGTGTTTTTTTTCTTTAAAAAAATATTTATTTGTTTGTTTGTTTAGAGAGCAAAGGGGGGAGCATAGAGAGAGGGAGAGGGAGGGAGTATATCCCAAGCAGGCTCCATGGTGTCAGCACACAGCCCAATGCAGGGCTCGGTCTCATGAGCTGAGATCATGAACTGAGCTGAAATCAGGAGTCAGAAGTTCACTGACCGAGCCACCCAGGCACCCCTATTTTCAGTTTTTTTATTTTTTATTTTTTAATGTTTATTTTTGAGAGGGTGGGGTCAGAGGCAGAGAGAGAGGGAGACACAGAAATCAAAGCAGGCTCTAGGCTCCGCACTGTCAGCACAGAGCCCAATGTAGGGCTCAAACTCATGAACTTCTAGATCATGACCTGAGCCAAAGTCCGGCGCTTAATCGACTGAGCCACCCAGGCGCCCCTATTTTTTTCTTTGTATTAAATATCATTCTTGATTTTACCCATGAACGTTCCATTTTTTAAAATTTTTTTTTATGTCTTTATTTTATTTTGAGAGAGAAACAGAGAGTGAACAGGGAAGGGGCAGAGAGAGAGGGAAACACAGAATCTGAAAGAGGCTCCAGGCTCTGAGCTGTCAGCAAAGAGCCCGACACGGGGCTCGAACCCACGGACCGTGAGATCATGACATGAGCCGAAGTCGGACGCTGAACTGACTGAGCCGCCCAGGCGCCCCCATGAACATTCCATTTTTATGACATCCTTTTTTTAACAGCTTAAGTTGAGAGAGATAATTCATATAACAGGCAATTTACTAAAGTGTATAATTCAATGGCTTTTAGTCATTCACAGATATATGTAGTAAAAAATAGTATTTTAGAACATTTTCATCACTTCAGAGAGAAACCTTTTGGCTATCACCCTTCCCCCAGTCTTAACTAACCACTCATCTACTTCCTGTCTCTGTATATTTTCCTGTTCTGGACATTTATTAATGTACTCATATATTATGTGGACTAACATGGACTTATCATATATTTCTTTTTGTAGACAGACTACATTACCCATTCATCAGTTGATGGGCATTTGGGTTGTTTCTACCTTTCGCCTCTTAGCTCCGGATAATGCTACTCTATAAACATTCATACACAGGGGCGTGTGGGTGGCTCAGTTGTTGAGAGTCGGACTTCAGCTCAGGTCATGATCTCCCAATCTGTGAGTTCGAGCCCAGCATCAGGGTCTGTGCTGACAGCTCAGAGCCTGGGACCTGCTTCGGATTCTGTGTCTCCCTCTCTCTCTGCCCCTCCCCCACTCATGCTCTGTCTGTCTCTCTCTCAAAAAACAAGTAAACAGGAAAAAGAACGATTCATACACAAGTTTTTGTGGGTTTTGTGCAGGTATATGTTTTAATTTATCTCAGCATATGGCAAGGAATGGGGCTGTAGGTCATAAAGCAACTGTAAGTTCAGTCATTTGAAGACCTCCAGACTGTTTTCTAAACATCGTCATCATTTTATATTCCCAGCAGCTAGACATAAGTTCTTAATTAGATATATAATTTGAAAATATTTTCTCCCATTCTGTGTGGTGCCTTTTCATTTTCTTTATGGTGTACTTTAAGAAAAAAAATTAATTTTTGTTGTTAAATTATTCATCTCCTTGGTTCTCTTCCTGACCCCTTCCCTGAGCTGGTGACAAGTATCTTAGGAAGTAGTGCTGGCATATTAGGTGGTAAGCAAACACTCATATTGAATTGACCTGAATTGGTTTTTGTTTGTTTCAAGTTTTTGATTCAACTCTGGTTAGTTAACATACAGTGTAGTATTGGTTTCAGGAGAATTCAGTGATTCATCACTTACATACAACACCCAGTGCTCATCCCAACAAGTGCCCTCCTCAATGCCTATCACCCATCTAACCCCTCCCTCTTCCCACCTCCCCTCCAAAAACCCTCAGTTTGTTCTTTATAGTTAAGAGTCTCTTGAGTTTTGCTTCCCTGTCTTTTCCCTCCCTTCCCCTGTGTTCATCTGTTTTGTTTCTAAAATCCCAAATATGAATTGGACAAACTTGCATGATTGCTGTAAGGTTTTGTGGGATAGGCCCAAAGAGGTCTTGGAGATTTGAGGCAACCAAAGTGTTTAGTAAAGATCACCAATCACATGGTATGAGCTTAGAACTCCACCAGAATGGAGAGGAATTTCAAGGGGTCTGAGGTGTTACATGCATAAGATTTTTATTTTTTCATTTTAATTTTACTGCTTTGCTAGGAGTTTTATCATGAATTGATGTTGAATTATATGAAATTCTTTGTCTCTACCTTGAGGTGATTACAGTTATTTTTCTTTTATCCTATCAATATGGTGATTTCCATAGATTATATTCCAAGTGTTAAATCAATCTTGAATTCCTGAATAAATGCCACTTCGGTCATGATATATTTTTATATAGCTTTTATAATATTTTGCTTACATTTCATTATCATTTGATAATATTTTGTTTAGTGTATTTGTATCTGTCTTCCTGAGATTTACCAGGCTGTATATTTCTTCTCTACAATACCTTTGCATTATGTTGGATTTCAAAGTAAGCTGGAATGTGTCCTCTCTCCATCTATTCCCTGAGTTTATTAAATATTTGGTATTATTTCTTTGTTAAATGTCTGCAAATGTTCTTTGTGTAAAGAATGAAAAGAAATGTAGGAATGGTCATATTTTCTATTTCTTCTTGTGTCCATAATGACATAAGGTCACTTTTGTCCCAAGATTTTTCTAATTTGCTAAGTTTTTGGATAATAAGCATAAAATGTGTTATATTCTAATTATCTTTTTTTCCAAGTCTGGAAGATCTGTGGTATGATGTTATTTTTTTTCACTCCTGATATTGGAAATTTGTGCTTTCTTTTTTCTTCATTCTTTTTTCCAGGTGATTTTGTTATTATTTTTCAAGAAACCAGCTTTAGTCTTTGCTGACTAAATTGCACGCCTGTGTTCTGTGCTTATCTTTCTTATACCTTGCCTTCAGTTTGGGGGTTCAGTTTGCTCTTATTTTTCCAGCTTCTTGGAATGGAATCTTAATCACTGGTTTCCACTCTCCTAATATATGCATTTATAGTTATGGATCTATTTGCACTCCTCAAGTTTTGATACATAGTTTTTGAGTTTCCCTCATTCAAAATTTAAAAAAGTCCCTATGAATTTTTCTTTGATCAAATGACTTTTTAGAAATGTTTCTTATGCTCCAAACTTACTTTCAGTTACTGATTTCTAGTTTAACTTCTTTGTAGTCAGAGAAAACACTCACCATGATTTCTCCCTGGAGGACTTATCATTTCCTCCATTAAATGGAGAGGATTGGCCAGTGCTCACCTCCATCCATTCCACCTTTGAGCCACAAGATGGTAGGTTGTAGGTTTCCTTGGACTCACTTCACCTCTGATGTTGTCTCTCCAGAGAAAACTTGTGATATGTCCATTTAGTGTCCTCCTTCTACTGAGGGTTGGTGTTTATTTCTATACTAGGCCCCTGATTCCAGCAAAAAACTTTTTAGGGAAACTGGTCATCTTCTAAAAGATGTTCAGTGTCAGTAATCACCAGGGAAATGTCAATCAAAGCCACAGTGATATATCACCTCACATTTGTCGAAATGGCTAAAATCAGAAGGACAAGAAATAACAAGTGTTGGAGGGGCGTGGAGAAAAAGAAACCCTGGTGACCTGTCGGTGGGAATGTAAATTGGTGTAGCCACTGTGGAAAACAGTATGGAAGTTCCTCAAAAAATTAAAATAGAGATACCATAAAATCCAGTAATTCCACTACTGCATATTTACCTGAAGAAAACAAGAACACTAATTTGAAAAGACACATGTACTCCTATGTTTATTGCAGCATTATTTACAATAGCCAAGATCTGAAAAACAACCCAACTATAGATGAATGGATAATGAAGATGTGGTATATGTATGCAAGGGAATATTACTCTGCCACAAAAAAGAATGAGATCTTGTCATTTGTGACACCATGGGTAGACTTAGAAGTTATCATGCTAAGTGAAATGTCAGAGAAAGACAAATGCCGTACAATGTCACTTATATGTGGAAGCTGAAAAAATAAACAAATAAACAAATAAACAACTAGACTCTTAAATACAGAGAACAAACTAGGGGTCGCCAAGAGGAATGATACATTATGTTTAAACTTTGCTCACTCTTTATTATAAGACTCCACACCTTACAGCATACCTCCTTGACTCTAAAACTTCCACCTGTTCTCATAATCCTTATAATAACAGGAGCTCAAAACCACGCATATCAGTGAACCTTATTCCATATCCCACTGTATTCCATCCAACTCAATGATACCCACTGCTTATTAGCTCCCTAGTTTTGTTTAATTGTTTTTTATGTTTTTTAAAATTTATTTTTGAGAAAGAGAGAGAGAGAGAATGAGTGGAGGAGGGGCAGAGAGAAGACACAGAATCCAAAGCAAGCTCCAGGCTCCAACCTGACAGAGAGAGCCTGATACGGGGGTCTAATTCACAAACCGTGAGATCGTGACCTGAGCTGAAGTCAGATGCTTAACTGACTAAGCCACCCAGGCACCCCAACCTCCACTTTTTTTTACTCACCTAATGTTATAATTAAGACTCAAAGACTATTTGGAGTACAAAGTGAAACAAATACCACTGTATGACTTCAACTTAGTTTTTTTTAATTTTTTCTAATGTTTTAGAGAGAGAGAGAGAGAGAGTGGGCGAGGGAGGGTCAGAGAGAGAGGGAGACACAGAATCTGAAGCAGCTCCAGGCTCTGAGCTAGCTGTCAGCACAGAGCCCAATGCGGAGCTCGAACCCACAAACAGTGAGATCATGACCTGAGCTGAAGTCGGATGCTTAACCGACTGAGTCACCCAGGCGCCCCTCAACTTATTTTTTAACCCAAGTTTTCTCAATCCAATTAGTAAATAGAGGATGATATGATTAGAGCATAAAAATTATATTGGTTCATACAAGATATCCCCCAATACATTAACAATTTGAAACATTCTGGGTAAGTGCCCTCATATGTAAAGAGGAAGACTTAGCAATGTATGAAGGCAGATTTTTACAAGGTGTTAGTCCTACAAAAATGCTTTCTTTGAGTGGAATAAGTGGATGGTTGAGTGGAATAAGTAGATGGCTGATACACCCTAAGGTAGCCCCTGATAACTTAATACCTTTATATAATCCATTCCTCTACAATATGGTTGAGATGTGCAACTCCCTTCATAGAAATATAATATCCCCAAGGTGATGGAATGGCACTGCACTGATTAAGCTATGTTACTTTAGACTTTGTCTTAGCAAACTGGAGTAGAGATGGTCCTCATCACCTACAAGTAGCTGCAGGGTTATCGAAGAGTTAAAGGAGAGCCTGTGAGAAGGGCATATGGCAAGGAGCTATGGGCAGATCCCAGAAGCAGAGAACAGCCCCCACTGACAGCCCAGCGAAAAGGGAGGGATCCCAGTCCTGTCGTAGCAAGAAACTGCATCCTGCCAACAACCACATGAGCTTGGAGAGGACTCCAAGCTCCCAAAAGGAGCACAGCCTGGCTGACCTCTGGATTGCAGCCTTGTGAGACTCTGGCCAGAGGACCCAGCTTCACTGGTCAGACTCGGACCCAGAGAAATTGTGAGATAATAAATGTGCCATGCTTGAAGTCTCCAAGCTTATGATAATGTATTACACAGCAGTAGAAAACTAATACAATTGTTTTAGTGGATTGAAAATCTGCCATACTTTCCGTCATGTTAAATTATATGGGGAACTTGGGGATATAGATGAAGGAGCTACAAAGACATTTCCCCAGGATTAAAATAATTGAATGTGAAGACTTCTATGCTCTAGATTAGATTTTTAGTTTTAAAGAACTTTTCTCTCTTATAAGCAAATGACCTCAAGGGCCTCATTTGGAAGGAGAAGCACACGATCTAGTTCAAGGCTGTAAAGAATTAGCTGGCTGAGATATTCATGATCATGATGTTGATGACAATGGATATTTAACCATGCCAGGGTTTTTTTTTCCCCTTTTGCTTCTTTTGATTTTTAATATTTTCCAGTGCTATGGTTATAGAGTTTCATAAGGTTTTAATGACTTCCTCTATTCTATTTTCCCCATAAGCCCTGTAATTTTTAGTGTGCTATGTTGTTGAGATTTTTCAGAAACACACAAGAAAATATATATAGATACAGATACACACATACTCATACATACATACATACATGACATTACAGCAGAAATACGTATATTCTGAACGTCTCCATCCCCACATCAAAAGTCACAAATGACACCATATGCTGGAGACAATTGTAGCTTCTCCTTTGGACCCTCTCTCCAAAACACACTGAGTCCACTAGAGAATTAATGTCGTGTGCATTCTGTCCTAACGCCTGTCACAAAATATAAGTTAAGTGTGAATCCAATAAACTTCCTGACCACCTTGACATACACGGCACTTGGTGCTAGTGAAGAAACCACAATTTCATGCAAACACTCATTTTATATATTGAGGTTAATGAAATGTGGGGTTTTTTGTTTGTTTGTTTGTTTGTTTTATTAAGACACTCTCTACCTGCATCAATAGAGTTTCTCTGTACACCCAGCTAGATTCATTTCATTATTCATTGCTTGTTTCCTGGGGTGAAAAACAGTAACTATTTTTTTTTTTAGTAAAGAAACAAGAGACATGCCAGAGGACAGAACAGGGGTTAGCAAAATCTGGCCCCTGGGCCAAATCCTGCCCTCCTCCTGATTTTATAAATAAAATTTCATTAGAACACAGCGACAACCATTCATTATATATTGCTTCTGACTTTCTTGGAGCTACCATGGCGTAGTTGAATAGATATGAGTGACATGATGGTCCACAGAACCAAAAATATTTACCATTTGTCACTTTAGATACAAAGTTTGTCAATCTCTGAGATAGAAGTATTACCATCTAAGTCCTCTGAGGACTTTTAGAGTTTCNTTTGTGAGAGAGAGAGAAAGAGACAGAGACAGTGTGAGCAGGGAGGGTCAGAGAGAGAGAGAGAGAATCTGAAGCAGCTCCAGGCTCTGAGCTGTCAGCACAGAGCCCGGCGCGGGATTCGAACCCACAAACTGTGAGATCATGACCTGAGCCGAAGTCGGACGCTTAACCGACTGGGCCACCCAGGCGCCCCAAGAGTCTCTGGTTTTTTTTGACAGATATTTATTCCCAACAAAGGCATCAATTGGGCACCTGTGCCGTCTAGTAACTTCTATCTTCTTAAAGGTATTTTTTTTTNCCTAAAGGTATTTTAAGAAACATGAAATGCCATCACTCCTTCCCCAACCAACTTAGAAGAGGATTTGAAGGATTCACTACATGTTCTTATGTTGGCAAAAGAAACCAATTTTATATTTAATTGGGAAAAGAATGATAAATACCTAGATTTTGGCCCTTGCATCCATATTTGTGTTGGTTTCGCATACTTTATATTGCACATTAGAATCTATATGTTGTAGGCGCGCCTGGGTGGCTCAGTTGGTTAAGTGGCCGACCTCGGCTCAGGTCATGACCTCGAAGTTTGTGGGTTCTAGCCCCGCATGGGTCTCCGTGCTGACGGCTCAGAGCCTGGAGGCTGCTGCAGATTCTGTGTCTCCCTCTCTCTCTGCCCCTCCCCACTTCTGTCCTGTCTGTCTCTCTCAAAATAGAATAAACATTAAACATTAAAAAAAAAAAGAATCTGTATGTCATATATAGACACATACACAAGCGTCTCACAAAATACATGAAATAGTCTTCTCCCTAATCCCCTCCTAATATAAATCAACAAGATATAAACCCTCCTCAGGGCTTGATTGGTTATCTTTTAGCCTAAATAATAATTTGTGTAATTCGTATCCCTGTAGATGTACCTCCACCCACACCAACCAAATGCATAAATTGAAAGAAGTTGTTAGCCACCTTCTCTCCGAGCAATTTAAAGTAAATTCTGTTGAAAGATATTAGGTGAGAAAGGTTAATGCTAAAATAATGCAGGCGCATGGTGGCTAATACAATTGAAATGATGAATGATCTCTTGAATTGTGTCTCCCATGGAGATGGAGGGTGCTGATGAGCTCGGTGCGTGGTGCCGCTGTCTCCTATTTGTCATAATTATAAAATAGATTCCAGGTCATTTACCTAGAAAGAGTGTCTGGAGTTTATTGTCTAAATGGAAACTTTTCTCTGCCTGGAAATCTTCCTGTGATCTTTTATCATCCAAGATAGATGAACACTCGTCCTTGACAAATTGAATTGTTTTTAGTTGGGAAAGTGTACATTCTGGGAAGTCTTGTACTTGTTCTCATGCTTTTAAATACTGTGTGGCTGTTTACTTTATCTCTAATTTCTCTCTAAATGTGAGGGGATGTATGATTGCTGGAAAATACATTACTGGGTTTAAATATTACTCCAGTCCTGTCTTCATCATAGAAAAAAACAAAAAACAAAAAACAAAAAAATTTTACCAAGCTAGCATGTATCTATTCTCTCAGTCTAAGAACAGTGAAATCTGAAAAAAAAAAACCTTTTAGAAAAGTATAAGTGTTCTCTTAAAAAGTATCAATCACATATCACACATCTGAGTCTTACTAATAGATATATTTTCNCCTATTCTCTCAGTCTAAGAACAGTGAAATCTGAAAAAAAAAAAAAACTTTTAGAAAAGTATAAGTGTTCTCTTAAAAAGTATCAATCACATATCACACATCTGAGTCTTACTAATAGATATATTTTCCAAGACAGGATATATATATAAAGCCAAATCTAAAAAACAAAACAAAACAAAACAATTATACCAAGAAAATTAAAACATCACTACTTCGTCTCTATCTTCATTATCAGCAGATACCCTTATTTATATTTCATTGAAAGGATAGAAACAATCAGAGGAACATACCCATATGTTCCCACCGTATAAATTCAGACACTCACATTGGAGTTCACATGCTCTGCTTTCTCCCTCATTACCAGGAAAAGTATCCACATTCCTACTGAAGGCTGGTTCATCCATTTGTGCACGAGGCCTGACAATATGATTTTCTTCACTATTGGATAACTCCTGTCAGCATTAAAAATGGTTCTTATATTTCCAGTTGAACAAATCCTCAAACATACAAACATAAATCCCTCTTGACTTACTTCACCCTTCAAGATGGCATCATTTATCTCCCTATGCTCACAATTAATTTCTAGAAAGGAATCGTGAATGTCTTCCATTTCTCTTTTCCCATTCTCTTTTCAAGCCACTTCAATCTAGCTTGCACCTTCAATTCTATTGAAATTGTATTCTATCAAGGCCAGATCACCAGTGAAAACCATTTTGCTAGATTAAATGATAAATGTTTGGTTCTAATGCTTATTCATCTATCAAAAGCATTTGATCAGAATACCCTCCTCCTCATTATGTGGAGCCAGTATTACCCTGATACCAAAGACACTAAATGAAGAACTACCAACTAATATCCCTTATGGACATTGGTACAAAAATTCTTAACAAAATAGCAGCATATTGGATTCATAAGCATATGAAGTAGATTATACTCACGACCAAGTGGTAATTATTTCTGAAATGCAAGGATGGTTCAACATATAAAAATAAATCGATAGAATATACTACATTGATAAAACAAAGGGAGAAAAATACATGATCATCTTAATTGATGCAGAAAAAGCATTTGACAAAATTCAACACCCTTGTACTAACTACTACCATGATAGTAGTACATAGTAATAAAAGGAACTAAGGATAGAAGGGAACTACTTCAACATAATAAATGCTGTATATGAAAAATGCACAGAGAACACAACATTCATTGGTAAAACCTGAAGGCTTTTCTTCTAATAACAAGAACAAGGAATGGATGCTGATTTTACCGCTTTTATTCAACATCATACTGTAAGTACTAGTCAGAACAACTAGGGAAACAAAAAAATCGAGGCATCCAAATTATATAGAAAAAAATATTTCTGTTCACAAATGGTATAATCTTATATATATAGAAAAACATAAGTACTGCCCCCAAAATTTTAAAAGTACTAAACAAATTCATCAAAATGCAGAATACAAAGGCAACACACAAACATCAGTTGCATTTCTATATATTAACAATCTGAAAAGCATATTTAAAAGCAATTCCATTCATTATTGCACTAAAATAACAAGAGACTTAAGAATTAATCAAGAAGGCAAAAGACTTATATGAAAATTACCAAAAATTGCTACAAAAGTAGACACAAATAATGGAAAGATATCCCATGTTCATGGATTGGAAGTCAATATTGTTAAGATGGCAATATTACCCACCAACCGACAGATTCAATACAGTCTCTATTAAAATTTTCATGCTGTCTTGCAGTACTTGAAAATCTTTCTTAGAATGCACATGGAATCACAAGGGACTCCAAATCACCAAAACAATCTTGAAAAAGAAAAACAACACTGGAGGTCTCAGACTCCCTGATTTCAAAACTAACTACAAAGTGTCAGTAATCAAAATGGTGTGGTACTGGCATAAAGAGAGACATAGATCAATGGAATAAAATTAAAACCCCATAAATAATATATATATAGTTAAATATATGCTTAAACTTATATTAATATATTTCATGCATATTTTAACTATATTAATCGTTAAATCATTTTCAACCAGGAGGTCAACACTATTCAGTGGGGGAAAGGATAGTCTTTTCAACAAATGGTGCTAGTAAAACTGGAGAGCCACATGCAAAAGGATAAACATAGACCGTTATCTAACATCACATACAAAAATTAACTCAAAATGCATCAAAGACCTCAATGTAGGATATAAAATTAATAACCTCTTAAAAGAAAACATAGGGGAAAGTTTCAGGACATAGGATTTGGCAATAATTTCTTGGCTATGATATCAAAGGCATAGTCAATAAAAGAAAAATAAATAGAAAAAATATGCTTAACTAACTTTTTAAAAGTTTATTTGTTGGGGCACCTGGGTGGCTCAATCAATTAAGCATCTGACTATTGGTTTCTGCTCAGATCATGATCTTGCAGTTCATGATTTCGAGCCCCATGTCGAGCTCCATGCCTACAGTTTGGAGCCTATTTGGAATTCTTGCCATCTCCCACTCTCTCTGCCTCTCTCCTGCTTTTTCATTCTCTCTGTCTCTCTCAAAATAAATAAATAAACTTAAATATTGTTTTTTTAAAAAAGTTTATTTATTTATTTTGAGAGAGAGTGTGCATGCAAGTGGAGAGGGGCAGAGACAGTGTGAAAGAGAGAGAATCTCAAGCAGGCTCTGTGCTGAACTTGACATGGGGCTCAAACTCAGGAACCATGAAATCATGACCTGAACCAAAACCAAGACTGGGACATTTAACCGACTGAGCCACCAGGCACCACTTCATTAAATTTTTAATTGTGCATCTAAATAGACTACCAACACAGTTAAAAGGCAACCTACAAAAGGGGAGAAAATATTTGCAAATTGTGTATGTGATGAAGTATTTATATCCTTCATATATAGGGAACTCATAAACCTCAAAAATAAAAACAAAAGCAAAAAATTCAAAAATGAACAAAAAGCTTGAGTAGACATCTTTTTCAAAGATGCACAAATGGCCAGTAATCACATGAAAAGATATTTAAGATTACTCATCAACAGAGGAGGCCAATCAAAAGTACTACAATCAACGAGATGTCACCCCACACCTGTATAGAGAGCTACTATCAAAACAAACAAAACAGAGAACAAGTGTTGATGAGAATGTGGAAAAAACGGAAAGGCTTGTGCACTCTTGGCGGGCATAGAAAATGGTACAGCCTCTAGGGAAGTCAGTATGTTTCTAATTTAAAAGAATTAAAGATAGAATTACTATATGACTCAGCATTTCTACTTCTGGATATATATTCAAAAGGACCGAGAACTGAATCTTGAAGAGATGTCTGTACACCCATGTTCATAGCAGCATTATTGTTACTATGTGGAGTAACTTGAGGGTCCACTGACAGATGAATGGGTAGACAAATGGGGTATGTACACGCAGTGGAGTATTATTCAACCTCAGCAAAGGAAAGACATGACTGACATATGTTACAATGTGGATGAATCTTGGGTACACACTCTACTAAGTAAGCTAATCATAAAAAATATACACTGTATGATTTCACTTATATGAGGTACTTAGAGCAGCCACATATAGAAAGTAGAATGTTGGTTTCCAAGAGCTGAGAGAAGGGGAAAGGTGCCATTATTTAATTAGTATAGAGATTCAGTTTTGCTAAATAAGAGTTCTGGAGACGGAAAGTGGTGGTGGTTATGCAATGTATGAATATAGTTAATACACTGAACTGTACACTTAAAAAACGGTTAAGATACTAAATTTTATTACTGTGTAATTTACTGCAATAAATATATTTTTCAATTAGCACCTCCTTTAAGTCCAGTTTTTTTACAGGAGTGAAAAATGAAGTCCGGGATATCAATTGAGTTCTTTCTAACGCCCATGGACCAATCACGACCTAACTGATGCTTAGCAGACCGATATGTCCTTACCAATTTTCTAGACAAGTCAATGAAAAACAAAAAAACCCAAAAAAACACTAAACAAACATCAAGTAAACAGTCATGGTCCAAATAAAGTACCCCAAATAATAGTTTATCTTTTTTTGTTGTTGTTGTTTTTAACAAATAGGCAGTGGCTTTGTTTGTAGTGATGTTAGAATATACGCATCCATGTTGTTTTGCTGACTAATTCCTGCTTTGGTTTTTTTATCTCTCTTCCCAAATACTGTAACTATTAGCTTCTCTTTCCTCAGAATTTTACCTAGGTGGTGTCATTCCCTCTAATCATCTATAATTCTCCGACCATGCCTTCCCTAAGTAGAGAGATGTTTTCTTTCAGTCTGGATGCATGTGTTATTTTTAAGAAAAGTGGAAAGCTGTGGGCATTTCCTTTTTTTTAACTCTTATGAGAAACATGAAAAAATTTAGAGACTGGTAACTAAGCAACTGAAACAAAAATCTAAATAATGTCATCTTGTTAGCAAGATTTGAGAACACACTGAGCTCCCCTACTGCCTCACTAATGGTCATTAATGCTAGGTGGTGACACGTCTTCCAATGTAGCCTTCATTACAGTTCTTTGGACATTTGTCATCCATCCTGAATTCTTCGATAAACCAAGCAGCTCTGAGTATGCAAATAGCACAGTACAGATATTAACTTTTACAAAACAATCTCTAGAGAAAACAGAGCCTCGATATCAAAGCAGTTTCCCCAAATACTTATACTAAGCAATTGGAAGAAATTGGTAATGAAAGCCAATGGACTCCTATACCTTTCATGGAAGGAAATGTTACAAGTTATGTCCATTTGCCCAGTGCTTAGAAAATGTGTGAGCATGTTAACAGGTATTGGCCATCTATCATCCCCAGGTTCCATGATTTGTGTGTTCACATACACTATTTTATTTAATTCTAAGATCATTTCTATACTATTATTCCAATTTACATATGGGAGAGAAGAGTGCCCAGTGAGAGAAAACGCTGATATTAAACTCATGGCTGTTTGATTAAAAAGACAATACCGTTTCTACTAGTATATATTAGGTCATTCATCAATATTTATTGACATTCTCCTTGGTGCAACAGTTGTTGGTATAGCTATTTGAAATGTGGTGTCTCTGATGAAGAAGCTATCTCTCTCATTGGATAGCTACAATAAAAATTCATGCAAGTATAATACATGGAGGGAAGTGATAGATATGAGAGCTGTATAAACTAGATGCAATCGAAGTACAAAAGACCAAGGTTCTACATCTATCAAGTCAGTCTGGCATGACAAAGTTCAACACTGTAGAGGCCCTAGAAGTCTTAAAGCATCAAAAATAATCGGTGAGGAAGAATATAAGCCCAGCCCAGTGGTTTTGCTTCATCTCTCTGCTAATCAGCATCAAAATATCATTTAGATGCTGTCACCCCCACCAACTACTCAATCTCCCTCTTTAGCTTGTATTTGTTAAATGAGGGTCTAAATAAATACATATTTTTAGTGGCATGATGGGGACGAGCTTTGGTAGTGGTGGGCATAGGTTTTTTCCAAGTGGCATCAGAAGAGGAATTCATCTTCTTGGCTTTCGAAGAACAAGATAACGGAGTAGCAGATATTGCCCAGACTGAATGATGCTGATAGAAAACGCAATCAGAGTTCTGCATGAAACCGTGATAGGCCTACTAACTGAACTTCAGAACTAGACCAACATACCCCGTCAGGCTTAGAACACTGAACCAGGGCAAGATTCTTGTCAGCTCTTTGCAAAATAAGAGTGGTTGATCTGAATCTCCAACATGGGTTTATCTGCATGGTTAACAGTAAGATAATTCATATCATCTATACTAACATTGGCAGAGATGAGTGAAAAGAAAGGCTCCAGGCAAAAGAACTTTCAGGAGCTGGAAATAATTAATAATTATCCCTCCCTAAAATATATAGCATAAATTGGTATAAGGCTTCATTTTGGATGGGGGGGGACTAAGTAAAAACTAATGAAAATAACTTGAGCAATAATAATAATAAAAAAGCCCTGCCAAGTGGTTTAGACACATGAATTCATTTGGTTTTTCAGCCATTCTATGAAATTTTATGATCCAAATTGTCTCGATGGAGTGATTTATGTAATCCCATCCACCAATAAATGATAAAACTAAGATCCGAAACCAGGTAGTCAATCTCCAACTTCTGTCTCCTAAAAGGAATACCTCATGATTTCTCAAGTGAAGGCTACAGCATTTCAGGAATACGTTTATCAAAGAATATCTCTTAAGTGCAGGTGGAAATATCAAAGGAGAGAAAGAAATCAAGATAGATCTGAGGCTTCCGGACTGGATGACTTAAGTCATTTTTTTGCCATTAACAAGAGTAGACACGCTGGGGAATGGTAAGAGCAGGAGAGATCCTGTTTAGGTTACTTTGACCTGAACTGTCAGAACCGTTGCATCAGTGAAACTGGGTGTTAAGATGTGCAGTGAGGCTTGGAGTCATGGCTTCTGGGGCAAAGGGAAAGGCAATCAGAATTCGTTATGTATCATTTTATTATCAGAAGTATGGAGTCGTTTCAAGGGATTTAAGAGTCACGTAGATAGCAGAGACAACGGCAACCAGAGCACTAGAAGGAACTTGTGTGTGTGGTGATAGTGTAAGAAAAGTAGAGATGGGGGGAGAAAACACCCATGCTGCAAGCCAGGGAGGAAACAATAAATGTCTAAGAAAAAGACAGTAAAGTTAGAGGCAGAGAAAGATCCAGACATAGAAGTCTAAAAAATAAATATTTTTGAAGAAAGACATGTGTTAAACTTGCTGAGCTGCTGAAGGGACAGAAAAGGACATTTGATTTAGTGATCAGCCAGCTCTCAATGCCTTTCCCAAGAAGTTCCGACTGAAAGTAAAGGTTGAACTAAAAATTTGAGCATAGAGACACACCAGAGAAAAATTAGACTTCCAAAATGTTTGAAAATGAAATAAAAATGAGACAGTAAACAGGAATTAAGAAAGTATCTCTAACAAGGAGAGAGATGATTTTTGTAAATGCACAGACTTGTAAGATAGAAAAGAGCGAGAAGAAGAAAAGAAAAAACAGTATCTGATGGAACAAGAAAGATCCCAAAGAAGCAAGAGGAAAGAATGAAATGGCACATGTAGTGACCTGAGTTTCCTCTGATTCCCTTCCAGACTTCCTCAGTCCCACTTCCCATAAATATTTCTCTTTGTCCAATGACTCCCAGGTCCTCAGCCCACACTTCTCTTTTTTTGGAGCCATTCTCTAATTTCTCACTTTGGCCCCATTTCCTGTAAGAGTTATAACACATCTACATAAGAAATTAGAGTGAATCTTCAGAGTCACACCCATACAGCATGATGCTCTAGGTATACCTGGGAGGTAGGTATTTGTAGCCTCAAAACAAAACTCTGATACTCACCATACTCTGATACTAGATTCTTCTGATTTCAATGTCCCAATTTAGAGAATGGATATTGGTATACTAATTTTATGTTTGTGAAAATATAATGAGATAAAGCTAAGTAAAGCATTATTTACAGCCAGATATTAAAGAATATCAATTTCCCTTATTTTTAAGATTCCCTGGTACTATTCAGTACAAGGAAATCTTCAAAGGGCCGTCTTTTTGCAGCAAGCATTATATGGCAGGAGAGATAAGGAAAAAGGTCAAAATGAGAGCACATGTTCAACATCCTATGTCTTTGTAAAGATGGTAATAATAAAGCCATCAGTTGGAATGAGGTAAAAAGCGTGGGAAATTTTCTGGGAAAAAAATTTTCTCAGGCCAGAAGAATTCTAGAACATCCACTTAGGGAATATGCAATAATGGGGGGGGGGGAGCAGTATGTGTATGTTTGTGTGTGTGTGTTGCATGTTTATATTCTAGCAAATAAAATAGTTTTTTTTTTTTGAAAATCTTAAATAAACATAAACTGGCTTGGTAGAATATCCTAGACCTTGATGTTAGAAGTACCTTAATTGTCAAAGCCTCATTCACACTCCTTAGCAAACATATTTTGAGTTCCACATAATTATCAGACACTGTATCAAGCAACAGAGACATAAAGAGAAAGTAGACTATGACTCTATTCTCAAAGATCTTATATCCAAGCAGAAGAAACATCTATAACAAGTCATTAGTAGGTTACAAAAAATCTGGGGGAAAAGGAAATCACCATTCCACTGTGGTGAACAGGAGTCAGATCTTCAAGAAGAAATGGTCATGGGGCGTGAAGATTAAAAAGATTCTCAAATGAAGGGAAAGTAGCAGAACATTGTTTGCCAGCATATATGCTCTATAAAAAATATTCATGGAAGTTCTTTAGGCTTAAGAGAAATAATACTAAAGAGAAACCTGGATCTTCAAGAATAAAGAATAATAGAAGTGGAAATATCTAGGTAACTAGAAAATATTTTTTCTTAAATTCTTTAATATAGGTATGATCATTTAGAGCAAAACTTGCCTGCTTGGTATTTCAGTATACAGAGCAAAACTTGCCTGCTTGGTATTTCAGTATATGTAGGTATAATGTAAATCGAAAACTATAATGTGAATTACACCGGAGGTGGTCAAGGGGACTTGCATAGTCCTATAGAAGGTTTCTACATTTTGAAGTGGTGCAACGTTAACTCTAGAGTGTGAAGTCATGCATAGTGCAATTCCCAGAAAAGACATAAGAATATGTAGCAATTATACAAAAAAAAAAAATGAAGTCAGGATGCCAACAAATACATTAAAATGGAATCTGAAAAATATATTAAAAATCTAGACAATCAGATAAAAATATATTAGACATACAGGCCTAGAACACAGATGTTATGTTAGATGCTGTATGTTAGATGCTGGAGTAGACCAAAGACACAGGGAGACACATTCCCAGCCCTCAAAGGTCTCGTGATCCAGCAAAGAATACAGGTATTCTATCTATCTATCTATCTATCTATGTACATAAAGTTTATTTATTTAGAGAGAGAGAGAATCAGAGAGAGTGTGCATGCACACATGAGAGAGAGAGGGGGAGAGAAGGACCAGAAGAAGTGCAGAGAGAATCCCATAGAGGCTCCACGCCATCAATGCAGAGCCTGATATAGGGTTCAATCTCACAAGCTGTGAGATCATTCTCTGAGCCAAAATCAAGAGTGCAGTGCTCAACTGACTGAGCCACCCAGGCACCCCAAGAATATAAATATGAAATATTTTATTTTTTAAATATTTTTATTTATTTCTAGGAGAGAGAGAGAGAGACAGCGTGAGCAGGGAAGGGTCAGAGAGAGAGGGAGTCACAGACTGAAACAGGCTCCAAGCTCTGAGCTGGCAGTCAGCACAGAGCCCGACGCGGGGCTCGAACCCACGAACCGCGAGATCATGACCCAAGCGAAAGTCGGACGCTTAACCGACTAAGCCACCCAGGTGCCCCAATATGAAATATTTTAAACTAATGAATGTACACATTACCTTCAGAAGCATGGCTATTCCTAGCTAGTGAGCAAAGGAGGAATGAAATTGGAGAATATGTGTCCATATGTCAAGGTGTCTGAACAACACTATTGCCATTTTTTGCTACAGAAGTCTTTGTTCAATGGGAAGTATTGTGGATTGTAGGAGGTCAACGTCGTCTTTAGGCTCCCCTCGCTAGATGTGATTATATACGGATACATACATATAAAGGTATAATGATTACATGTAAATGATCATTAGAAAACAGTATTCTGTTAAAATTAGTATTAACACATATGAATACTTGTTAAATCCGGTTAATGGATACTGGTACTCATATTACAAAATATTCTATATGTTTGAAATATTTATAATTTTATTTTTTTAATGTTTTATTTATTTCCAGGAGAGAGAGAGAGACAGCGTGAGCAGGGGAGAGTCAGAGAGAGAGGGAGTCACAGACCGAAACAGGCTCCAGGCTCTGAGCTGGCAGTCAGCACAGAGCCCGACGCGGGGCTCGAACCCACGAACTGTGAGATCATGACCTAAGTGAAAGTCGGACGCTTAACCGACTAAGCCAACCAGGCGCCCCGAAATATTTATAATTTTAAACGTTACAAATAATAAATGACATTATAAAAGAATGATTAATGGCACAGGGGAAAATATAGGATTATGGTATCAAATTATTTGGAGGTCTTAAAAAGGCTGGAATTTAAGCTTAGGAAGTTTAGTGAGAATTAATTGGGCAAAAAAGGGTGTGACAATTTTGGTTGTTAATTAATCTGTAATATACTGTAGTGTAACCACTCCAGACTTGGTCTACTTTTTCAAGTTTGCCTTGAATATCATTGGCTTTTGCATCCCATTTTGCATTTTAAAATTGATTTGCTAATTTCCAGTAGTGCTTTGTTTGAGATGCTGATTGAGATAGCATTGAATTTATTGATCAATTTAAGGGGCGCTGCATCCTAATAATATTGAGTTGTCCAATTATGAATATGATATGACCATCTATTAAGATTTTCTTTAATTTCTCTTAATATTATTTCTTATTCTTTTTTGAATATTATTATCTTTGGAGAGAGCATGAGTTGGGTAGGTACAGAGAGAATAACAGAAGATTTGAAGTGGGCTCCACACTGACAGCAGAGAGCCCCATCTGGGGCTCAAACTCACAGACTGTGAGAAGTCAGACACTTAACCAACAGAACCACCGAGGCACCCCAGTTCTTAACATGATTGTAGTTTTCAAATTAGAGGGCTTGTTCAACTTTCATTAGATCTCTTCTTTTATTTGAGTGATTTGATGTTATTGTAATAGTTTTATGCAATCTATAATTAATTTTAGAGCAAGTTGCATGTAGTAAACCTTCTATGCTTATTAATTCTAACAGTTCGTTGATTTTTTTTTATTTTTCTGTTCACAACAATGTTATCAGATAAAAATAACATATATTATTTCCAGTCATTATGTATTTCATATTTTTTCTTGCCATATTGCACTAGCTCAGGCCCATGGCATAACGATAGTAGAATTAATGATAATAGGTGTTCTGTTCTTCTTCCCTACCTCTGTAGGAAAGCCTTTAACTATGCACCGAACAGGAACGAGATGGAGTAGGGAAAGGGAAACCCTGAGAGGTAGAATTTCCAGGAGAGAGCAGTATTTCCAAAGCCAAGGAAGAAGGGGATTTTAAGGTGCTAAAGATGTATTTAAGATCTGCAGATATATCAGGCAAAAGAAGGTTTGAAGAATTTGTTGTGATCAATTATTCTTCATTTGTCAAAGGCAAATAATAATAACTCCCTTAGAGACATGATTTAGAAAGATCAAATAAGGAAGTACAGGAGCGGACCTACACTATTCATATATCTAGTGCACAAAAGTTTTAGTTTAGTTTTGTTTTCCTCTCCATCTAAAATGAATGAAAATTTGTCATACCAACAAGGCCTTTGGAAACACAGAGATGATACACTAACTGTTGTTTACCAAATTGCTTGCTGTTTTGTCAAGCTAAACTTTGATTTATTCACTATATATATTCTACAAAGGTGAAGTGTTTCACATTCATTAGACATTTTCTTCTTTTGTTTATTTATGAGACAGAGAGACAGAGCACAAGTAGGGAGGAGCAGAGAGAGAGGGAGACACGGAATCTGAAGGAGACTCTGGGCTCTGAGCTGTCAGCACAGAACCTGACGCGGGGCTCAAATCCAGGAATCGTGAGACATGACTGAGCTGAACTCCAGCGCTTAACCCAGTGAGCCAGCTAGGTGCCCCTTGTTAGACACTTTCTGAGTGATTTGCTGTTTGTCTATGAAGAGCAATGACTCTTTGATAACACAAATACTAATTTGAACGTATTGGTCTGGAAATGTGGCCTTTCTTATGTTGACTAGTGAATTTTACTCTGAATTTGTGCAAAGAGTGCACCTCACTTTGTCAGTGTTACATTAACATGCTGGTCTACTGATCATATGATATGTTTACTGTGTTCGTAAATTAACACTTTAAAGAAATGTTATTCAGAAGCCCATATTTATAGAAATAGTAGATTACTATAATTGTCCTTTTAGCGGTGCCTGATATTTCACCATCTGCAAAGTAGAAACAACTTTACCATAAATACATTTTAAGAGTTCCTAAATGCCAGAAAATCACTGGGACCCCAAATTTAGGGGGTGGCTAAGCAAACCGTTGGATTTTAAGATAACAGATAAACACTTTTTTAGAGATGGCTAAAAGGTGCGTGGCTTGAAATGGAATGTTTATTTGGTGGGCCTCGGGCATCTCAAAGCAGAGAGAGTAGGAAATCTGCATCAAAGGATTTCCCATGTCTCTCAGACCCCATGGTTCTTTCTGACCTTCCCTCTAGTTTTCCCTTTGTTTGTAGGTGACTTTTTAGCCAAGAAACATCACTTCCCGATTTACTCCTAGGTAATTAAAGAAAAAAGCCATGGGTCCCTATCCACAGGAGTGATCTCAATTTAATAATTTAGAGGCCCAGTCCTCTGAAATAATTTAAAGTTAAAGCTTCTCCTTTCAGTTAGCTCGGGCCCACCAATGGCAGAAAGTCTATTGAGCAGAGGGGCAAGTTTGACCTTTTTC
This sequence comes from Crocuta crocuta, assembly GCF_008692635.1. Taxonomy (NCBI): domain Eukaryota; kingdom Metazoa; phylum Chordata; class Mammalia; order Carnivora; family Hyaenidae; genus Crocuta; species Crocuta crocuta. The sequence continues at coordinate 2,395,826 of NW_027528417.1, forward strand.
TGTTTTTCCCTGGGTCCCCCAACTTCTTCATCCAGCTTCAGTTCTTGCTTCTTTACTCTTGAGCCGGGAAGGGAGAAGGGTAAGGATATATACATATCTTCCTTCGTGAGTCTCCTCTGAAATGTGAGCCTCATATCCTCTTTCTTTTCTAAGCTTATTTTAGATGGGGGGAGGGCAAAGAGAGAGGGAGAGAGAGAATCCCAAATGGGCTCCGTGCAGTCAGTACAGAGCCAGACAGAAAGGGGGCTTGAACCCATGAACCATGAGATCATGATCTGAGCTGAAATCAAGAGTTCCACACTCAACCGAGCCACCCAGGCACTCCCAAGCCTCATATCCTCTTGAGGCACATGTTTAGAGTTGAATCTGTTTCCTGTGAGGTGGTTTTATAGACTCTTAGGAGAATCTATAAGATTCTGTCCTGGGAATCCTCTGACATGGGAATTCTTTGTTTCTCCACCCAGGACTCACCTTCAGTCTACAGTTTCACCTCTTCACAAGCTGTCTCTCCCTTGGGGCTCCATGGCCCACAGAGCTTACTTCTTTTTCTGTCTGTGATCCAGTCTTTTAAACTTCTCCACCTCTGCTCCATCAGAAACTTGCACACATCTTCTGTCATTGGTGCAAGTGAACATTTTGCAAATGTTGGACCTCACCTATTACTGGGGTGTCGGTTTGAATCTGTGGTATCTCACCAACTCCATTGCATGCATACCAAGCTCTCTAGGCAGATCTCCAAAGCCTCTCTCTGGGCTGAGTTAAGAGAGAAGTACTCCCTACCCCCCCAAAAAAATAACCTCAATGATCATCTGTATTTGCAGTCATGGTAAAATGCTACAGACAACCAAATAATGAAGGCATGAGCATACTCAATCTAGAAAAGTGAAATTATTTTCTTGTTATTTCCTATAGTTTATATTTAAAAATGTATTCTTTTCATTAAGAAGTAGAAGGAGGAAGCAGAAGGATAATGCCAAGGAAATAGGATGAGGGAGGAAAAATAAAAGGAGAGGAGAAGGGAGGAGGTGGAGGAGAAAATAGGCAGAAGCCAAAAAGGAGAAAAAGAAAAATCTATGGATTAAACCTATGGATTAAATAGACAAAAACAACTTGGGGGTTTAAAACTGATCAGCTAGATAAAATGTAGTTACCATTCACTTTGTGAAAATTCCATTCCTTCAACTCATTTAAAATTAACTTTAAAAAATTAACTTAAATTCTCACCTAAGCTTAAGCAAAAATTGTCTCCACGGAAACCATCTAAATGCGGCATATCACGGAGGGACTAAACCAAGTAACGCCTTAAAGAACACACAGATACGCACTCTGCTTCGGAGAAATGAAAATCTTTTAAAATTCCAGCTTCATGACACTGAGCTATTTTTGTAATTGTGAATGATTTATCATAAATATTTTAAATAAAGGATCATAATTATTTTAAAAATCCATTTGATGTTTTTCTAACGTGCTAATAAATTGAATGTGACTCTCCAATATGCTCTTAAAAAGATGTTTTAGAAATGTACACCATAAAAAAGCAGACCATCAAGTATGGTGTTGTCTAAAAATGAGCTTGTTAATCACATCTCCAAAGTGAATAATTTTCGTAGTGAGCGAATGCATAAAATAAAATATGCCATCTTGCAAATATTTTCTCCCCTTCCAAGGTTTAGCTTTTACTCTGGGTGGTATCTTCTATGAACCGAAGTTATTGATTCACACATAGTCTAAAGGACCATTTGTGGCTCTAGAGTTGGTTTCACCCAGTCCCCAATTTCATTACAATGGATTTAAAATGAGCATTGCTTTCTGGCATAGCCAGTCAATACTTACAATTCTTCTTAAAAAAAAAAAAAATCAGGGATGCATGGGTGGCTCAGTCAGTTGAGCATCCAATACTTGATTTCGTCTCAGCTCATGATCCCAGGGTCGTGCTCCTGCATCGGGCTCCACTCGGAGTGTCAAGCCTGCTTGGGATTCTCTCTCTCTCCCTCTGTCCCTTTCCTACTCTCTCTCTCTCTCTCTAAAGTAAAAGAATAACAACTGTAAATAATGCACTATGTTTCCATTTTACTTCCCATGTTAAATTTTGTATTTGAGATAATACAAAGGATCAAATTGCCACATTAGCTAATATGAATCAGAAATCCTACCCATTATCAAACTTGACTATTAATTCCAAGGATACAAATAATCTCAAAGTACAGGTAAAACAAGGAGAAATCTAGAACCTACAATGCCATGCGATTTCCTTCTTTTAGCATCAAAACACTATCTTGTCCCAGATAAACATACAAGGTCTGTAAACAAGGTGTGCACTCCTGAAATATCTCCAGGTTATACCTGGATAAGAAGTTTACATGGAAACCATGCTATAAATCTAAGTGACAGGTTCTTTACCAAAAGAAATACCCTAGATAAACAGGTTATCATGAATATCCTGGATATCCTGAAAATAGAATTGCATACATAAAGGCTTCTTTACCAGCAAATACCATTATCTTCTTTTCAAGTGAGTTTTACTACAAAGTTTACAAAGATACTTGACCTGGTCACTTCTTTTCTTTCAATTCTTCCTTTCATCCTTGGTGAAAAAAGAATGAATTATAGACCTGCTACTTAGTGATTTATCTTCAAAACCATGTAGTCTTGTCATAAACTGTTGTTGTGGGAATGTAACCAAAATGATCTATCATTCATATATTAATTGGGATTAAATCACCATTTTTGTGATACTAAGTCTTTAAACAAAACATATCTCCGTCTATTTAAGTGTTATTCTATGTCCCTAAAATATTTTAACTATTTTCTCCATAAAATTAGTTAATATCTTTTGGAAAGCATATTATTATAAGCATTTTATGGTGACAGGATGGTAGCAATACTTTTTGTGGTTAGCATTGTGTAATCTATGGAATTGTCAAATCACTATGTTAAAAAATGATAATCTTTTTGACATCGATGACATTTTAAATGTTTATTTTATTTTTGAGAGACACAGAGACAGAGCACAAGTTGAGGAGAGGCAGAGAGGGAGGTAGACACCAAATCTGAAGCAGGCTCCTGGCTCTGAGCTGTCAGCACAGAGCCCAACGTGGGGTGCAAACTCACAAACCACAAGATCATGACCTGAGCCAAAGTTGAACACTTAACTGACTGAGCCACCCAGCACTTTTGCATTTGATGGCAGTTTTGTTAAAATGCATAGTTTTTCTTGTCCTATTTTATTGGCTAGGATCTGTAGTACAATGTTGAGGATGTATGGAAATAGTAATATTATTTTTTTCTTTCAATATAAATACATAACTTAGTCGAATAATGTCTTATTTTAAGTGATTCTTAAGTTTTCCTAGTTTTCTAAGTAGCTATTTAAAAACAAAAGCTAAATTGAATATTTTATTCATCTGATAATCATATATGACCTTTCCCTCTAAAGGACATGTTAAATTACATTTTTGAAAGATCTTTTTATATACTAAACGATCCTTTTATTGAATTAATTCTAGGGGCTGGATTTTGTTAACTAGTATTATTTGTTGTTGTGATTGGCCTATATACCTTTCTGTGGGATGCATCAAGACTACACTTAGCCTATAAATTAAGTTTTAGGGGTTTCCTCCTTTCATAATTTCTGTAACATTTTGTATAATTTGTGAATCATTTACTACTCTGCAAGTATGTTCCAACTCTTCATTAGAAATCTCTGCCTATGTTATTTTTCCTAAATAAACTTTTCTATTGTTTTGTTTCTTTAGTATTAATAAATGTACCCTAAATAAAATTCACTTAGCCAATTATCTTCCTTCTCTATGGGCATTAACTGCTCTCAGAATTGTTTATCTTTTTGTATTCTCATTTCTTATATTCTGCAATTACCACTGTATTATTGTTAAGCTTCTGTTTTGCTCCCTATAATTTACATCATTCTTACTTTAAATAATGAAAGTATTTCTATTATGTTTCTTTCTACTACTTTTAGGAATACGTTTCCTATAGAAGTCTTTCATCCATCTGATGCTTGTTGTAAAGTATGATATCTCAATATCATTTTTTTAATTCTCACATCAAAACTCTGTTGCTATTTAATAACTTACTCTTAACCCAATTTCGATTTAAAGTGTCAGTTATACTCTCAACTCCTGTATTTGTATATGTTTTTTGACTTTCTAGTTGATTCTGTTAGTCTGCTTGTTTATGCTTTCATAAACTTCTCTTTTAATATTTATCATTTTGTAAATTTAATGTCTGAAAACGTAGGTCTTCTATTATTATTGGGCATTTTTAAAGGCTTCATATTTTGACAAGGTTTTAGAAAAAATTGGGTGGGAGGTACAAAGATGCCCTTATACTCCTTACCCCCAATATGTGCAAAGCCTCCCAACTGTCAACCCCCCACCTAAATGGTACATTTGTTACAATTGATGAAACTATACTGACACATCATAATCACTCAAAGTCCGTAGTTTGCATTAGAGTTCACTCTTGGTGGTGTAAATTCTATGGATTTGGCCAAACATACAATGACAAATGACACATATCTGTCACTATAGGATCATATGGAGTATTTTCACTGCCCTGAAAATCCTTGTATCCATTCTTTCTTATCCCCAACCTCTACTGACTACCAATCTTTTATCTCCACAGTTTAACTTTTTCCAGAATGTCATATAGTTGGAACCATATAGCATACAACCTTTTCAAATTGCTTCTTTCACTTAGCGATATGCATTTAACTTTCCTTCATGTCTTTTCATGGTTTATAGTTCATTTCCTCTTTATTTTTCAAACACTGAAAAATATCTCATTGTCTGAATGTAGCATAGTTTAATGAACCATGTAACTAATAAAGGACATCTTACTTCTAAGTTTTGATAATTATGAATAAAAGATGGTATAAACATCCATACACAGATTCTTGTGTGGACACAGTTCTTGGTTACTTTCGGTAAATACCAAAGACTGTGATTGCTGGTCTGGTAAGCATATGTTTAATTGTGTATAAAACATCCCACTGTCTTCCAAATTGGCTGCACAGTTTTGCATCCTGACCAATGAATGAAGGTTACTGCTTCTTCACCTCCTCACCAGAATTTGATGGTGTCAGCGTTCTGAGTTATGACCATTCTGGTAGATGTGTAATGGTATCTCATTGTTTGAATTTACATTCCGTAATAAAATATGATCTGA